>NC_091629.1:45124801-45432234 GCF_027580195.1 Bos mutus | reverse complement strand
AGTCCAAGGGACTCGCAAAAGTCTTCTCCAACATCACAGTTCAAAAGCATCAATGCTTCAGCACTCAGATTTCTTTTATAGTCCAAATCTCACATCCATAGCTGGAAAAACCATAGCTTTGACTAGTCGGACCTTTGTTGGCAAAGTAATGTCTCTGCTTTTGAATGTGCTATCTAGGTTAGTTATACCTTTTCTTTCAAGGAGCAAGTGTCTTTTAATTTCATGGTTGCAGTCACCATCTGCAGTGATTTTGGAGCCCCCCAAAATAAATTCAGCCTCTGTTTCCATTGTTTCCCCATCTATTTGCCATGAAGTGATGGGACCAGATGCCATGATCTTCGTTTTCTGAATGTTGAGCTTTAAGCCAACTTTTTCCACTCTTCTCTTTCACTTTCATCAAGAAGCTCTTTAGTTCTTCTTCATTTTCTGCCATAAGGGTAGTGTCATCTGCATATCTGAGGTTATTGATATTTCTCCCGGCAATCTTGATTCCAGCCTGTGCTTCATCCACCCCAGCGTTTCTCATGATGTACTCTGCATATAAGTTAAATAAGCAGGGTGACAATATACAGCCTTGACGTACTCCTTTTCCTATTTGGAACCAGTCTGTTGTTCCATGTCCAGTTCTAACTGTTGCTTCATGAACAATTAGGATATATCTAAAAATGTGAGGATGATATGTTAATCAGAAAGTCTAGCAATGTAATTCTTTATGTTAATAGATAAAAGCAGAAGGACTATATGATCACATTAAATGATCCAGAATAAAGTGTTTTATAAATTTCTAAAACCAATTGTAGAAGCATATCTTAAGAAATTGGGAGGAGAAGGGAACTTACTAAATGCATTAAAGATTATATGCCAAATTCTTGGGACAAATTGTTGTTATTTACTCAGGGAACTTTTAGATACTTTCTCTTTAAAATTGGAAGGAAACAAGGATTCCTACTAATATTGAAAATATTGTAACAGTGGAAGGTCTGGCTCATGCTGTTGGGGAAAAAAACCATCACAATATTGTAAACTAATTATCCTCCTATTAATGTAAATTAATTAGTTAAAAAATAAGAAACATGTGCAAAGACTGAAAAGGTGGAGATAAAAATTGTCATTACTTGCGGATGATACAATCATTTAACCTGGAAAAACCATAGAATCAAAAGACAAACTAATAGAACTCAAAAAAGAGATTAGTAGGCTTGCTAGACATAAAATCAACTTAACAAAAATCAACAGCATTTCCCCATGTTACCAATGATCAAGTGGAAAATACAATGTAAAATAGACATAATTTTCAATAGCAGCAAAAGTGTAAAGTGTCTCAACTTTATTTTGATTATACATATGTAAGACTTGCATGGGGAAAGCTTTAAAATACTGATACAGGAAATAGAAGATGAGACACCTGTGTTCCTGGATAAGATGACACAAAATGTCCATCTCTCCCAAATATTCTATGAATTCAATACATTTCTAATAAAAATTCGAGTTAGTTTTTCTGGGCAAGCTCAAGAAGTTTTCTCTAAGATTTGTTTTGGAATAGTACAGATTCATGATTAGCTAAGTCAAGTTTGAGAAAGACGAGGGAAGACGGGGATTTTTCCTTACGAATATTGTCCCTTCAGCACACATGGTTTACACATGTAACATATTTATGAGCTATATGATACACATATATCTATATTCTCCTTCTTTGCATTGTATCATAGGCATTATCAATATCTATACCAAGGTGTGATACTATAAATATTTAACAATAAGTACAGCAATATAAGGGGTTCCCAGGTGGTGCTAGTGTTAAAGAACCTGCCTACCAATGCAGGAGATGTAAGAGACACAGGTTTGATCCCTGGGACAGGAAGATCCCCTGGAGGAGGGCATGGCAACCCACTCGAGTATTCTTGTCTGGAGTATTCCATGGACAGAGGATCTGGCTGGCCACACTCCATAGGGTCACAAAGAGTCAGATGCATCTGAAGCGACTTAGCTCACTCACTTTAAACACCAGATTAAAGAATTTGGCTTTTAGGCATAGACAATACAAAGTCCCAACACTGAGGGGAAAAGTGGTTCAGTGGAAAGAGCATGGACTTTTTGTCCACGTCTCTTGTGTCTCCTGGATTGGCAGGCAGGTCTTTACCATTAGTGCCACCTGGGTTTAAAGTCTTCCACAATTCATGCTTCCAACTGCTTACCAACCTATATTTAATAGCACTTAGGCTCTATCTCTGTCTGGCCTTACCTATCCTGCTAGGCACACAGAGATGCTCAATGCCCAAACTAGTTAATGAATCAAATGCAAAGTGAGTATGTAGCATTCACATATTCCTCATAGTAGTTTCTGCAATTCTCCTAATTTAATAGAGAAAACGAGTTTGCTTAAGCCAAACAAAACAGGAAAGAGGAGGAATAATGTTTCTCTTTGGTCTTACCCACAGATGGATAATGAGTGCTTTTGTACCAGAGATCCTCTACTTCCAAGTTTGGATGGACAAATCTCCAGAGTAACCCTGAAATGCAGTTTGCTCAGCTGCTGGCCTCCTGGTGACCCCCAGAAATAACTCATGATCAACAAATGTTGATCATGCCTCTCTGTTTTAGTGCCACAATCTCACTGTATCTTTCTCCAAATCTCACCCAGGGGGAGATTTGATAACTACAATCTGTTATCAGTGTCCTTCTTCCTCTTCACTCCTCTTACTAACATAGAGAAGAGAGAGAGATGTCTGGTGGTTTCTACAGAGTGAAGATTGCATCTACTCTTTTTTAAGTAAGACCATTTTTTTCTTTTTCTAGGAATTTCCTTTTGAAGTATGTGACCCACAACCTTATGTTATTTCCTGTGACACAACATGGTGATTTGGTATTTACATATGGTTCAAAATGACCACCAAGAGAAGTCTAGTTGCACTGTCATCATACCACAGAGTTATTGACTAGATTCCCCACACTGTTAAGTAAGACAATTTTAAAAACTATTTTTATTTCTGGCTCTTCCCTGGTGGCTTGGTTGGTAAAGTATCTGCCTGCAATGCAGGAGACCCAGGTTTGACCCCTGGGTTGGGAGAAGGGAATGGCTACCCACTCCAGTATTTGTGCCTGGAGAATTCCACAGACAGTAGAGCCTGGCAGGCTACTATCCATGAGGTCACAGAGTCAAGACACGACTGGGCAACTAACACTTTCACTTCACTTTCATTTTTATTTCTAAGATTAAGCATCCTTATTAACAACGCAGAAACAATTCTTGCAGACTCTTTGGACATATATGCAAAAAAATTAAAAATAATTCTCCAATTCTAAATCACAGGGGAAGAAAAAATAATGATTTTATGACCAGAGTTGAATTTCCCTCTCTTCTTTTTCAAAAAGTCTTTCAACCAAGCCACTCATCAAATCATAAGGTAAGATAGTTTTTCAAAATGCCAACAAAACCCAGCAAAAGACATCTAGATATAAAGCCAAAGTTATACCTCAAAACCCTCTGTTGCAAAAAACAATAGGAAACCAACCCCCATAGCTCATTAGAGAAGACCTTTAGAAAGAATTGAGAAAGTTAGAACTAGAACTACAATGGTGGGAATAGGTTCAAAAAACAAATAATTAAAGAATGTTCAGCTTATTCAGCTTGAGAATATATTAAGCTTTCTCTTATTCTAGTAGAGGAATTAAAAATATGAGCTGATAGAGTTAATATTAGAATTATTGTTACAGGAAATTCCTTGATGGTTCAGTGGCTAGGACTCCGTGCTTCCAATGCAAGGAGCTGGGGTTCAATCCCTGGTCTGGGTACTAGATCCTGCATGCCACAGCTGAAAGATCCGGCATACTGCAACTAAGATTGGCACAGACCAAAAAAAAAAAAAAAAATATATATATATATATATGTAAAATTTATATATCATTATCAACCCTACCTTCTTGTTGGTAATGATATATAAATTTTACATATATATATCCTGCTCAGGAAAGTTGAATAGGGTAAAATTCTTCCGAGTCAGTATCATTATATCCTAGACTCAAAACCAGTGGACTATACACCATTAATAAATATCAAGTAACCCACAATTTTTGTGGTAATAAAAAAATTTTAATTATCTACAAAATTCTATTCTGAAAAGCAGCAGGTCAAAATGACACCAAGTTATCCAATCAGTTATAGAGGGAACCCTCCAAAGAGAACTATCTTAGTGGAAATTTAGATTGGAAGAACTATAACATGGAGTAGACGATATCAGGCTCTCAGTACCATTCTAGTAAGGCTTCTACCTACCTCAGCTTTGAGGAGTAGTACTAGTGGGGATCCCACAGAATATCTTAGAGGGATGTTCTCAGAGATAAAATAGTCTGTAAATTTAGCTCTGAATTCTCTCTTTAATCAAAGCTTGGGGGAAAATATATAATTTTTAACTACTCAGAGCTTCAGACATGTTTTAATATTTAAGTTTAACATCTAGTTTTCATTTTCTGAAATTTTTTTGTCTTATAAATTTCTCAATTATGTTACATTGAAAAATGTATGAATGTGTCAATTAGTAGTGATGCATGAAAATATAAACCTACTTCTTTCATATAATCTACATCTGAAGAGTGAATAAATGCCACCTTAATATCCTGCAAAGTTGCTTTGTGTGCCTGACAAAAAATTAAGGCAAATCATTTTACTTGCACATATTTTAAAAATTGTTATATAAGTTTCAGGTATACAGAATTATAATTCAACATCTGTATGCACTACTCCATTTCCACATCTTAAGCAGTTGGAGTTAACTAGTCTTCAATCTCACCTTCCCAAATATCTCCATTAACATCCAGCTTGTGATTCATCCAGCCCGGCATTTCACAAATTCCGATCTTTTTAAAATTATTTTCTCATATAAACCAGGCCTCAGTGGCTATGAAAGATGAGCAGTGGGAGTCCTGGCTTATATTGATGACACTTTATCAGGGGGAATATAATTTGAGTATAATTATAATCAATTCCTCCTAGTTGGTATATTTAGTAATACGATAGGAGGTGATGCTTAACATTAAATTATTTATTATTTGAGTAATATTGATTTCAGTCTGTGGAAAATTTGAAATTTTCCATTTCCTTTACATTTCAACCACCCAGTTCGTAGGTCTGAAGTGTTACAGACAAATGATTTGTTGAGCTTTTACTTCATATTTGGGACAATTGTAGTTAGTACAAAGTTTCATGATGTTGAGCTGCTTATTTTTAAAAGAAGGAGGAATAAAACTATAAGCTTCAAGTTTAACTGGTACAAAATAAAATATTAAAATTATAAAAGATAACTAAAAAGAAAGTAACACTAACCTGTCTCTTTTATCATAAGTCCTTTAGAGACTTTTTTCCTTCATCTTGTATATTATGATAAATTACTGCTGGAGAATATAACCTTGGTATGTAATGAGAGTTACAAGCCATTCAGTCTTGGGTGCTGGTCTCACATAGGAAGCATGTATTCAACTGTGCTTCTTCTTCACTTTGACAGTGTGAGCTATCAGCAATACCTGGTGGGGTGTCATTATACTCCCCAGCATAAATGACAATCTAGCCTGCCACTAGAACACTTTATGCACGCATTATCTCCTGGCTTATGTTGATGACACTTTCTCAGGGGGATCCTTCCATCATCTGGCCACATGATGGCAGAATGAGCCTAAGGAAGCAAGCAAACCCACTGTCTCTGATCAGGGGTGTTTACCATTGTTATCAGATAAGGGCTTAAATACCATGCTAGCTAAAGGAAATTAATTTTCATTGAACCAAAATAAGTCTGATGGTCATCTTAAGCAAGTTGTGCAATTTAGCCAAAGAATTCTTTAGGGTAAAATTCATTCTACTTGTTCAGGAAACTGGGAATAATAAGGAGTATGATAAGCACTGGTATCTGTAAAGTGTTATAGAGTCCCCGATTTACCATTGAAACAAACCTTGTCTCAGATTCTAGATGTTCAGGAATTCCAAGGACTGGGATGGTATAATTCAGTAGGGCTTTGATCACCATTTGAGGATCTGCTTTAGCCAATGGGAACACTTCTCATCATCTAGATACCACGCATTCTATTACTGAATAGTATTTCTTACCCTCTGATGGCAAAAGCTCGACAATGTTCATTTGCTATCAGGTCTGAGGTGATGTGGGCCTCAGTATTCCCTGTAAAGAAAAATTTTTTTTTTTTTTTAATTTCTAACAATCAGCACATCTTTATATTATTTACTGAAACATTTGGTCCTTATATAGAAGTGGTATGATTCCAAGATTTTCATTATATTCATTTCACTTAAAAGATATTGCTGCTTAGGTTACATGAAAAGCCATGGATGCATACACTTGGGGCACAGGGAAATAATGCCAACGGGTAAATCCTACATTCCTATGCTCTTTTTAGTTCCCCTTGAATTCCAACTTTCCAATTTGGGAGGAGTTAATTATGTAATTCTTAAACTGTGAATATGAGTCCCTGGATAGAAGTAATGGAACTTCAGTTTCCTCAGTCCAAACCTTAGACATTTTGGTGCAAATTCATTTCCTTTAGATATTTTATCTAGTCCTATATGAGTCTGCAATGAACTATGTAAATCTGAATGGGAAATATCAATGACTAATAAATCAGCAGTCAATTCCTATGTGATACTATAGTTCTTATTGACGTTAGATAGTCTCCATTTTTCTAAATTTGGTCTTTAGTATTCAGGACCCTCACTCATATTGGCAGTCAGGATAAATACTCACTTTAAGACTGGAGGCTAATTCAAAAGTTCACATAATAGCCATGAGTGCTGCTGCTTGGCTGATTTTATGTTGGTGAGAACATAAGCCTCTAAAACCTCATGAGGACTGACTATTGCATAAATGCTTTTATATTTCCCTGTGTGTCTCTCATACAAGATCCATTAATGAACTATATTAAGTCAGCCTTGGGAATACAAGTATCAGATTTAGCGGACTGAGGCTGAGTATCTTTTAGAACTGGAAGGCAGTCATGTTTACTGCTTGTTTAGGATCTGGCAATTGAACAGCTGGATTCAAAAAAGTTACCCCCAGTAATCAGAACAGCATAGTACTGGCACAAAAACAGACATATGGATCAATGAAACAGAACAGAGAGCCTAGAAATAAACCCACACACCTACAGTCAATTGATCTTTGACGAAGGAGTTAAGAATATACAAGGAAAAAAAAGAGAGTCTCTTCAGCAAGTGTAGTTGGGAAAGTTGGACAGCTGCATGTAAATCAATGAAGTTAGAACACTCTCTTACACCATACAAAAAATAAACTCAAAATGGCTTAAAGACTTAAACAAAAAGTTACTTGAACCAGCTTTTTGGCCAACCCAACATAAATCATGACTCCATAAAACTTTCAGAAGGAAACATAGGCAAAATATCCTCTGACATAAATCATAGCAATGTTTTCCTAGGTCAGTCTCACAAGGCAAAAGAAATACAAGCAAAACTAAACAAATGGGACCTAATCAAACTTAGAAAAAGCCTTTGCACAGCAAAGGAAAACATTTTTTATTTTTTATTATTTTTTAAATTTTATTTTATTTTTAAACTTTACATAATTGTATTAGTTTTGCCAAATATCAAAATGAATCCACCACAGGTATACATGTGTTCCCCATCCTGAACCTCCTCCCGCCTCCGTCCCCATACCATCCCTCTGGGTCATCCCAGTGCACTAGCCCCAAGCATCCAATATAGTGCATCAAACCTGGACTGGCATCTTGTTTCATACATGATATTTTACATGTTTCAATGCCATTCTCCCAAATCTTCCCACCCTCTCCCTCTCCCACAGAGTCCATAAGACTGTTCTATACATCAGTGTCTCTTTTGCTGTCTTATACACAGGGTTATTGTTACCCTCTTTCTAAATTCCATATATATGCGTTAGTATACTGTATTGGTGTTTTTCCTTCTGGCTTACTTCACTCTGTATAATAGGCTCCAGTTTCATCCACCTCATTAGAACTGATTCAAATGTATTCTTTTTAATGGCTGAGTAATACTCCATTGTGTATATGTACCACAGCTTTCTTATCCATTCATCTGCTGATAGACATCTAGGTTGCTTCCATGTCCTGGCTATTATAAACAGTGCTGCGATGAACATTGGGGTACACGTGTCTCTTTCCCTTCTGGTTTCCTCAGTGTGAATGCCCAGCAGTGGAATTAGGAAAACATTTTTTTAAAAAAATGAAAAGACAACCTGTGGAATGGGGAAAAATATTTGCAAAGAATGTGACTGACAAGGGCTTAATTTCCAAAATATGCAAACAGCTCATACAGCTCAATATAAAAAAAAACAAACAACTCAGTCAACAAACAGAAAGGACTTCCTTGGTGGTTGGTCCACTGGTAAAGTATCCACCTTCCAATGCAGGGAACGTGGGTTCCATCCCTTGTTGGAGAACTAAAATCCCACATGCTGCAGAGAAATTAAGCCCATTCACCAGAACTACTGAGCATACAGGCAACAACTAAAGTACCTGTGTGCCACATCAGGAGACCTGGCATGATGCAAGGGAGATCCCGTGTGTGGCAACCTAGACCCGATGCAGCTAAACTAAAAAAAGAAAAAAGAAACAGAAACCCTAGATAGATGTTTCTTCCAAAAAAGACATAGAGATGGCCCACAGGCCGGGGAAAAGATGCTCCAGCATTGCTAATTATTAAAGAAATGCACGTCAAAACCTCATGCTAGTCAGAATGGCTGTCTTGAAAAAGTCTAGAAACAATAAATGCTGGAGAGGGTGTGGACAAAAAGGAAGGGAAACCTCCTACACTGTTGGTGGGAGTGTAAGTTGGTGTAGCCACTATGAATAACAGCATGGAGTTTCCTTAAAAAATGAAAAATAGAGTTACTATATGATCCAGCAATCCCACTCGTAAGTATGTGCATGCTCAAGTCGCTCAGTCATGTCCAACTCTTCGCAACTCTATAGACTGTAGCCCGCCAGGCTTGTCTGTCCATGAAATTCTCCAAGCAAGAATATTGGAGTGGGTTGCCATTTCCTCCCCCTGGGGATCTTCCTGACCCAGGGATCATTGGCAGGCAGGTTCTTTACCACTAGCGCCACCTGGGAAGCCCTCCCAAAGTCTGCAGTTGCCCCTAAAGCCCAGTCTCGGGCTAGCTGCAGGGATTTAACCACTGCACCTGCAACTCAGGAGTGATTTCCCCTTCTCTCCTTTGGTCACACACCCCCTGGTGCTCTACATTGGTTCTGGCTGTGCCTCTGCTTCTAGGCCGCCCTCCAGTGTCACTTGCTTAGTTGGGGTGAGGGGAGGGGTACAGCAGACACAGTTGGGGTGTGTGGGGAGAGTGCCTGCTGTGGCTGAGACCTGTGGGAGGGAGGTCGCCACAGTCTGAGGCGGGTGGCCAGCTTCCCCAGGGGAGTTGACCCTGGGTTGTGAGTCCCTTGGCAGAACCAGGCTGCTCAGGCTCCCAGGGAGATGTGAGCAGTGACGCGTGCCTGCTCACAGCTTGGTGACAACTGTGGCCCCTGGGGTTGAGGCTGTAGCAGCCTCGTGTCCTCACCTCTGGCACTTCCATGGCTTTTCTACCTCTGGAGCTGCAGACCACAGCTGACTCATCCCCCTAAGGCCGTCAGCCAAGGCAGGGTCCCGGGTTCTGCAAGCACTCAGAGTTAGAGCATTCCTATGGCAAGGATCTATTGCTTCTAAGGGAGGCCCAGGCTTCCCTGTACTCCCTCAGCTATGTCCTACTAGCCGCCTCAGAGCATCTTCAGGGCAGTCAACCAGGTCCTTTCCCTGGGGTCCGATCCCTGAAGCCTGAGCCTTAGCACACTGTCCCCACTCTCTGCGGTGGCGTGGCCATGTAAGCTGCTTCTAGACTGAAGTGCTATTTGGTAGTGACTCTATGGTGAATTCTCTCCATTTTGCCTTCTGAGCAGCTTCCCTTTTGGCTCAGCTGGTATAGAATCCGCCTGTAAAGCGGGAGACCTCGGTTCGATCCTTGGATTGGGAAGATCCCCTGGAGAAGGGAAAGGCTACCCACTCCAGTATTCTGGCCTGAAGAATTCCATGGACTGTATAGTCCATAGGATCGCAAAGAGTCGGACATGACTAAGTGACTTTCACTTTCTGCCTTCTGAACACTTGTTGCTGCGCTCCCCTCTGAGGTTCCGATGCTCTCCCTTGTTCCCGCCCCTGAGGGGGTTGCTGAGTGTACCAAAACTTTTCCTCCCTCTCAAATCCCCCTCTGGGTGCAGGTTCAGTTTAGTTCAGTCGCTCAGTCATGTCCGACTCTTTGTGACCCCATGGACTGCAGCATGCCAGGCATCACCAACTCCCGGAGTTTACTCAAACTCATGTCCATTGAGTTGGTGATGCCATCCAACCATTTCATCGTCTGTCGTCCCCTTCTCCTCCCGCCTTCAATCTTTCCCAGCATCAGGGTCTTTTCCAGTGAGTGAATTCTTTGTATCAGATGGCCAAAGTATTGGAGTTTCAGCTTCAGCATTAGTCTTTTCAATGAATATTTAGGACTGATTTCCTTTAAGATTGACTAGTTGGATCTCGTTGCAGTCCAAGGGACTCTCAAGAGTCTTCTCCAACACCACAGTTCAAAAGCATCAATTCTTCAGCACTCAGCCTTCTTTATGGCCCAACTCTCACATCCATACATGACTACTGGAAAAACCATAGCTTTGACTAGATGGGCCTTTGTTGGCAAAATAATGTCTCTGCTTTTCAATATGCTGTCTAGGTTGGTCAGAGCTTTTCTTCCAAGGAGCAAGCACCTTTTAATTTCATGGTTGCAGTCACCATTTGCAGTGATTTTGGAGCCCCCCAAAATAAAGTCTGTCACTGTTTCCATTGTTTCCCCATCTATTTGCCATGAAGTGATGGGACTGGATGCTATGATCTTCGTTTTATGAATGTTGAGTTTTAAGCCAGCTTTTCCACTCTCTTTTCGCTTTCATCAAGAGGCTCTTTAGTTCTTTGCTTTCTGCCATAGGGTGTTGTCATCTGCATGTCTGAGGTTATTGATATTTCTCCCAGCAATCATGATTCCAGCTTGTGCTTCATTCAGCCCAGCATTTCACATGATGTACTCTGTATAGAAGTTAAATAAGCAGGGTGACAATATACAGCCTTGATGTATTCCTTTCCTGATTGGGAACCAGTTTGTTGTTTCGTGTCCAGTTCTAACTGTTGCTTCTTGACCTGCATACAGATTTCTCAGGAGGCAGGTAAGGCAGTCTGGTATTCCTATCTCTTCAAGAATTTTCCACAGTTTGTTGTGATCTACACAGTCAAAGGCTTTGGTATAATCTATAAAGCAGAAGTAGATGTTTTTCTGGTATTCTCTTGCTTTTTTGATGATCCAGCGGATGCTGGCAAGTTGATCTCTGGTTCCTCTGCCTTTTCTAAATCCAGCTTGAACAGCTGGAACTTCATGGGTCACGTATCCTCTGTCTCTTTTTTTATCATTATCTTTTGCCCTTCCTCATTCTGAAGAGATTGGCTTGTCTTTTTGGAAGTCTGGGGTCTTCTGTCAGCATTCAGAAGGTGTCCTGTAGAATTTGTTCCACATGCAAGATGAATTTTGATGTAGGGGAAGGTCCTCTCTGTCTCTTGTTCCTTTGCCATTGAAAGTCCACTATTTTTAATTTTTTAAAGGAATTTCCATATTGTTTTTCACAGTGTCTAAAGCAATTTATATTCCCACTAGCAGTGAACAAGGGTTCCCTTTACTTCACATCCTAGTCAGCACTTGTTTTATCTTTTTAATAATAGCCATTCTCACAGGTGTGAGGTGGTATCTTATTGGAGTTTTGATTTGCATTTCCTGATCATTAGTAACTCTGAGCACCTTTTCATGTACCTGTTGGCCATTTGAAAATTTCCTTTGGGAAAATGTCTATTCAGGTCCTTTGTCCATCTAAAAAATTGGATTATTTTATTGCTATTGAATTCCTTATATGTTTTGCATATTAAATTTTATTAGATACATGTTTGGAAAATATTTCCTCACATTTCGTAGGTTGCTTTTTCATTTCTGCTCTGTCTTTAATTCAATGAAGCACAGTTACTCTTTCTATATTTTTTCCTGTGTAATAATTGCTTACAGTGGGTAGTGAGTAGTACAATTCCATTTGCTTTTGGGAGGGTTAGTCCAGTTTCATTTGCCTTTTCATGTCAAGCTGTGGAAATCCTATCCTAGGCTTTTCAAAGAACATTTTCCCTTATTTCTAAGCTTTTGTTCAAAACACTAGACTTTATCCATTCATCTTCCACATGACATATTGGAGTAAAAAGTCAACGTGACCTCCTCTAGAAAATCCCTTCATTCCCATTTCTCAAGGGAAGAGCGTTGAATTCCTCAAACTAAATTTGTATTGTCTAAAACAGCGATTAGTCTGTTTTTAGCAACTTGCATGTGCTTTTGCTTTATTTCTCATTTTCTGCCCTTCCACTCACAGATTCAGAATTTCAAAAGCAGATATTGTTTCTAGACTCTATGCTGTGTTAGATATGCGGTCTTGGGATCTTACAACATCTTTTCAAATTTTCTTGTCCTCATCTGTGAAGTGGAAAATGCTATCTAACTTCATAGTGTTGTAGTAAGTGTTCATGTCTATACCATGGTATTTTGTATAGAAACTGGCACATGGTAGATTCATGGTAAATATGCCTCATTATTTTTGCCTGATTTCTCTTCCTTTCTTCATCCATGTATACTTCCCGTTCAATTTTTCCTCTCTATCTTTTCTTTCTTCATTTTCCTTCCTTCTTCCATGATGCCTAGTATAGGATTGGGTATACAGTAAGTATAACTGATAGAGGGGGACATACTACTATTAATAAAATAAAGACATATGTTTAAAAAAGGAATCTTTATTTCTTAGAGTGATGTGTCAGTTTTCTCATTGATTGCTTGTTTAATTGACTCATTCATTCATTTTAATTTATCTCACACAAAATGCCAGCTGGTTCTCATTTGCCTTTATTTTTTCTGACTGGAAAGGAAATCCCACTTTGACATGGGTGCTGCTGGCAAATCTTCCACATTTACACAGAGTGCTCAGCCTAGACATGGGATATGTGTTATCCTTCTGCCTGGCTAACCCCAGGTATGTCTCATCTCTTTTACTTCACTGAACACAAAACTGGCTCATTTCCAAAACTAATAAAGGGAGGGCCTTGTCCTACTGCAATGATATCTATTCAGTCCCCTGCAACACAACCCTCCATTCTCTCTGGATATATCAGTCATGAAGCCTTGTTTAATGACCATTTCCATCCTTCTGATCTTGGTTCATAAGACTCCAGGTAACTCAGACCTCTCTCAAAGGTTCTGGGGTCTTGCTTGTGCTGTTGGTTTCTTGGTAACTTCTGAGATGACTCCTACTCACATATAATAGGCACTACCTAAAGCCTTTTCTGGTCTCAGGTTTAGAATGTTACTCCCAAGATTCATCTCATGTCAAGATCGCCCTGATTTTGTTCTGCCAAAACAAATTTAAGATTGTTGTTCTTGTTCCTGGGATAGTGAAGTGTCGAACAAAGCATTTCAGATAATGCTGTAATTGGGATGGAAGTTTGATTCATGGATTTAGTGTGAGAGATTAGATCCAAGTTGGGGAGCTATAGGAGGAATCAATGATAATTTGGAGTTTGGAGAGTGCATTGTAGTGGGGATAGTATGTGACCTTAGAGATAGAGGAATGTTGAAAAAATAAGTGGGGATCAGCAGGGGGTGAGCAATTCTATAAATTCTATAAATGAATTGGGCTGGACTAATATTTTGCTGTAGGCTGGAGAAGGAATGGTGGTTTTTTGTGGTTTTATTATTATTATTAATTTTTTTTTTTTTTGAGCTGGGATGAAGTTGGGTAGAACTGGGAGCTAGGGTAGAGTGAAGTTCATAGTTGAGCTATATTTTGGATTGACACTGTGAATTGGGGTTGAATGGCTTGGCCAGTGTTATGTTTGTGTTAAGTTTGTGTGTGTGTGTGTGTGTGTGTGTGTTAAGTTTTATAACTGAACCTTAGATCAGTATTCAGAAGAGACAGGGATGGGAGTTTTAGGTAAGTGTTTGGTTCATGTAGGTGTGTTATTCAAGCAGAGTGTATGCAGGCTTTATCTAGGAAGAGGTTGGCTTAGCCTGAATTTGGCAATGAATAAAGTTGAGTAAGACAATCAAATTTATCACAGCAGAGCTGCATCTGTTTAAATGGGGAGGACAAATGCTGGATGGAAAATAGGCAGTAATATTTTCAAACTCTTTTTTTAAAAGTTTCTTGCTTATGATTTTACAGGGGCACTGAAGAACAGTAGATATAACTGTAGGTAGTGAGGGGATAAATGAAATCAGGAGGCTGGAATGTCTTCAAGGCTCTCCCGTAAAACTTTGGACGGTACAGAGAGACAAAGCAGTAGTCTCAACCCAACCCTATAGAATATCAAGGCTGTCTCTCCTTTCTTGGGATTGAATTCAGAGTCAATGTGCTTAGTGTTTTCTCCTCTTCCTCTTTTCCTCCCTCTCCTTTTTCTTTCCCCCCTCTCCTTCCCTTCCCCCTATTTTTCCTGTTTCTCACTTACCTACCCCTTGTTCCCGTCCTGTTTCATCCTACCTACTTGAAATACACTTCTTCTCATGTTTGTTAAAGCTCAGTTTCCATGTTGTAATAGCAGAAACCACAGGTGGGTTTGCCCCCAAAAAAGCAACAAAAAAGGAAGGAAGGAAGACAGCCTGGAAGACAGGACTCTATGCTTCAAAAGTTGTACATAGCGTTGTTTCTTTAACTGTTTAAAACTTTCACCTGGCAGAATTAATGGGCAGGAACAGTTCTGTACAAACTTTTCTGGAATAATCAAAGTCATGTTTTCCTTTCATCACCCCCAAACATATGCATCTGAAATTGAACTTTGTGAAAGCTAGGACTCTGTTTTAAAATTCTGTATTATTGGTATTTATCTGAGTGCTTTGTACAGAGTAGATCCTGATGAATGTTTACTTAGTGAATGGACATATAAATGACTTATGTCTAAAAAATATGTATTAGTAGGAAGAACATTAGAAGATGGATGGAAGAGGGATGTTTAGGGAGCACACATGGCAGAGAAATCATTTATCATATTGATTTTAACTCCGGATGGAGTTCTTCAGAAGAGTTAGGAACAGAAGTGGTGTTTTTTAAATTTATAATATTTAACTTGCTCTTAAACAAGTCCAGTGTAGGAAAATGAGCTGGGCAACATCTATGGGTGAATATGAGGTCAGCAGGGTTGTGTCCCTCACTTAAGGAAGAGCCCTGAAGAGTGTTTTCTGGGAAACTCTAGGTTATTACAAAGTATGACACATCTAATTAACCTCCTTCTGCACAAACACAGTTGAAATTTCTTGATCAGGTGCAAACTCTTCTGTTCCCATTTCTTTCATGGGGAGACTCAGGCTAGAGATCCAGAGATCAGGGACAATGCTGGCATTTAAGACCAAGTCTCTTCTGACTTCAATTTGAAGATGGAAGGATCATCAACAGTGACATTAACTTGACGTGAGTGTTATTATGCTTCAGGGCAATACAGAGTCAGAACAGCTGAAGGAGTGAGAAGCTATAATGGACTTGAGTTTGTGCAAGCTCCAGGAGAAAGTGAAGAACAGAGAAGCCTGGTGTGCTGCAGTCCATGGGATCACAAAGAGTCAGACACAACTGACTGACTGAACAACAAGTAGAATTCTCCTGGGGCTGCCTTGACCTGATTTTCATAGGAAACATCGGCTTGCCTGATCCTCTTGATATCTATGTCCCTATCCACTCTCTGGTGACTAGAAAGAGAAGATCTTGAGTGTCTTGCCTTCTATCCAATGGATTTGGGAGAAGCAGGAAGTCCTCCAGTTCAGATGTTGGACAAAAGAGGGTAGATGTAACTGGAAAGAACCCCCGAAGTGCCTTTCCTCCTATAAGTAGGATGTGCCAAAAGAGAGATTTCATGATGAGTGTGAGGGCCACTGTAGGAAATACATTGGTACCATAATGCTGGAGCATGGATGAAGGGGGGCCATTTTTTATCTCCTTCCTTTGGTTAACCAGCAAGCTGGCTGACGTAGCAGCAACTGAGTGCCTTCTCCGGGTTGAAGTGCCCATTTCTGGTGCAGTTTATACATATGCCAGCACCCCAATGCTATGGGAAATCTGCCACTGAGGCATTTTTCTTCATTCCTTCCCCTTCCATTCTCTTACATCACCTATACCTGGAAAATTTTACTTTTTCTTGTCAAAAAATTAATAAGAAACTTTTTCTTTGCAGGAAATAACATCAAACTTGCTTTTCCTGATTTTTATTAATGTGGGTGGGCATTGGACCTCTGCATACATAGCACTGAATGAGTGCCTTGGTGCACAGTGAGTGCTGATAAGCTGATGTGGAAGAGGATAGGTGAATGGTTGCAAAAGTCCTTGAATGCTAAGCTATGGATTTTGAACTATCTGTTGAAAGCTGTGGAAGGCCTTCTGCCTGCAGATGTCATGCAGGAAGATGCTACCCTCTCCTAGAAATCCTATTATAAAAGAGGCAATGTAATACAGAGAAGGAAGAGCATGGTCTATCATGTAGACCAGAAATTGGAGGCTTCCCTGATGGCTCAGTGGTGAAGAATCTGCCTGCAATTCAGGAGACCCAGGTTTGATCCCTGAGTTGGGACGATCCCCTGGAGAAGGGAATGGCTACTCACTCTAGTATTCTTGCCTGGAGAATTCCATGGATAGAGAAGCCTGGCAAGCTATAGTCCATGGGGTTGTAAAGAGTTGGACATGACTGAGCGACTAACACCATGAATGTGATACAGAGAAGAAAGAGCATAGTCTATTGTGTAGACCCGAAATTGAAGTACAAGCTATGGAAATGTGGACAGAACAATGTTCTCTTTGAGCCTCAATGTCTTCATCTAAATGATGGCGATAACAGAAGATTTGATGAGGATTCAGTGAAATGTGATTTGCAAAATGCTTGATATATTGTAGATGCTGAACATATATGGTCGTGATTGTTAGTATTCTTTCTAGCAGTTCCTTTGTCCTTGGGAGATCCAACAGGTAACTAATTCTGAAAGTCACTCAGCTGGGTCTGACTCTTTGTGACCCCATGCTATACAGTCCATGGGATTCTCCAGGCAAGAACACTGAAGTGGGTAGCCATTCCCTTCTCCAGGGGATCTTCCCAAGCCAGGGATGGAACCCAGGTCTCCCACATTGCGGGCGGATTCTTTACTGTGTGAGCCACCAGGGAAGCCCTAATACCACTTCATGACTTATATTTACAGAATGCTGACAAAGTGTCAAGAACTTTCTCAGCTGAAGAGCCTATATACACATGCACATATCTCAATGACTAATACATAGCTATCACTATTCACAAATGGGCTTTAGCCATATGTGCAAAGTGTGTGATAGATGCTCATGTGTATCCACATGTGTACATATAATGTGTACATATATGCTCAATTTATGTGTGAATGTGGATGTGTGAGTAAAATGAATTGTGCAAGTGTGCCTCTGTGTGTGCTGCCCATGTACATACAGTATCTATTTCTGTGGGGCCAAAGTACAAAGAGAGACATGTATATATTTGCTCAAATGTTTCAGACTACAAAGGTGTGCAGCTGCTCAAATAAGTGTTCTTTGCCTCAAAGTAGGTGCTGGTTAACTCTGATGAGACCTGTATGTGAGGAATATACATCCAAATGAGCATTTGAAAACATGTCCAATACATGCTCCCAGTGGCAGTCTTGAAATCCTGGACCCTCAAGAAAAGACTTTCATATCAACCACACTACCTAATGTTTAATTCCTTCTTATTATGTGCCTGATACTTTTCTGAGCATATGATGTATGTTAATTTATTCATCATAAAATTATTAAGAAGTTGGCTCTGTTACTATGCCCATTGTGAAGATGATGCAAGCGTGAGCCAAAAAATGGAAGTAACCTTGCTCGAGGATGAAAAGCCACGATGAAAGAGTCCAGATTTGAACTGAGATGGTTTTGACTCCATATCCTATGCTCTTAATATTTGCAGGTCTTGTCTTTAAATTACGCCTCTCTACTCCTATTATTACCACTGCTGCATAGAAATTAATATGGCTGTGTTTTTCCCAGGTGGCCTGTTCAGACCCTATTATGGCAAGAGCCAAGAAGAGTCTTGGAATCCATGCCAGCTTCACCAAGGCACATGCCGAAATGCCTGCAGAAAAAATGAACTTCAATACTTAACCTGTCTAAATCACGAAAAGTGCTGCCTAAAATTTTTTGTGAAAGTGCAAAGTGCAAACAATGTGAAGCAGGAGTCTAACTCCAACCCCAGTTTGTCAGTTACAACGCTTTCAAACTATTCTCAGATTTGAATGTCACCAACTTTACCCCCTCCTGGGGTAGTTCTTCTCCCGTCTGGAACATGCTTCCCATAAAAATGCATTCCTTCTCATGCGTGTGTCTTTCATCTGTGAGCAGTCATTATTGGACAGGGGAAGGTTAGGCTGGGGGCTGGGGAGACATGTAGTGTAGGAAAGCGCACTGACCCAAGAAGCAAATAGGATGCTAGGGTAGCTCGGTAGATATTGAAGAAGGGAGGGGACCACATTTCTGGTCTTCTTTGGTACCACGAGGAAGGTTATGATTTGTTCTAGAGATTGCAAGAGGGACGATAAAAACTGGATTGAGTCTGGATGATCCAGTGAGCATGTAGGGGAGATCACTGAGTCCCCTGAGTAAACACTTTAGGAATATCCTGTTATGTCTGGTATTACATGATGTCTTCAGGAAAACCAGAATCAGGCAAATGGATGGTTAGAATTGAGTGTAGGAATCCTTTGAACAAATTAGGACAAAATTCTGTAAGTGGTATAGCAGTTGGAAAGTGGAATAAGCAAGCTTGTCCCTGGGCACTTTTCCAATTTTGAGGCTGGAGGAAAATTTCTGGTTGTGGGGCAGAGATGAAGGTAGTTGTAGCATTAGAGAGGGATTTGGGATGAACATTTTATTTGATGACCTTTAAGATCTTTCATTCTTGAGAACTGAGGAATATTGTTTTCCCACTCTAAACTTAGTCACAAATATTTGACATGCTATGGCATTTTCCTTGTGTTTGGTATACTAATCTTCTTTGGGTGTCTCATCTCGTTTCTTTTTTCTTTTTTTTAATTGGAGCATAATTACTTCACAATATTGTGATGGTTTCTGCCAAACGTCAACATGAATGGCCATAGGTATACATGTGTCCTCCCATCCTGAACCCCCTCCAACATCCCTCCCCACCCTATCCCTTTAGGTTATCCCTGAGCACGCTTTGTTTCTTTTTTGAATCTAAACTTCTAGAACAAGTGTTCTCAACTAAATTCTCTAAGCTCCAGATTCCTAGCTTCACCTCAGCTGAGAGTAATTAGGCTTTTGTGCTTACCACATCACTGGAATGGCACTGGTTTTTCTCACCAATGCTGTTCTTGTTGAAAAACTTTAATATTTTTAAGGTTTTACTGTTTACTTTGCCTCTAGACATGCTTTCACTGCATTGCCCTTAATCCTTCCTTGAAACCCTTGTTAGCCTTAGCTTCTGATTTCTGGGTGTTCTTTTGGCCATTGTTGGAGGTTTCTTCTTCCACTCTCTGCCCCATAATATGTTGCCGTCTTGCCTACTCTCTCTCTTTTTTACCATAAACACTTTACCTGTATTTCTCATTATTAGACAAATGACAATCCCAGCCCAAACCAATGGATCAAAGTCCATATACTCACTAAATGACCATTTTATACAGCTGAATTTTTAACTTTTATGGGACCTAGAAGTCGATAGAAAAATTTAAAAATATTTCTATTTTTGAGATTCAATGACATTTAGACATGTTTGTAAGAAGGGATAGAGGCTCAGCAGAACCAGATTTCAAGAAGGGATGCAGAAAATTTTTGGTATAAGTAGAGTGATTAAAAACAAGTTTTATTATTTGGAAGAGAGTGTTGGTCTTGGGTTTAGCATGTACTTGAAATACAATATATTTAGACTTTCTACTTTCTACAATATCTGTAGAGGGAAAATTGTTGTGGAATTCTAGGTTTAAAGCCCAGATTCCCGTTTCTCTGGTTTATACATATATTAATGAAAGAAACATGAATTTAAAGTCAGAAGGGTTTGTCCCTTGTTCCCCATCACTGCTCAGAAGCTGTGGGATCTTGGACAAGTTCTGCATTTATATGTTCAACTCAGACAACTCTGAAGTCTAGACTTATGTATTAAATTACATATTTATTTTGTTCTCTTAGATTTCTCAATCATTTCAGACTCAAAACGTCCTAAGCTGAATTCTGAATCTGTTTGCCTGGCTTTTCTTTTGTCTTTCATCTTCAGTAATTGGCATCTACAATCCCTTCTGTTGTTCAGTTCAGAAACTTGAGAGTCACTTTTGATCCCCCACAATTCATCTCAAGTCACCATGTACAAACCATTAAAATGTGTGTGAAGTAATTTTCTGTCCCTGGCTAATGGGCATGTTTCTCCTTCCTTCCTGAAAAACATTTCTAATAAATGGCAAATACATATTTTGACTTTTTGAGTCTGGTCATTCTTGTGCAACCATTTGGCATAGTTTTAAGACCCTAAGGAAAGTGGAGGAGGAGTACAGAATGTGGACTGAATTCCCACATGGCCTTCCTTGCTTTTAGATCCTCCTCCGTATCTCCCTTCTGGATCCAGAGATTCCATGGTTCCACACCTGAGCTCAGAGAGCATTTGTATTTCAGGTAGGAATTGAGTTTGACCATTTTTTTTACCTGTCTGTTAACCCTTATTTCCTATACCTGAGAAAAATCATGTCTACTGTTTTCCAGGATTGACTCCACTCTGTGTGGTCCTCACTCAAATGATCAAGCAGAAAGTTCCATCACTGTTTTAGCTTATTTTAAACCACTGTGATATCACTTAGTATAATTCAGAATTGGTGATTAGATTACTACCTCTAATCACTGTAAGGCAAGTGCAGAGAAAAAGAGAGGGAGCTGGGCAGTCAAGCAAGAAAAGGAAATTTATTAGTGGGAAAAGAGAGGGTGACTGGCTCTTAAGAGAATCAGCGTTTTCCCTTTCTGACAGAGTCCTTCTTATACCCCACCAATGAAAAATTATCTGAAGGGACGGTCAGGTAGCTGGAGGTCTGGAATCTGGTGGTCTTGCAGCTTTGAAAGATAGGCCCCAGTGAGATAACAGGATGCCATTTGGGCAATTTGGTCAGTTTCACAGATCACTGTGATTTACTCTTTGTTTGCAAGATCGACATAATGAGCCATATTATCAATGAGACCCCATGTGGGCCCTATCAATCATCAATTTTCCTGCTTTATTCTAGGGGAAAGATGTTCCAAAATATGTAAGACAAAAATGTGGAAACTTTCCATTTTGGCCAGAAAGTAGTCATGATATTATGGGAAGAAGAGACTTACAAAAGGAAATAAAAATTTGAAACTCTCTCCTTTACAGATACGTCTATGAGAGATTGAAAAATATAATTTATGAATTCTAAAGGGGAAAAAAAAAACCTTTTCAGATACACATTGCTCAAACTCCCCTCACCAAAAAACCCCCCATTTGTATTGTTGACTTAAAAATAAGTCCATCACCAAAGTTTCTATATTCCTCCAGATTTTCTACAAAGATTTCAGAAACTATGAAGTTGCTTCAATATAAGATTAAGCCCTCAAAGCATTCTTACTATAATTTCTTAGTGTTTATAAGAATACACGCTAGAAATAATAGGAAATAGATGTTATTCCACTTAGATTAAATACATCAGAGACTTTTCACCAGATTCACTCTGTTTTAGGGAAACTGACTCTTTTGCTATTCAAAGCATAATAGATCAAAAGACAGAACTCTTTACAAAGTATGTCTAGGATTACCAATTACTAGGAATTGACTGTATTTTAAACAAGACTGAATCTAAAAGAAGGCATTGAGTGGATGCAACAAGCCTGTATGTTAACATGTAAAGTAATCTCTAATTCATAGATAAAAGGATTTGTTCCTTTCAAAGATGAAAAAAAGCAAAAACATTTTGGAGCATTAAGCTTTTTTTAAATTTATTTTTTAATTAGAGAAAATTTGCTTTACAATGTTGTGTTGGTTTCTGCCCTACAGCAATGTGAATCAGTCGTAATTATACATATACCCTCTCCCTCTTGAGCCTCCCTCCCCTTACCCTATCCTACCCTTCTAGGTCATCACAGAGCCCCAGGCTGGGCTCCCTGTGTTACATAACAACTTCTCACCAGCTACTTTTACACAAGATAATGTCTGTATGTCGATGCTCCTTCCCCCACTGTCTACAAGTCCATTCTCTACATCTGTGTCTCCATTTAAAATTATATTATAATTTATAAATGAATAAAATTATATTCATAAAGGCACCATTATATCAAATAATTGTTAAGAAAAGTCCAAAGTTTGGAAATAAGTAGGGCTTCCTTGGTAGCTCAGCTGGTAAAGAATCCACCTGCTATGCAGGAGACCTTGGTTTGATTCCTGGGTCAGGAAAATCCCCTGGAGAAGGGAAAGGCTACCCACTCCAGTAATCTGGCCTGGAGAATTCCATGGACATTATGGATGTAAAGGACATTATGGCTGAATAAGACATTATGGGTGTCCTTTCAATCGTGAGCTGGACATGATTTTGTAGATTCTCCTGGGACTATAATTTTATAAGGGTGTGTATCTTTGAACCATTTCCCAATGACTAGGTTGTATCAAAACTTGGGTAAAGGTTAAGTTGAAAAAAACACTAGTATCACTGCAAAAATTCTTCTTTCAGAGTCATGCAAACCATTCCCATGCATAACAATGCAAAGAGACAAGATGCAATTAGATGCCCTTGATTTTTGTTTGACGGGAGAGTTAATACTGAATGTTATACTTTATTACCCTTTAGGATATTAAACAGATGAAATCACTGCAGATGGTGACTGCAGCCATGAAAATAAAAGACGCTTACTCCTTGGAAGAAAAGTTATGACCAACCTAGATAGCATATTGAAAAGAAGAGACATTACTTTGCCGACAAAGGTCCATCTAGTCAAGGCTATGGTTTTTCCTGTGGTCATGTATGGATGTGAGAGTTGGACTGTGAAGAAGGCTGAGTGCCAAAGAATTGATGCTTTTGAACTGTGGTGTTGGAGAAGACCCTTGAGAGTCTCTTGGATTGCAAGCAGATCCAACCAGTCCATTCTGAACTGTCCATTCTGAAGGAGATCAGCCCTGGGATTTCTTTGGAAGGAATGGTGTTAAAGCTGAAACTCCAGTACTTTGGCAACCTCATGCCAAGAGTTGACTCATTGGAAAAGACTCTGATGCTGGGAGGGATTGGGGGCAGGAGGAGAAGGGGATGATGGAGGATGAGATGGCTGGATGGCATCACTGACTCGATGGACGTGAGTCTGAGTGAACTCCGGGAGTTGGTGACGAACAGGGAGGCCTGGTGTGCTGCGATTCATGGGGTTGCAAAGAGTCGGACATGACTGAGCGATTGAACTGAACTGAACTGAGACCAATTTGCAAATTTATTTTAAAATTTCTTTCATCACTGATCCTCTAAACCAATCTTAATATCTTAGTGGTTTGTTCATTATTTATGAGTTGAATGAAATAATTTACATTTGTTCATTTTATTCTTACATGTATCAGGTTTTTAACTTTGCAAGTTTTCTATATAGTTTATTCTTTATCACAATAAATATATATATGATGAAAGTATGAAATATATAAAATTTGTATTTGTGGTTTGGTGATATTTTGTAAGAGTAATACTGAATGTCTTAGTATGAAAAATTATGCAAATTAAGCTGATTTTAGATTAATAATATTTTTTTCTGTAGAGTTATGAAATTATAAAGAAAAGTTTAATTTTGCCCTGAATCTATCAAGCTACAGGTAAATAACTGACAAGGTATTAGATCTTAAATCAAGGTGCACCCAATAGTTAAATTTATCAACCTTTTTTTCCCATAATGAGGTCAAAAGACATTAACCAATATTTTCTGAATATTTAAATTTGTATTATTTGTAGCTCCAGCTTTCTCAAGTTCAGTTCAGTTCAGTTGCTCAGTCGTGTCTGACTCTTTGTGATCCCATGGACTGCAGCACGCCAGGCCTCCCTGTCCATCACCAACTCCTGGAGTTTACTCAAAATCATGTCCATTGAGTCGGTGATACCATCCAACCATCTCATCCTCTGTCTTCCCCTTCTCCTCCCACCTTCAACCTTTCCCAGCATCAGGGTCTTTTCCAGTGAATCGGTTCTTCACATCAGGTGGACAAAGTATTGGAGTTTCAGCTTCAGCACCAGTCCTTCCAATGAATATTCAGGACTGATTTCTTTTAGGATGGACTGGTTGGATCTCCTTGCAGTCCAAGGGATTCTCAAGAGTCTTCTCCAACACCACAGTTCAAAAGCATCAATTCTTTGGCTCTCAGTTTCTTTATAGTCCAACTCTCGCATCCATAAATGACTACTAGAAAAACCATAGCTTTGACCAGATGGACCTTTGTTGGTAAACTAATATCTCTGCTTTTTAATATGCTGTCTAGGTTGGGCATAGTTTTTCTTTCAAGAAGCAAGTGTCTTTGAATTTCATGGCTGCAGTCACCATCTGCAGTGATTTTGGAGCCCCCCAAAATAAAGTCTGTCACTCTTTCCATTGTTTCCCCACCTATTTGCCATGAAGTGATGGGACCAGATGCCATGATCTTCATTTTCTGAATGTTGAGTTTTAAGCCAAACTTTTATCTTCTCTTTCACTTTCATCAAGAGGCGCTTTAGTTCTTCTTCATTTTCTGCCACAAGGGTGGTGTCATCTGCATATCTGGGGTTATTGATATTTCTCCCAGCAATCTTGATTCCAGCTTGTGCTTCATCCAGCCCAGCATTTTGCATGATGTACTCTGCATATAAGTTAAATAAGCAGGGTGACAATATACAGCCTTGAAGTACTCGTTTCCCAATTTGGAACCAGTCTGTTGTTCCATGTCCAGTTCCAACTGTTGTTTCTTGACCTGCATACAGATTTATCAAGAGGCAGGTCAGGTGGTCTGGTATTCCTGTCTCTTTAAGAATTTTACACAGTTTGTTGTGATCCAAACAGTCAAAGGCTTGGGTGTAGTCAATAAAGCAGAAGTAGACGTTTCTCTGGAACTCTTGCATTTTTTATGATCCAATGGATGTTAGCAATTTGATCTCTGGTTCCTCTACCTTTTCTAAATCCAGCTTGAACATCTGGATGTTCACGGTTCATGAACTCTGAAGCCTGTCTTGGAGAATTTTAAACATTACTTTGCTAGCGTGTGAAATAAGTGCAATTGTGTGGTAGTTTGAACATTTTTTGGCATTGCCTTTCTTTGGGATTCGAATGAAAACTGACCTTTTCCAGTCCTGTGGCCACTGCTGAGTTTTCCAGATTTGCTGGCATATTGACTGCAGCACTTTCACAGCATCATCTTTTAGGATTTGAAATAGCTCAACTGGAATTCCATCACCTTCACTAGCTTTGTTTGTAGTGGTGTTTCCTAAGGCCCATTTGACTTCGCATTCCAGGATGTCTGGCTCTAGGTGAGTGATCACACAATCGTGGTTATCTGGGTCATGAAGATCTTTTTTGTATAGTTCTTCTGTGTATTTTTGCCACCTCTTCTTTATATCTTCTATTTCTGTTAGGTCCATACCATTTCTGTCCTTTATTGTGCTCATCTTTGCACGAAATATTCCCTTGGTATCTCTAATTTTCTTGTAGAGATCTCTAGTCTTTCCCATTCTGTTGTTTTCCTCTATTTCTTTGCAATGATCTCTGAGGAAGACTTTCTTTTTTTTTAATTTTATTTTATTTAACTTTACAATATTGTATTGGTTTTGCCATATATCAAAATGAATCTGCCACAGGTATACATGTGTTCCCCATCCTGAAGACTTTCTTATCTGTCCTTGCTATTCTTTGGAACTCTGCATTCAAATGCATATTTGTTTCCTTTTCTCTTTTGCCTTTAGCTTCTCTTCTTTTCTCAGCTATTTGTAAGGCCTCCTCAGACAACCAGCTTTCCTTTTTGCATTTCGTTTTTTGGGGGATGGTCCCAAAAGGTCTGGAAACAGTTGGTATTCAGTAAATATTTGAAAATAACTAGGAAATTTCAGCTTTACTTTCATCACTTACAAATTTAAATTTTTTATTTTTTGTACTAAATTTTTAAACTAGGGGCATATTTTTCTTTGTGTGTGTGTACGGCGGGTGGGGGGTGGTGGTAGGAATATAATTGCATCTTCCTAAGTATGACCAAATTTTACAGCTCCAATCATTGGCTAGTCTCTTTTTCCTCTACCAATTTTCCACCTATGTCAATCATATATAAAAATTCCTTGTATAAACAGTTTATTTCTGGGCTTCCTATTTTGTTCTATTGGTTATCTCTGTATCAACATTGGTTATATATCCATTGGTTATGTTTATCTCTGTATTAACATTTCCCTGTCTTGATGACTGTAGTGATATAAATAGCTCTAACATCAATAACCTCAGATATGCAGATGACACCACCCTTATGGCAGAAAGTGAAGAACTAAAGAGCCTCTTGATGAAAGTGAAAGAAGAGAGTGAAAAAGTAGGCTTAAAGCTAAACATTCAGAAAACTAAGATCATGGCATTTGGTCCCATCACTTCATGGCAAATAGATGGGGAAACAGTGGAAACAGTGACACGCTTTATTTTGGGGGGGCTCCAAAATCACTGCAGATGGTGATTGCAGCCATGAAATTCAAAGATGCTTACTCCCTGGAAGGAAAGTTATGACCAACCTAGACAGCATATTAAAAAGCAGAGAGATTACTTTGTCAACAAAAAATCCATCTAGTCAAGGCTATGGTTTTTCCAGTGATCATGTATGGATGTGAAAGTTGGATTATAAAGAAAGCTGAGCGTGGAAGAATTGATGCTTTTGAACTGTGGTGTTGGAGAAGACTCTTGAGAGTCCCTTGGACTGCAAGGAGATCCAATCAGTCCATCCTAAAGGAAATCAGTCCTGGATGTTCATTGGAAGGAGTGGTATTGAAGCTGGAACTCCAATACTTTGGCCACCTGATGCAAAGAGCTGGCTCATTTGAAAAGACCCTGATGCTAGGAAAGATTGAGGGCAGGAGGATAATGGGACAACAGAGGAGATGGCTGGATGGCATCACCGACTCAATGAACATGGGTTTGAGTAGACTCTGGCAGTTGGTGATGGACAGGGAGGCCTGGCGTGCTGCGGTTCATGGGGTTGCAAAGAGTCAGACACGACTGAGCAACTGAACTGAACCGAACTGAACGTATGGTAGGTTAAGTCACCATCCTGATTATTTTTCTTCAGAAGTTTCTTGGCAATTTTTGACCTTTTAGCCTCTGTATAGTTTTTTATTCTTTTTTCTCTCGATTTTGTGAAAATTTGTTGAAATTTTGATTGACATTATGTAAAATGCATAGATGAATTTGGGAAACAATAATACCTTTCAAAGTTATGTCAACATTTATAACCATGGACTATTTCTCCTATTCGGAGAAGGCAGTGGCACCCCACTCCAGTACTCTTGCCTGGAAAATCCCATGGATGGAGGAGTCTGGTAGGCTGCAGTCCATGGGGTCTCTGAGAGTTGGACACGACTCAGTGACTTCACTTTCACTTTTCACTTTCATGCATTGGAGAAGAAAATGGCAACCCACTCCAGTGTTCTTGCCTGGAGAATCCCAGGGATGGGGGAGCCTGGAGGGCTGCCATCTACGGGGTCGCACAGAGTTGGACACGACTGAAGTGACTTAGCAGCAGTAGCAGCAGCATTTCTCCTATTATTTATGATCTTTCAGTGACTCTCAGTGGAAACCCAACTTAAGACTTGGCTTCCAAGTTTGATCCTGCAATTCTGTTCCCAGATGTATATCTGAGAAAACCAAAAGATCCATGCACCCCCAATGTTCATAGCAGCATTATTTACAATAGCCAAGATATGGGAGGAACCTAAATATCCATCAATAGATGAATGGATAAAGAAGATGTAGTATACATCATGGAACATTAGCCATAAAAAGAATGAAATAATGCCATTTGCAGTAACATAGATGGGCCTAGAAATTATCAGATTAAGTGAAATAAGGTAGAGAAAGAAAAATATATGATACAACTCATATGTGAAATTAATTTTATGTGAACTTATCTGTTGTATGTGAACTTATTTACAAAACAGAAACACAGACAGACATAGAAAACAAACTTATGGTTACCAAAGGGGGTAGCAGGTGTGGGGTGGGGAGGAGGACTAAATTAAGAGTTTGGGATTAACATACACACACTACTATATATAAAATAAGTAAACAAGGACCTACGGTATAGCACAGGGAATTACACTTAATATCTTGCAATAATCTACAATAGAAAAAATTTGAAAAAGAATATATATGGCTGAATATGTGTATGCGTAATTGAATCACTTTGCTGTACACTTAAAACTAACACAAAATTGAATAGTCATTGGAAGGACTGATGCTGAAGCTGAAACTCTAATACTTGGGCCACCTGATGCGAAGAACTCACTCATCGGAAAAGACCGTGATGCTGGGAAAGATTGAAGGCAGGAGGAGAAGGGGATGACAGAGGATGAGATGGTTGGATGGCATCACCAGCTCAATGGACATGAGTTAGAGCAAACTCCGGGAGTTGGTGATGGACAGGGAAGCCTGGCGTGCTGCAGCCCATGAGGTCGCAAAAAGTTGCACACAACTGAGGGACTGAACTGAACTGAACCAGAAAAAAAAAAAAAGCTTACCAAGCTTAACACATTATTGACTGGGGGGGTTTGCAGTAACTAACATCTGTGGCATCAATACGTCTCCAGTCAATAATGTGTTAATAAAGAGAAAAATGGTAGGACCTTTCATGGTCAAACCTGGAAGTGTTGATACCACTGATTATATTTGCATTGCCGAGAAACTATAAAGTTTTACTGAAAATTTTTTGACTTTCCGAGAATTAGAACAACCAATGGTCCCCCTCTTTGAGCAGGAGGCAGGGTTTTACAGGCTGTACCTTTAAAGTTAGACAGAGTCTAGCTCCCTAACTTCAGATTTGGCCAGGAAGAATACTGGACAAGGTAAAGACTCCTAAAGTGTGGATCCAGGGGCCATACAGAACAATGATGAAAAGCTCTCTCCTCTGAGAATTTGTGCTTCATAAGAAAAACATCCCCACATTCACAGTAGAGGCCTTGACCATGCCTGAGCTATTTGGATTCAGAATTTGCGTTGCCATGGACCAGTGACTGCTGTGTGTCTTCTAAGCTTCCTTTTCTTGAATTGGAGTTTTTGCTGCAGTTGTCTTGTCTCTGCTTTATCATTTTAAATTGAGTGTGTGGATCAGGGTAAGGAGCAGAGAACTTGTCTTTGGTTTATAGGTTACAGGACTAAGAGGAAGTAATTGCACAGAAGTGGACTAAGAAGTAATTGTGAAGGCTGATTACCTAGAAATCCTGTTTTTTTTCAGCTGGAGACAGTGAGTGGTGAAGACCCTGGCTTGTCCTCTCTGGGGAGGGAGAGGACATGTTTAATTCATGGCAGGAAAGACTTAAAGATGGCACTGCCACAAAATGGGAAGAATGAAGATACCCGAGTCATCACTTGGTATCACCATCCTAAGTTTTCCAGGGCTCTCAGATGACCAGCAAGGGAGTGTGATGTGAGAAAGAAACTAGCTTTTGTTTTCTTGAACCAACAAGATTTGTGGGGATTATTTATCACAGTAACTAGTATTAATCATCCTAATCCATGTAAATTAAATAGCCAGTGGAGGAGATTCTAAGCATCCCAATCAAAGGCAGAGACACCGTCCCTCATCATCTGGTCCATTCCAGATGGCTGGTGTTCCATTTCCATTTAGAGGTGTATTCTGGTGAATGTGGTGAAGGTGAAAGTGTTAGTCACTCAGTTGTGTCCGATTCTTTGTGATCCCATGAACTGTAGCCTGCCAGGCTCCCTTGTCCATGGGATTCTCTATGCAAGAATACTGGAGTGGGTTGCCAATTCCTTCTCCAGGGGATCTTCCTGACCCACGGATCGAACCTGGGTCTCCCACGTTGCAGGCAGATTCTTTACCAGCTAAGCCACCAGGGAAACCCCAATGAATGTGGTAGATCACTTTTAATTTACATTTTCTTGTAGGAGTTGCCTATTTGATGGGAGGATGCACAGGGGCTGGCTAGTGGATTTTACTAGGAAATAATGGGGTTATTGGGGAGCAACCCATGGTTTCTCTTGCTAGAAAAATTTCCCCTTTTCATGTCATTTTTCCTTTCTTCACCAAATTTTCAACATTTTCTACAGCCTTCATATTTGTTCAGCTAGTTTTCAGTCTCTAATGCCTTGAAATAGAGGGAAAACCATGTTGACTCAAACTTACCAATGAGAGTATAAAGAGTAACTGTGGGCAATAAATATAATATGTATGTAAGATATCTAACCCCAAGTCTGATATATATATAACTATTTCTTTGTATCTCCTACACATATTTCCTTGCACATTTTAACACTTGTGAAATTTGGATGCTTTGTGCAATCAGTGTTAAAGATGCATTGTACCATCAATTTAAGAGGACCCTGTTAATCACTACACATTGAAATAAGTTGTAAGTTTCATGCTTAATCAAATTGATAGGTACCACCAGCACTGTGGTATTTTAATATGCATTGAAATTGTATTGTCAACCTCAAATTTGTTAAAGAGGTCAAAGTCACTCATAAAAGTTCTAAACAGAAGGTTGGGGACATGATCTTATGCATGAATGCCAAGGGCTAGAACCTTCTTAGTATTTTAATGAACTATTATATACTTTCAAAATGACATGAGGAAATTTAGGAATGAGATTGTTCCGAAAGATTTAATTTTCTTTATAGACACACAGAAAATAAGATGCACTGGAACTAAGCCAATGGATAACTGAGTAAAAATATGCAGTGTATTAAATTTCGTTGCATTATTTTTGGCATTTAACTGAACCAAGGGAAACGGACCCACTTTTATATGCCTCCTGTGGTTTTCCTGACCCCATCTACTTCTTAGGCCTTTGGTCGCTTGCTCATAGGACAGCCCTGCCATCACTTCAGCGCCTACATCTGCCACCTGGAATGAGGCTTGGCTCCTGCATGATGCCGGTATCATGCCAATGTGATGGGAACACAGCAGCGTCAGCACATGAGCCTGACGTGAGCAAGTTTGTGGAGTCTCTGACTGCTTTCACTGTTTCTGGAGAAGTGTTACATCTTGGGCAATCAGAACTGGTTTCTAGGGGCTGCTAGGGGGGCAGGTGCTATCTGATGCAGCTTGGAAAAGCAGAGGAGTAACTGTCCATGAGGCCAACTTTTAGCAATAAAGGCCTTGCTACAGGAAGAGACCAGCAGATATGCTCCTCTCTTCTCGTCCCCTCTCCCACCCCAACTACCAATATACTGTCCTGATGACCAAACAATTGATTAGTTTTTTTCTTGAAGCTGTGGACAGCTTGGTAATGTACCTCCTTGAATCCATTTCTGTTCTGGGTTAACATCCCAAATGAAGTGTTAGAGTGCTTTCCAGGGCAGTGGTTCTCCAACCTGTTAAAACACAGTCTGCTGGGCCCACCTTGAGAGTTCCTGATTAGTAAATCTGGGATAGAGCCCAGGAATTTGTGTTTATAACAAGTTCCTAGGTAATGCTGATACTACTGGTTCATCAACCACACTTTGAGAACCAGTGTTCTTTGGAGTCCAAAGTAAGACAGCTGATATCAGGAGTAGTCCTAGAAAGCAGAGGTTTGGATGTTATTTAGAGTTGGATTTTCCACCTTTTAGAAAGGAATGGGGATCTTATTATTAATGATAAGCAGAGTGGTACTACCCTGGCACATAATGGTACCACTATTACTAAAACTTCCACCTGTTTACATGGAATGAAATACAAATGAACAATAAAACATTGCAAGATCAAGTGGCTGCCATACTAGATTAGCATGGGGACAGTAACTAGAAGGATTAGAAAGATAATTAGAAGGATTATGGTGCAGGGTTGCTGACTGAAATAATAGTTTTGAAAAAAAATGCCATAGGCTTAAGGCAACTAATGGTCAAACTAAGCCATGTTCTAAAAACCAGATTTAAAGGACACTCCCTTCTGTTGTCACAGACACTGCACTGACATTCAGGCTTAGGATCTGACTATAAAGGTAGCAGAGTTGCAAAGGAGACTAAATGCATGAACTCCGTGGGACTCATGTCAAAGCCAGGGCTCTGATAGGGAAAACATTGAATTCTCTGATCTGGCATGAAACACTTGGAGGGGTGAGCTGAGAATCCTAAAGCCCCAAGTTCTTCTAAAACTATTCCAGTCAGCAGAAGCAGATGATGGTGGGGTCTTGCTCCCAAATCCTAAAGGCCTGTATGAAATCATCTATTTTAAAGGCTCCAAACAGCCTCCCCACCTGCCACTGACACTTATGACACACTGAATCTCCTGGACCACAGAGGGCAAGTGACAGGGCAGCTTGCCCAGGAGCTGGGACCTGCTGTGGAGCCTTCTTCTGTTTGGGACCCAACTCAAAGCTAGCAACTTTTTAGGTCACTTGGTAAGTAGGCCACAGAAACACACCAAAATAAGGAACATTTGCCTCCAACTTCTACAGAGATCCGCTAAAGCATGTACCTCTTTTGTGGTTATAGGAGGGGCCAGATGCAACAACTTATCCTTCACCTTAGAAGGGATATTTTGACATGCCCCCATATCCCTAGTCTCCTAGAAATTACTCTTTTTCATTTTTAGAGAATTTTGCTGAGGACAGTATTCCTGTAGCAGTATGAGCTCTGGGCAGTTCTGTTGGCTAGGTTTATCATTGGCAGAGACTGCAGGAGTCCTCAGTAGTAAAACATTTAGGTGTGGGTGGTTTTTGTTTTTATTTTTTTGGTGGTGAGGGCTGCTTTCTTCCTTGATGACAAAGGCTTCTGGGGTTCTTCTTCTCTCCTTTTCCTCTGGAGACAGGTTGCTACTAAAAGACTTTTTTTCTGCTAAACTTTGCTAGGCTGGGGGATATGGTGGTGCAAGAAACTACCTGCACTTTTCTATGATGATATCCTTTGTTTTTAGTCTCCACTGAGTTGTAGCTGCTTCATTGTACTCTGGAGCTCTCCCAGAGCTGTTTTTGTTAGGGGATGAATACTATTACTATGATCGCTTAGTCTGCCATCTTACTGTATTACTCTCTGACTTTTATTTTTTTATCTTTCATATTTCCCTCCCTTTTCTTTTTTCTCTCCTTCAACTTCCCCCCATATTTTTTCTTTTCTTTTATCTTGATGGTTTGTATAGTGCTGTATATGAAGTAAGTGCTGTTGATTAATGTGATAAACTCTTTACAGGAATATAAAGAAATACATATTTTTAAAGTCTTTTTTAAACCCTTATAATTATTTACTTTATTGTTTTGTTGTTTGATTTATTTTCTCATTCGTTCCAGTTTGTCTTACACAAAACACAAATTGGCTCTAATTTTACTTTGTCTCTTACTGGGAAGGAAGTCCTGCCTTATCATGGGTGCTGGCAAAGTTTCTAGGCTCACACAGAGTGTCCAGATAAAATGTCATACACATTATCTTTCTGCCTCAGTGACTTCAGGCATGTCCCATCCTCCTCAGTTAACTGCCCACAGCCTTGGCCTACTTTTGAAACTAATAAAGCAGGACACTTCCCTGCTACAAAAATCTCTATTCTATCCACTGTGTGTACCTTTTATTCTCTGAGAACTTGTCAGTTATGAAGACTTATTTAATGACCATTGTCATCCTTCTGATCCTGGTTCATAAGACTTCAGGTAACGCGAGCTACTCTCAAAGGTTCTGGGGTCCTGCATATGGTTTGTAATTTTGGTAACCTAGTGTCAGACAGCTTAGGGTGTTAAGTCCAAGTTCATGTAATACCAGAGACAATACCAGTCTTACTGGCTTTGTACCGCTATGTTTAACTCAAGGATTTTGTGCTCCTGGGTGGTGTAATGGTGGAGAAAATTGGTCATAGAGTATATTAAGATAGCAATGTCATTGAGATGAGAATTTGGGATGTGGGTTAGGTGTGAGGAATTGAGTCCAAGGTGAGAAATTATAAGATCAATCAAGAGGTTACTTTGGAGATTGGAAACTAGATTGTGTTGCACAGAGGATAGGACCTTTTGGTTGGAGTGATGGTAGAAAAATAAATAATGATTAATTGGAAGTGAGGGATTGTATTTGATGCAATGCACATGAACTTGGGCAAACTCCAGGAGATGGTGAGGGACAGGGAGGCCTGGTGTGCTGCAATCCATGGGGTCACAAAGAGTTGGACATGACTGGGTGACTGAACAACAACAATTAAGCTGGGCTGATGGTTTGAGATAGGTTGGGTTGGAAATTATATTTGTGATTTAATGGATCTTTCAGTGAAGTTGGGTGAAGCTGGGAGTAGATGGTGTTTCTATGTGGGCCGATTGTTGAGTTGAAGCTAGATATTGGTGTTGGTAGACGTATTAAGTGTTGCATTTGTTGAGTTGGTCAATGTTGTGTTTGTCTTCAGATTGGGATTAAGGATAAATATAGAGCCGGGGTTTGGACTTAGGTTTTTTTTTTTTTTACCAGTGTTTGTTTCAAGGAGGGTAAATGTAAGGTTGATATGGATAGAGTTTGCATTAGTTTGGGGTATGGGCTGGGTGGATTTGATGGAGACCCCATGAGTTGATCACAGCTGGGCTGTAATTGAAATATCAGTCATTGAGCTCTGGATTAAATGTATTCAATGTTACTTTGCTGCTGCTGCTGCTAAGTCACTTCAGTCGTGTCCGACTCTGTGCGACCCCATAGATGGCAGCCCTCCAGGCTCCCCTGTCCCTGGGATTCTCCAGGCAAGAACACTGGAGTGGGTTGCCATTTTCTTCTCCAATGCATGAAAGTGAAAAGTGAAAGTGAAGTTTCTCAATCGTGTCCAAGTCTTAGCGACCCCATGGACTGCAGCCTACCAGGCTCCTCCGTCCATGGGATTTTCCAGGCAAGAGTACTGGAGTGGGGTGCCATTGCCTTCTCCACAATGTTACTTTACCATTCAAAATCTTCCCTGACTGTGAGTCTCATTAACCATAAATAGACGTCTAGGTAGGAGAAGGCAGTGCAAGTAAATAAAACCAGGAATCTCTGATGTTTCCAGATTCCTTCAAGCCTCAACATGTCAAGTAGCCCTTCCCTTCACACACACACACACACACACACACACCAGTTTACAACAAAAACATAGAAGCTTTAACTATTCTAAGACTGTTGGAATAGTTAGACAACCAGGATTGTTACCTATTTCTTGGGCTTGAGCTCAGAACGACTATGTTTAGACTTTTTCTTCCCTTCTTGCTACGTCTCCTACTCCAACATTTCTTCTTTACCACCCCTTTCTTTTTCTCTCCACCCTCCTACTCCCTATTCCTTGATATATTTTACCTTTTTCCTTGAGGTATACTTGTTCCCGTGCTTAGTACATTGAAATAGTAATGGCCATTGCAAGTGGGTTTACAAATAAAAGGAAGGCAGAGCTTTATTCATCAAGAATTATAAAGAATTATTTCCTTAATGATTAATATGAAAATGAAAGTCATCCAGTCATGTCAGACTCTTTGCAACCCCATGGACCCATGGAATTCTCTAGGCCAGAATACTGGAGTGGATAGCCTTTCCCTTCTCCAGGGGATCTTCCCAACCCAGAGATCGAACCCAGTCTCCTGCATTCCAGGCAGATTCTTTACGAGCTGAGCCACAACGGAAGCCCAAGCATACTGGAGTGGGTAGCCTATCACCCTTCTCCAGGGGATCTTTGCAACCCAGGAATTGACCTGGGTCTCCTGCATTGCAGGCAGATTCTTTACCAACTGTGCTATCAGGGAAGCCCAATGATTAATATATCCATCTGGAATAATTCATCCCTAGGAACTATTTTAAACAATCTACTTCAATAAGAAAATTGAAACCTACTTGATCTACTTGGAACCCAAGTGAATGAATGAGTGAGTGAAAGTCGCTCAGTGACGCCCAACTCTTTGGGACCCCATGGACCAGGGTCCTCTGTCCATGGAATTTTTCAGACAAGAATACTGGAGTAGGTTGTCATTTCTCCAGGGGATCTTCCCGATCCAGGGATCGAACCCGCACCACTTTTGTCTCCTGCATTGGCAGGCAGGTTCTTTACTATTAATGCTGATGCCCTATAAATGTCAATTAGGTCCAACTGGTCCAATGTATTGTTTAATGCTTGTGTTTCCATATTAATTTCCTATCTTAATGATCTGTCCATTGGTGTGAGTGGGGTGAAAACAACACTCAAACACCCAGACTCACATACTTACTATGAGAAAAGAAGAAAAAAAAAGAAAAAATTATAAAAACAGGAATCAAAAAAAAAAGAGCTCCATTCTAAACACAGCCTGTCCCCAACTCCTTAACTAGCCCTTCCTCATAAGTCCATTGTCTGTCTGTGAGTCTCATTCTGTTTTGTAAGTTCATTTGTATTTATTTTTTTTAATTCCATGTATAAATAAACAAGGACCTTGACTAGTTTTATTCACATATGAAATAAATTAGGATGTGACTAAACAGTCAGATTGTTTATTACTCAGAACAAGTCTTAAAGGTGCTATTATTATCTAAATAGTGGATAATTGTGGTTTGATTTCAATAAGGAAACCCCCTTGTTTCTTGGTTACATTATTTGTATGTAATAAGTTGGGAGATGACTCAAGGTAATTATTGATATTACAAGGATTACAAAGCACATATACATGAATATATGTGTATCCATCCATTATTGACCTAGTTTTGTGATATATATATATATATATATATATATATCCATAATTAACAAATATAAATACAACTGAAAAAGACCTATTATATAACACATGGTTCTCCACTCAATGTTAAGTGGCAGCTTGGATGGTTGTGAGGTTTGAAGGAGAATGGATACACATATACATATGGCCAAGTCCCTTCACTGTTCACATGAAACTATCACAACATTGTTAATTGGCTATACCCCAGTATAAAATAAAAAGTTCAAAAAAGAAAAAAGAAGAGAGCAATCAAGTCAAAACAAACCCCTAAGTGTAAATGAATACTAAAAACTAGACTTGCAAAAATACAAAATCCAAAAACATGGAAAAAATGCAATATGACTAAAGAGTACTGTAAAAAAATAATTTTATTTAAAAATAAAATATTTTTTAAAGAAAGGAATAATAAAGGAGAACTACATTAGAACAATATGAGAAAGAAAAAATATATATATATATATTTTATATAGAGAGAGGTAGTGAGAATATCTTCCTAAGTCCTCCCTTGAAGTCTCCACGCAGTGAGCACTGGCCAGTCTGCCTAGTCAGGAAGCTCTCCAATATTTCTAGGAAGGTCTCTGGGCCTGCTGTGAACACTGTGGAGTCAGCTCCTACTCAGATCTGGCCTTACTCCAGCTTGTTCTTACTTCCAGTGCCCACAATTGCCCTTAAAGTCCACGATCTTCAGCTAATGAAGTGTTAGTTGCTCAGTCATGTCCAACCCTTTGCAATCCCATGGACTGTAGCCCTCCAAGCTCCTCTGTCCATGGGATTCTCGAGGCAAGAATACTAGAGTGGGTTGCCACGCCCTTCTCCAGGGTACCTTCCTGACCCAGGGATCGAACCCAGGTCTCCTGCATGGCAGGCAGATTCTTTACCGTCTGACCCCACTGGGAAGCCCTTTTTTTTTTTTTTAAAGCTAATGGTGGATGGGGGATTTAATCCACTGCACTTGCTGCTGCAGGAGTGAATTCCCTTCCTCTTCTTCGGTCACACAGCCCCTGGTGCTGTGCTTTGGTTCTGGTCCTGTCTCTGCTTTTAGGCCGCCATCTGATAGCTGTTCCCTGCCCAGACAAGAGGGTTCACTCATTTGGGCTGGAGAGAGGGAGGGATACGACTGTCACATGAGGATGTACAGGGGAGTGCCCGCAGAGGCAGAGTCCTGCAGAATGTTGCTACAGTCTGAGGCAGGCCACGTGCTCTCCCAGAGGTATTGGCTTTGGGTCGTGGGTCCCTAGGAAGAACCAAGCTGCATAGGCTCCTGGAAAGGTGTGGGCAGTAACATGTGCCTTCTCATGGCTTGGTGGCAGCTGCTACCTCCGGGTCAGGGCCACAGTGGCAGCCTTTCATTTGCTGCCTCAGGCACTCTACTTGGCTTTGGCAGTGGCCTGTCTGCTTGCATTCTCTGGGAATAGAAACTGTAGTTGCATCTATTTACACTTCTGGCACTCCTGCTACTTTGGCACTGGCTTTGAACAGGAGTGTCTACTTCTGGTGTTGGCAGTCCATAGCCATTGCTCATCCCACCTCTGGGATTCACAAAGGCAGCTTCCTGCAATTTGTGAGTGCAGGGAGCTAGAGGGTCCCCGTGGCAATCATCTCCTGCCTCTCTGGGAGGCCCATACTTTTGCTTGGACTCCTTCCACTGTGTCATACTAGCCCCCTCAGAGTATCTTCGTGACAGTCAACCCTGGTCCTCTCCCTGGGATCTGACCCCCGAAGCACAAGCCTCAGCACCCAGCCCCCACTCACCATGGTGAACACATAAGCTGCTTCCTGGCTGGGAAGTGCTGTTTGGCAGCTATCTCTGTGGTGAATTCTCTCTGTTTTGCCTTCCAGGCACCTGTCGCGGTGTTCTCCTTTGAGGTTTTGAAGGGTTCTCCCCCATCCCCACTCATGAGGGAGTTTCTGAGTGTGTGGATACTTTTCCTCCTTCACGACTACCTCCTGGGGGCACAAGTGCCCATTCTGAAATCCTTTGTCTCTTTTTTCCATCTCTATCTTTTGCCCTACTTCATTCTGAGAAATTGGCTTGCCTTTTTGGAAGTCTAGGGAAATTATGAACAATGTGAAAAGGCAGAAAGATACAAAATAATAGCAAAAGAAAAACCAACAAAGATGAAGCAGGTCATACAGGTCAATAGCAGAAAAACAAGCAACCCAATCAAAAAGCAGACAGAAAAGGACACTACATAATGATCAAAGGATCACTCCAAGAAGAAGATATACCAATTATACACCCAACATAGGAGCACCACAATATGTAAGGCAAATGCTAACAAGTATGAAAGGGGAAATTAACAATAAAAGAATAATAGTGGGAGATTTTAATACCCCACTCACACCTATGGATAGATCAACTAAACAGAAAATTGGCAAGGAAACACAAACTTTAAATGATAAAATGGACCGGTTAGACCTAATTGATATCTATAGGACATTTCACCCCAAAACAATGAATTTCACCTTTTTCTCAAGTGCACACAGAAGTGCACACATCTTCTCTAGGATAGATCACATCCTGGGCCATAAATCTAGCCTTGGTAAATTAAAAAAAATATATAAATCATTCCAAGCATCTTTTCTGATCACAGTGCAGTAAGGTTAGATGTCAATTACAGGAAAAAAGCTATTAAAAATTCCAACATATGGAGGCTAAACAACACGCTTCTGAATAACCAACAAATCACAGAAGAAATCAAAAAAGAAATCAAAATACGCATAGAAATGAATGAAAATGAAAACACAACAACCCAAAACCTATGGGACACTGTAAAAGCAGTGCTAAGGGGTAGGTTCATAGCAATACAGGCTTACATCAAGAAACAAGAAAAAAGTCAAATAAATAACCTAACTCTACATCTAAAGCAAAATGACTTCCCTGGTGGCTCAGACAGTAAAACGTCTGTCTACAATGTGGGAGACCCGGGTCCGATCCCTGGGTCGGGAAGATCCACTGGAGAAGGAAATGGCAATCCACACCAGTACTATTGCCTGGAAAATCCCACGGACAGAGGAACCTGGTAGGTTACAGTCCATGGGGTCGCAAAAAGTCGGATACGACTGAGTGACTTCACTTACTTACTTACACCTAAAGCAACTAGAAAAGGAAGAAATGAAGAACTCCATAGCTAGTAAAGGAAAGAAATTATAAAAATTAGGGCAGAAATAAATGCAAAAGAAACAAAAGAGACCATAGCAAAAATAAACAAAGCTAAAAGCTGGTTCTTTGAGAAGATAAATAAACTTGACAAACCATTAGCCAGACTCATCAAGAAAGAAAGGGAGAAGAATCAAATAAACAAAATTAGAAATGAAAATGGAGAAATCACAACAGACAACACAGAAATACAAAGGCTCATAAGAGACTACTATCAGCAACTATATGCCAATAAAACGAACAATTTGGAAGAAATGGACAAATTCTTAGAAAAGTATAACTTTCCAAAACTGAACCACGAAGAAATAGAAAATCTTAACAGACTCATCACAAGCAGGGAAATCTAAACTGTAATCAGAAGTCTTTCACCAAACAAAAGCCTGGAACCAGATGGCTTCATAGCTGAATTCTACCAAAAATTTAGAGAAGAGCTAACAGCTATCCTACTCAAACTCTTCCAGAAAATTGCAGAGGAAGGTAAACTTCCAAACTCATTCTTTGAGGCCACCATCACCCTAATACCAAAACCAGACAAAGATGCCACAAAAAAAGAAAACTATAGGCCAATATCACTGATGAACACAGATGCAAAAATCCTTAACAAAATCCTAGCAAACAGAATCTAACAACATATTAAAAAGATCATACATCATGACCGAGTGGGCTTTATCCCAGGGATGCAAGGATTCTTTAATATCCAGAAATCAGTCAATGTAATACACCACATTAATAAATTGAAAGATAAAAACCATATGATATCTCAATCAATGCAGAGAAAGCCTTTGACAAAATTCAACATCCATTTATGATAAAAACCCTCCAGAAAGCAGGAATAGAAGGAACATACCTTAACATAATGAAAGCTATATATGACAAACCCACAGCAAACATTATCCTCAATGGTGAAAAATTGAAAGACAGGGTGCTCACTCTCACCACTACTATTCAACATAGTTTTGGAAGTTTTCACCACAGCAATCAGAGAAGAAAAAGAAATAAAATGAATACAGACTGGAAAAGAAGAAGTAAAACTCTCACTGTTTGCAGATGACATGATCCTCTACATAGAAACCCTAAAGACTCCACCAGAAAATTAATCAATGAATTAATAGAGCTAATCAATGAATATAGTAAAGTTGCAGGATATGAAATTAACACTCAGAAATCACTTGCATTCCTATACACTGACAATGAGAAAACAGAAAGAGAAATTAAGGAAACAATTCCATTCACCATTGCCAGGAAAAGAATAAAATACATAGGAATAAATCTACCTAAAGAAACAAAAGACCTATATATAGAAAACTATAAAACACTGATGAAAGAAATCAAAGAGGACACAAATAGATGGAGGAATATACCATGTTCATGGATTGGAAGAATCAATATAGTGAAAATGAGTATACTACCTAAAGCAATCTATAGATTCAATGCAATCCCTATCAAGCTACCAACAGTATTTTTTACAGAACTAGAACAAATAATTTCACAATTTGTATGGAAATACAAAAAATCTCAAATAGCCAAAGCAATTTTGAGAAAGAAGAATGGACCTGGCGGAATCAACCTGCCTGACTTCAGGCTACACTACAAAACTACAGTCATCAAGACAGTATGGTACTGGCACAAAGACAGAAATATAGATCAATGGAACAAAATAGAAAGCCCAGAGATAAATCCATGCACCTATGGACACCTTATCTTTGACAAAGGAGGCAAGAATATACAATGGAAAAAAGGCAATATCTTTAACAAGTGGTGCTGGGAAAACTGGTCAACCACTTGTAAAAGAATGAAACTAGAACACTTCTACCACCATACACAAAAGTAAATTCAAAATGGATTAAAGATCTAAATGTAAGACCAGAAACTATAAAACTCCTAGAGGAAAACATAGGCAAAACACTCTCTGACATAAATCACAGCAGGATCCTCTATGACCCACCTCCCAGAGTAATGGAAATAAAAGCAAAAATAAACAAATGGGACCTAATTAAACTTAAAAGCTTTTGCACAACAAAGGAAACTCTAAGCAAAGTGAAAAGACAGCCTTCAGAATGGGAGAAAATAATAGCAAACGAAGCAACTGATGAAGAATTAATTTCAAAAATATACAAGCAGCTCATGAAACTCAATACCAGAAAAATAAACGACCCAATCAAAAGATGGGCCAAGAACTAAACAAACATTTCTTCAAAGAAGACATACAGATGGCTAACACACATGAAAAGATGCTCAACATCACTCATTATCAGAGAAATGCAAATCAAAACCACAATGAGGTACCATCTCATGCCGGTCAGAATGGCTGCTATCCAAAAGTCTACAAACAATAAACGTTGGAAAGGGTGTGGAGAAAAGGGAACCTTCTTACACTGTTGGTGGGAATGCAAACTAGTACAGCCACTATGGAGAACAGTATGGAGATTCCTTAAAAAACTGGAAATAGAACTGCCATATGACCCAGCAATCCCACTGCTGGGCATACACCCTGAGGAAACCAGAATTGAAAGAGACATGTGTACCCGCAATGTTCGTTGCAGCACTGTTTACAATAGCCAGGACACGGAAGCAACCTAGATGTCCATTGGCAGATGAATGGATAAGAAAGCTGTGGTACATATACACAACAGAATATTGCTCAGCCATTAAAAAGAATACATTTGAATCCGTTCTAATGAGGTGGATGAAATTGGAGCCTATTATGCAGAGTAAAGTAAGTCAGAATGAAAAACATCAATACAGCATACTAACGCATATATATGGAATTTAGAAAGATGGTAATGATGACCCTATATGCGAGACAGCAAAAGAGACACAAATGTATAGAACAGTCTTTCGGACTCTGTGGGAGAAAGTGAGGATGGGATGATTTGAGAGAACAGCATTGAAACATGTATATTATCGTATGTGGAACAGATCACCAGTCAGGTTCAATGCACGAAACAGAGTGCTCAGGGCTGGTGCACTGGGATGACCCTGAGGGATGGGGTGGGGAGGGAGGTGGGAGGAGGGTTCAGGATGGGAACACATGTATACCCATGGTTGATTCATGTCAGTGTATGGCAAAACGCACTACAATATTGTAAAGTAATTAGCCTCCAATTAAAATAAATAAATTAAAAAAAAGAAAGTAAGAAAAAGCAGAGAGAAGACCTAAACAGACATTTATCCAAAAAAGACATACAGATGGCTAGCTAACAGACATGTGAAAAGATGCTCAATATCCCTACTTATTATAGAAATGGAAATCAAAACTACAATGAGATATCACCTCACGCCCGTCAGAATGGCTGTTATCAAAAACCTACAAACAATAAATGCTGGAGAGGGTGTGGACAAGAGGGAACTCTCTTGCCGTGTTGGTGGGAATGTAAATTGATACAGCCACTATGGAGAACTGTATGGAGATTCCTTTAAAAATTAAGAATAAAAATATCATATGACTGAACAACCCACTACTGGGCATATAACCTGAGGTAAACATAATCAAAAAAGACACATGGACTCCAGTGTACATTGTACCACTATTTACAATAGCCAGGACACGGAAGCAACCTAGATGTCCACTGACAGATGAATGGATAAGAAAGCTATGGTGCATATATACAATGGAATATTACTCAGACATAAAAAGGGACGCCTTGAGTCAGTTCTAATGAGGTGGATGAAACTAGAGCCTATTATACAGAGTGAAGTAAGTGAGAAAGAGAAAAATTAATATCATACATGAATGCATATACACAGAATCTAGGAAAATGGTACTGGTGACATATTTGCAGGCCAGCAAAGGAGATGCAGACGTAAAAACAGACTTCGGGGCACAGTGGGAGGAGAAGGTGGGATGAATTTAGAGAGTATCATTGAAGCATATACATTACCAGATGTGAAATAGATAGCCATTGGGAATTTGCTGTATGATACTCGGAACTCAAATCTGATGTTCTGTGACAACCTAGAGAGATGGAATGGGGTAGGAGGTGGGAGGGAGGTTCAAGAGGGAGGGGACTCATGTATACCTAAGGCTGATTCATGTTGATGTATAGCAGACACTGAAACAATATTGTAAAGCAATTATCCTCCAATTAAAAAAATAAAGTAATAAAATTGCAAGAAAAAAATAACAATAGAAACAACAACAAAACCTAAAGTTTGTTTCCCTTTTAGTAAGTGCCAGACAGCATTCTAAGCATTTTAAAATATTAACTCATTCAATAATCACAAAACTTCAAGAAGTAGCTTACTATTATTGACATTATAGAGCTGAAAGCGATAGATAGACAGAGAGACAAAGTTACTTATTCAAAAACCAAGGTGTAGCAAATAACAGAGCCTGGAATTGAATCCAGATGATGTCTATTATAGCTCCTATGTCCTTAACATTTTATGTCTTGTTATCATGGTTGTATAGCGATTAACCATAGTCACATCTTTCTCAGGAAGCATGAAGAATTTACCAAGAAGACAGACGATGGAGAAAGAAAAGAAATGTGAGAATAACGAAGGATTCTGCAGAAAGAAATGCAAAGCCGAAGAAGTTGAACTGCGCTACTGTTTAAGTGGCAAAATGTGCTGTATAAGTACATATTCAACCCTAATTACTTATCTAGAAAAGGAAACTGTTCACATGAAACATTTCCATACCACCTCAAGTCAACATGTTTACTGAAGATTATCAACTTTGCCCCTTTTGAAAACCTTCCTGTCAAAATGTCAAATTTTTTTCATTATAAAATTTCATCCCAGCCTCCTCTGTCTGTCTTTTATCCTATGAAGATTCATGATTCAAGGAGGAAAGCTGGGTTGGAACCATAGAATTTACTAAAATGCTCCAGTCAAAAAAGCAAAGAAAATGATGTGATAGTTCAGTAGATGTAGAGTACAGAGGATGGGAATTTATATCTTGCTTGCTTACCACAGAGTGTGAAAAAGGCATGAGCAAGCACGTCATGAAATCGGGTATCTAGATGGCCACTAAAAAGGGTGTCAATACTCATTAACTATCAAGTCAATTAAACCGTCAGTGACATGTTACTTCAGTTCAGTTCAGTCGCTCGTCGTGTCCAACTCTTTGCGACCCCATGAATCACAGCACGCCAGGCCCCTCTGTCCATCACCAACTCCCGGAGTTCACCCAAACTCATGTGCATTGAGTTGGTGATGCCATCCAGCCATCTCATCCTCTGTCATCCCCTTCTTCTCCTGCCCCCAATCCCTCCCAGCATCAGGGTCTTTTCCAATGAGTCAACTCTTTGCATGAGGTGGCCAAAGTATTGGAGTTTCAGCCTCAGCATCAGTCCTTCCAATGAACACCCAGGACTGGTCTCCTTTAGGATGGACTGTTTGGATCTCTTTACAGTCCAAGGGACTCATAAGAGTCTTCGCCAGCACCACAGTTCAAAAGCATCAATTCCTCAGTGCTCAGCTTTCTTCACAGTCCAACTCCCACATCCATACATGACCACTGGAAAAACAATAGCCTTGACTAGACAGACCTTTGTTGGCAAAGTAATATCTCCGCTTTTTAATATGCTGTCTAGGTTGGGCATAACTTTCCTTCCAAGGAGCAAGCGTCTTTTAATTTCATGGCTGCAATCACCATCTGCAGTGATTTTGGAACCCAGAAAAATAAAGTCTGACACTGTTTCCACTCTTTCCCCATCTATTTGCCATGAAGTGATGGCACCAGATGCCATGATCTTCATTTCTGAATGTTGAGCTTTAAGCCAACTTTTTCACTCTCCTCTTTCACTTTCATCAAGAGGCTTTTTTAGTTCCTCTTCACTTTCTGCCATAAGGGTGGTGTCATCTGCATATCTGAGGTTATTGATATTTCTCCCAGCAATCTTGATTCCAGCTTGTGCTTCTTCCAGCCCAGCGTTTCTCATGATGTACTTTGCATACAAGTTAAATAGGCAGGGTGACAATATACAGCCTTGATGTACTCCTTTTCCTATTTGGAACCAGTCTGTTGTTCCATGTCCTGTCTAACTGTTGCTTCCTGACCTGCATACAGGTTTCTCAAGAGGCAGGTCAGATGGTCTGGTATTCCCATCTCTTGAAGAATTTTCCACAGTTTATTGCGACCCACACAGTCAAAGGCTTGGCATAGTCAATAAAGCAGAAATAGATGTTTTTCTGGAACTCTCTTGCTTTTTCAATGATCCAGCGGATATTGGCAATTTGATCTCTGGTTCCTCTGCCTTTTCTAAATTCAGCTTGAACACCTGGAAATTCATGGTTCACATACTGCTGAAGCCTGGCTTGGAGAATTTTGAGCAATTACTTTGCTAGCATGTGAGATGAGTGCAATTGTGCGGTAGTTTGAACATTCTTTGGCATTGCCTTTCTTTGGAATTGGAATGAAAACTGACCTTTTCCAGTCCTGTGGCCACTACTGAGTTTTCCAAATTTGCTGGCATATTGAGTGCAGCACTTTCACAGCATCATCTTTCAGGATTTGGAATAGCTCAACTGGAGCTATTCCATCACCTCCACTAGCTTTGTTCTTAGTGATGCTTTCTAAGGCCCACTTGACTTCACATTCCAGAATGTCTGGCTCTAAGTGAGTGATCACACCATTGTGATTATCTGGGTCGTGAAGATCTTTTTTTGTACAGTTCTGCATATTCTTCCCACCTCTTCTTAATATCTTCTGCTTCTGTTAGGTCCATACCATTTCTGTCCTTTATCGAGCCATCTTTGCATGAAATATTCCCTTGGTATCTCTGATTTTCTTGAAGAGATTTCTAGTCTTTCCCATTCTGTTGTTTTCCTCTATTTCATTGCACTGATCTCTGAGGAAGGCTTTCTTATCTCTCCTTGCTATTCTTTGGAACTCTGCATTCAAATGGGAATATATTTCATTTTCTCCTTTGCTTTTCGCTTCTCTTCTTTTCACAGCTATTTGTAAGGCCTTCTCAGACTGCCATTTTGCTTTTTTGCATTTCTTTTCCATGGGGATGGTCTTGATCCCTGTCTCCTGTACAAGGTCATGAACCTCCATCCATAGTTCATCCTGTACTCTGTCTATCAGGTCTAGTCCCTTAAATCTATTTCTCACTTCGACTGTATAGTCACAAGGGATTTGATTTAGGTCATACCTGAATGGTCTAGTAGTTTTCCCTACTTTTTTAAACTTAAGTCTGAATTTGGCAATAAGGAGTTCATGATCTGAGCCACAGTCAGCTCCCAGTCTTGTTTTTGCTGACTATATAGAGCTTCTCCATCTTTGGCTGTAAAGAATATAATCAATCTGATTTTGGTGTTGACCATCTGGTTATGTCCATGTGTAGAGTCTTCTCCTGTGTTTTTGGAAGAGGGTGTTTGCTATGATCAGTGCATTCTCTTGGCAAAACTCTATTAGCCTTTGCCCTGCTTCATTCCATATTCCAAGGCCAAATTTGCCTGTTAGAAATTGAACAGTTCTATGAAGACCTACAAGACCTTTTAGAACTAACACCCAAAAAAGATGTCCTTTTCATTATAGGGGACTGGAATGCAAAAGTAGGAAGTCAAGAAACACCTGGAGTAACAGACATGTTACTTAGCATACACCAAATGGTTGAACATGATAGTTTCACATGTTGCTAAGGATGTGGAAGAACTGGAACATTTATATGCTGCTGGTAGGTAAGTTGCTCAATCATGTCTGACCCTTTGCAACCCCATGGACTGTAGCCTGCCAGGCTTCTCTGTCCATGGTGATTTTCCAGGAAAGGTTACCAGAGTGGGTTTCCATGCCCTCCTTCAGGGGATCTTCCCAATCCAAGGATCAAACCTGGGTCTCCCTCTTTGCAGGAGGATTCTTTACTGTCTGAGTCACCAGGGAAGCTGGTAGGTATATAAATGAAAAATTCAACATATGCATTTCATATGCTTTACCATATACAGATACATAACAGAAAGAAGTACAAATGTGACCCAAAGGCCTGTATAAGAATGTTCACAGAAGCATCATCTTAGCTGTATAGTACATTAAGAAGAGAACAAGTACACTACATTACAGTCACAACTAATAAACTGTTTCCCCACACGATAACGTGGATCAATCTTGATAATACAGTGACGAGTAAAGGAAACTATAATTCCCTTTTATAGAGAGTTTAAAAAAAGAAAAATAGTTTTATGGTATTAGAAATCAGGATAGTACTAACTCTGCAAAGGAAAATGAAGTATTTATATGTTAGTAGTTTTATTTCTTAACCTGTGTTTTTGTTACATGGACTTGTTACTTTTGTGGTAATTCATTAGACTATATGCTATACTTAGGACTTTTGCACTCTTTTATAGGTATGTTGCACTTCAATTAAAATGATTTTTAAAAGATTCAAGAAGGACTTCCGAGGTGGTCCAATGGTTAAGACTCTATGCTCCTAATGCAGGGGAATGCGGGCTCAATCCCTGGTTGGAGAACCAGGATCCCAGGTGTCATGTGATGCAGCCAAAAAATAAAAATAAAAAATAGCCAAGAGACTTAGGGTTACGGCCAGAATTCTCTGCATGACTATTCATATCATGCTGACTTCCTATTCTTATGGCTCTATTCTTTAAGGATATAGTTTTCCTTCTGAAGTTCAGTCCAGTTCAGTTGCTCAGTCATGTCCAACTCTTTGCGACCCCATGAATCGCAGCACGCCAGGCCTCCCTATCTATCACCAACTCCCGGAGTTCACACAGACTCACGTCCATCGAGTCAGTGATGTCATCCAGCCATCTCATCTTCTGTCGTCCCCTTCTGCTCCTGTCCCCAATCCCTCCCAGCATCAGAGTCTTTTCCAATGAGTCAACTCTTCACATGAGGTGGCCAAAGTACTGGAGTTTCAGCTTTAGCATCATTCCCTCCAAAAGAAACCCCAGGGCTGATCTCCTTCAGAATGAACTGGTTGGATCTCCTTGCAGTCCAAGGGACTCTCAAGAGTCTTCTCCAACACCACAGTTCAAAAGCATCAATTCTTCGGCGCTCAGCTTTCTTCACAGTCAACTCTCACATCCATACATGACCACTGGAAAAACCATAGCCTTGACTAGACAGACCTTTGTTGGCAAAATAATGTCTCTGCTTTTCATAATTCTATCTAGGTTGGTCATAACTTTCCTTCCAAGGAGTACGCATCTTTTAATTTCATGGCTGCAGTCACCATCTGCAGTGATTTTGGAGCCCCCAAAAATAAAGTCTGACACTATTTCCACTGTTTCCCCATCTATTTCCCGTGAAGTGATGGGACCAGATGCCATGATCTTCGTTTCTGAATGTTGAGCTTTAAGCCAACTTTTTCACTCTCCACTTTCACTTTCATCAAGAGGCTTTTGAGTTCCTCTTCACTTTCTGCCATAAGGATGGTGTCATCTGCATATCTGAGGTTATTGATATTTCTCCCAGCAATCTTGATTCCAGCTTGTGCTTCTTCCAGCCCAGCGTTTCTCATGATGTATCTCTGCATATAAGTTAAATAGGCAGGGTGACAATATACAGCCTTGATGTACTCCTTTTCCTATTTGGAACCAGTCTGTTGTTCCATGTCCAGTTCTAACTGTTGCTTCCTGACCTGCATACAGGTTTCTCAAGAGGCAGGTCAGATGGTCTGGTATTCCCATCTCTTTCAGAATTTTCCACAGTTTATTGTGATCCACACAGTCAAAGGCTTGGCATAGTCAATAAAGCAGAAATAGATGTTTTTCTGTAACTCTCTTGCTTTTTCGATATACAAGTTAGTTAAACATCTGTCTAAGAGAGGAAGGCTTTATCCTACATCTTCTCAGTTAAGCCAAAAAAATAACTTTGAAACTTCAATGTGTTAATATATCAAATATTTATATCTCAGAAATTAAGGCCCCAAAGTGAATTATTAATAAAAATAGTGTATTTTTCAAGATAAAAAATGGTCTGTAAAGAAAACGTTCTCCTCCTACACAAGACTATATAAAGCCTACAAATTCTGTCCCTCCTAGCAGTCATGCTTTTGCAGTGGGATGTTGTATATCCTCTTATTTAGAGGGACCTACCAGACTGTGGTCTTGGTCAAGCGACTTACTGAGGCCAATGGGATGTTAACAAAAACAATGCAAGCATAGGTTTGAAAAGCTTTTGTGTACCGAGTCTCAAGTTATTGCTGCACCCAAGACCCTGAAAGCACTCAGTAGAAGAATTCAAACAAATTTGATAAACTATCATCATAGTTTTTTATATTATATAAAACATGGTTTGTTTTAGTTATTTGAACCTATTTACAATAACTGCATGGAAGTCCTTCTTTGCTAAGTCCAATATTTTGCCTACTGTCTTATTTTTCTATGGGTGCTTACAATAAACTTAATAACTTAAGGCAATAAAAATTCTTTTTTTACAGTTACATTTTTCAGAAGTTCACAATGAATCCTACTGGGGTGAAATCAACCAGGGCTGAATTTCTTACTGGAACCCCTAAGAGATGCTGTTTCCTTGCCCTTTCCATCTTTTAGAGGCTTTCTACTTTCCTTGTCTTTATTGAATCTTAAAGGCATTAACAGTGAATCTTACCATATACTATTCTAAATTCTTATTCTGCTTTCCACTTCCATGTTAAAGAACACACGACTATGTCAGTCCCCCACTCCAGATAAACTAGGATTGTTTTCTTATTTTAAGATTGACTTATTATCAATCCTATTTCCATCTTAACTTTATTTCCATTTTTCTATGCCATGTAACATATCCACAAGTTACGTGGATTAAGCCACAGACATCTCTGGGAGAGCACTTTTCTGCCTACTAAAGTCCACATTCTAATCCCCAAAGATTTCATCTCACAGGGAAAATAATTGAATTCCATATCAACCTCTTCCAAAATCTCAGCCCAATAAAGAATCAACAAAAGTTCACAAGTCTCATTACATACATGATCTAAATAATGTGTCATTGAGACTCTGGGTATAAGACATCCTAGGGTGCAATTCTTCTCCACCTATAAACCCATAAAAGTTAAGAAAGAATTACCTACTTCCCAGATACAGTGATGGGGCAGGCATAAGATCACAGTTATAAACATTCCAGTTCAAAGAAGAAGAAAATAAGAGGAAAAAAAGGAGTCAAAGATCCCAACCAATTTTGAAATCTCTCCAGGAAATCCATTTGTTTCAGTTCCTGGGAATAATCTTCAGGGTTTCAGCTCCTCTTTGCTAAAATCTCCAGTCTTAAGATGGAGAAGGCAATGGCAACCCACTCCAGTACTCCTGCCTGGAAAATCCCATGGACAGAGGAGCCTGGTAGGCTTCAGTCTATGGGGTCGCAAAGAGTCGGACACAACTGAGTGACTTCACTTTCACTTTTCACTTTCATGCACTGGAGAAGGAAATGGCAACCCACTCCAGTGTTCTTGCCTGGAGAATCCCAGGGATGGCAGAGCCTGGTGGGCTGCCATCTATGGGGTCACACAGAGTCGGACACGACTTAAGTGACTTAGCAGCAGCAGCAGCCACTCTTAAGAAGGAGAGAAGATGGTGGAGGTGAAGGTGGATGTGGGTTACATCTCTCTTCACAGATGCATCAGGAATACACCTTCAGACACAGAAAATCTTGGCAGAATGCCAGCTGAGAGTGATCAAGAGTTCCTTCTGATCATTGGAAAGGAATATATATCCACGCAAAACTCAGTAGGATGAAGGGAGGAGGGGAAAAACAGCAGAGTGACCAGGACTTGATCTGCACCCAGGGAGTGGGAGAACTGAAGCAGGGGTCAAATCCCCAGACTGGGGCAATTGTTTGGGACAGTGCTGTGCTTAGTCACTCAGTTGTGTCCCACTCTTTGCGACCCTGTGGACTGTAGCCTGCCAGACTCCTCTAGCTATGGGGATTCTCCAGGCAAGAATACTGGAGTGGATTGCCATGCCCTCCTCCAGGGGATCTTCCCAACCCAGGGATTGAACTCAGGTCTCCCACACTGCAGGCAGATTCTTTACCATCTGAACCACCAGGGAAGCCCTTGGGACAGTGGAGAAGGACTTGAAGCCATTGGAGAGTGCAGCAGCTGATCTGTGACAATCTGAATGGAACAAGAACCACACAGACAATTCTTGCCAAAGCCCTACATGCCCTGGACAGGGACAAAAGTCCTTGGAATGCACAGCAGCTGGGAGCTGGAGTATAGGGATTGGAGAGCAATCCCAGGGAGAAGTCTGCTATTGACTGTGGGGAGATGGCCCAAGGGGGCATGAGGGAGGAGATGGCAGTGGGAAATGCCTTTGGAGGAAAGCCAGGCAAGGCAATAATGCTGAGTCATGTGCCGGAGGTGGAACCATCATTATATTCTCTCTCTCTCTCCACAGCCAGCACCAACAGGCGACCAATAGAGAAAGACCCCAGAGAAGGTGGCCCTTTAAATGCCTGACACACTGAGCAAGAGAAAAGGACCCCAGCCAGGGGTTCCCCTTTAAGTGCCTGATGCACAAAGCAACAGAGAAGGCCCGGTCAAAGAGGCCATTTGAACGCAACCTGCCAGAGGTTAGAAAAAAGATTCTAATGATGCCATAGCTCCTGTGACAGAGGCTGCCGGTGTCCCTGCACACTTGGTGCCACCAAGGTCCCCATGATCCAAACAGCTGTACCACCTGCACACTCAATCCTCACTGGGACAGAGCTGTCAGGGGCTGCATAAAAACTCTAATAGCATCACATGTCCTGTGAGAATTGCCACTGGCTCCCCGGCATACTTGACATTGCCAGGGTCCCTGTGATCCAAGCAGCCATGTCACCTCTACACTCAATCCCCACTGGGGCAGAGCTGCCAGAGCCTAGAGAAAGCCCTCAGAGCACCGTTATCTCCTGTTCCCCTGGACATCAGCTCGCCAGCATACCTGGCACGGCTAGGGTCCCCATGATCCAAGCAGCTGTACCACCTCCATACCCAGTCCTCACTAGGGCAGACCCAAGCCCTCCAGCATAGCCTCAGGAGCAAACTCCTGTGGAAGACCCACATGCACAGGTGGAGATAAAACCACAATTGAGTCCCAGGGGCAGTGTGGCTAAAGAAGAGGATCAAAAACATTACCACCAGCTGTACAAGTTGCGGGTTCAATCCACACGATCAACTACTACTTTGTGTCTATGGAATATATAAAAAAAGACAATGAGAGTTCCCACAAAAGAAAACACACTAGCTCTCACAGCTGTGGGTGTTGGAGGCAAGAACATGCAGTAGTAGGGCCAGATTGGAGTTGAGCTGTCCCCACAGCAGGTCCAGAGACCAGCCGAGTATTGGAGGGCATCCTAGGAAGGTGGAGGTAGACTGTGACTCACAGTGAGGGAAAGGATGCTGACAGCTGAGATGCCAAAAAAATTATTCTTCTTCTTATATTTTGGTTTATTCTGTAGGGTGCTGTGGATTTTTTTTCTTCTTTACTTTCCCCCCTCTCTGTTGCTGTGGTTGTTGATTTTATGATGACTATTAACTCTATGCTGTTGAGAACTTTTTAAAAAAATTACACTCTTTATTCCCTTTATATATATATATTTGTGTGTGTGTGGTTCCAAGAGTTTTTTCTTCTCTTTATTTAAAAGCATTTTTTGCTTTGTTTTTCTTATTGTTCTATTCTTGCAATAGTAACTCTTTAATACATATAAATCTTTGTTTATAATTCTATTTAACTTTGCTTTTCTGTTTTTTTCTTTCTTTTCTTCTTTTTCTTTCTTCTTTTCACCATGTTTGTTAGTTTGTTCGGGTTTTTTGCTTTGTTCCCCAGTTGGCATTCTGCCTTGGTTTTGTTTTCTGGTTTGTGTTTTAGTTAGTTTTGTTTTTACTTGGTCAATATCATTTTCAGTTCCTTTTGCTCACTGGGTAACTCTCTTGTACTTTCTTCTCTTTGGATTGTTTTATGTAAATGATACATATAGCATATATATTTTAGAAAACTTATGAAATTTTGCCTAACTAAAAAATTTATGACATTTTTATTCTACTTGTTTGACTTAGGATGAATAGAATGTTAGATATCTAATTCTAAAAAAACAAAACAGATCTACAACAAGCAACAAAGGTTTACTGTACAGCACAGGGAGCTATAGTCAATATCTTGTAATAACCTATAATGGAAAATAATTTCAAAAAATAATATATGTGTATATGTATAACTGAATCACCTTGCTGTGTACCTGAAACATTGTAAGTCAACTATACTTCAATAAAAGTATATATATTATATATAAATAAAATAAAGAATAAATATATATATTAAGAAAAAAAATACACATAGGCTGAAAGTTAAAGGCTAGAAAAAGATATTTTATGCAAATTATAACCAAAGACAGTAGAGATGGCTCTATTTATATTAAAAAATATTAGACTTATAGTAAAAATTAGTCAAAGAGACATAAGTGTTCATTACATAATGATAAGGGATAAATTAGTCAAAAAGATATAACGACTATATATAATCACCCAACGTTGTATTACACAAATATTATCCCAACTGAAGGAATACAGCAATACAATAATAGTAGAGATCTTAAATACCTCACTTTTTTCTGGCCATTAAATGTAATTTTATTTTTCTGTAATTCAACACATTTATTTTGTCCTTCAGTTCTTCCAGGGGTAAACTCTTAAACCCAGACAATTTAGGTTCCTCTTGCCTCCCAGGGCTGTGCTTAATTACAACTTGGGTCCATCTGCCCAACCTAGTTCTCTGGAAACAGGTTTTGCTTCTGTGTCCACGGCCTCTGTAGCTCTGATGACTCTGCAAGGCACAACAGTCCCAGACATACTTGCGTACTCCTGGTTGGGGTTTTCTGACACTTCTGCAGTGGGTGCATCTTTGTCATGATGGCTCTGCCAGGAGGAAAGTCTTTATAAATACCTCACTTTTAATAGATAGATCATCCAGACAGAAAATCAATAAGAAAACCAAATTTTATTAACATGATAGACCAGATGGACCAAACAGAACATTCCTTTCAACAACAACAACATAAATATTCTTTTTTAAAGGATTAATTAATTAATTAATTTAATTTTTGGCTGCACTGAGTTGTCATTGCCATGTGCGGGCCTTCTCTAGCTGTAGCAAGTGGGCGCTACACTTCATTGCAGTGTGCAGGCTTCTCATTATGGTGGCTTCTCTTACTGCAGAGCACAGGCTTTAGGCCTGTGGGCTTCAGTCGTTACAGCACTTTGGCTCAGAAGTTGCAGCTTGTGGTTTCTGAGTGCTGTCTCAGTAGTTGTGGCTTGGTTGCTCTGTGATATGTGGGGTCTTCCCAGACCAGGGATCAAACCTGTGTCCCCTACACTGGCAGGCAGACTCTTAACAACTGGACCCACCAGGGAAGCCCCAATAAATATTCTTTTAAAGTGCATGTGGCATGTTGTTGTACAGCAGAAACCCTTACAACATTGTAAAGCAATTATCCTCCAATTAGAAATTTTAAAATAAGGTTCATGTGGAACTTTCCCATGACAGATCAGTCATATGTTGGACCCCAAGACAAGGTTCAACAAATTCAAGAAGACAGAAATTATATCAAGTAGCTTTCTTGACAACAATGGAATAAAACTAGAAATAAGTAACAGGAGGAAAACTGGAAAATCCACAAGTGAATAGAAACTAAATACACATTCCTGAACAATCAATGGATCACAAAAGAAACCAAAAAGGAAATTAAAAAGTACCTAAGATAACCAAAAATGGAAACAAAACTTACCCAAACTCTTGGAATGCAGCAAAAACAGTACTAAGAGGAAAATTTATAGCACCAACTACTTACAGTAAGAAAAAAATATCTAAAATCAATTATATTCTTTATGGCTCATGGAATTGGGGGGAAAAAAACAAACTAAGCCTAAAGCTAGCAGAAAGAAGGAAATAATAAAGATTATAGCAGAAATAAAAAGAGACTAGCAAGACAATAGAAAGTATTAACAAAATAAAGAGTTGGCTTTTTAAAAAACATAAACAAATACCAAAGCTTTAGCTAAATTTAACCAAGAGGAAAAAAAAGAGAAAGAGAAGACATATTACACCATACACAAAAAAATCAACTCAAAATTGATCAGTGACTTAAATGTAAGATCTGAAACTGTAAATCTCTTAGAAGAAATAGTGGAAAGCTACATGAAATATTCTTGCAATAATTTTTTTGAATTTGACTTTAAAAGCACAGGCAACTAATGCAAAAATAAACAAGTGTGACTACATCAAACTAAAGAGTTTCTGCATAGCAAAGGCAACAATCAACCAAGTGAAAAGGCCATCTCCAGAATGGGAGAAGTATTTGAAAATCATATATTCTTACCAGTAGCTGATATCCAAAATATGCAAAAAGCTCAAAAAATCTATCAAAAAACAAACAAGACAATCAAAAAGTAGGCAGAAGACCTAAATAGACATTTCTCCAAAGAAGGCATATAGATGACCAATAGGCACACGAGAAGATGCTCAACATCACTAATGATCAGAGAAAGGCAAATCAAAACTACAGGGAAATGTCACCTCATACCAGTAAGAACTGCTGCTGCTAAGTCATTTCAGTCGTGTCTGACCCTGTGCGACCCCATAGATGGCAGCCCACCAGGCTCCCCGGTCCCTGGGATTCTCCAGGCAAGAACACTGGAGTGGGTTGCCATTTCCTTCTCCAATGCATGAAAGTGAAAAGTGAAAGTGAAGTCGCTCAGTTGTGTCCGACTCTTGGCGACCCCATGGACTGCAGCCCACCAGCCTCTTCCATCCATGGGATTTTCCAGGCAAGAGTACTGGAATGGGGTGCCATCACCTTCTCCACCAGTAAGAACAGCCATCATCAAAAAATATAAAAATAATAAGTGCTGGAGAGGGTATGGAGACAAGGGACTGGTTCTGCACTGTTGGTGGAAATGTAAACTGCTGCAACCACTATGGAGAATGGCATGGAGGGTCCTCAAAAAATTAAAAATAGAGTTACTGTATGATCCAGCTAGTCCACTCCTGGCCTATATCCAGAAAAGATAAAAATTCTAATTCAAAAACATATATGCACCTCAATGTTCATAGCAACAGTATTTACAATAGTGAAGAGTTGGAAGCAACCCAAGTGACCATCAATAGAGGAATGGATAAAGAAGATGTGATATATATATATACACACACATACACACATATATATAATGGAATATATATCATAGAATATTATTCAGTCATAAAAAGAATGAAATATTGGCATTTGCAGCAACATGGGTGGTCCTAGAGATTATCATACTAAGTGAAGTAAATCAGATAGAGAAAGACAGATACATGACATCATTTATATGTGGAATCTAAAACATGGTATAAATGAAATTACTTACAAGATAAAACAGACTCACAGACATAAAAAATAAACTTATGGTTACCAAGAAGAGAGTGTCAAGGAGGGATAAATTAGAAGTTGGGGATTAGCAGATGCACTCTACTATGTATAAAATAGACAACCAACAAGGCCCTACTGTATAGCACAGGGAACTCTAGTCAATATCCTGTAATAAACTATAATGCAAGAGATTATGAAAAAGAATGTATACAATGTATAACTGAATCACTTTGCTATATACCAGAAACTAACACAACACTGTAAATCAACTATACTTCAATAAAAAAATGAGGTGGTGGATGTGTTAATTAACTTGATTATATAAATATATATCAAATCATCATGATGTTATCTTAAATATATATAATTTTTACTCATAAAAAAGTAAATAAATAACAAAATTCCTCTTGAGGGAAAAAACAAATGAATATATATGGCTTAGAGAGGGTAGAAGAACTGTTTAGGTGTTGCTTAGAGAAGCATAAGTCTGGTTTGCAAAAAGAACCTTCTCAGCACAAGGGGACACCTATGAAAAGGGCAAGAAACAGATTAATTTCCAAGAACACAAGTCGCTCGTGAGGTCCATGGGAGGAATTGAAAGGGAAACTACAAAAGTGAGCAGCAGATTATCATAAAGGGTGTTTAGAATTGATTCTTGCAATCACTGTACAGCTTTTGACAGTTTGGGAGGAAAAACAAAAATGTCAGATTTGGGTTTTAGAAACAATTTCCTGGGGCTTCCCTGGTGGTCCAGTGGCTAGGACTCCATGCTCAGGTTTGATCCCTGGTTAGAGAACCTCTAGAGCCCATATGCTGCAACTAAGACCTGGCGCAGCCAAATTAATTTTTTTTTTTTAAAGAAATGATTCCCTGGCAACTGTATGGAAAGATTGGAGTGAGTCAAAGGCATAGTGGGAGACAAAGAGGTCAATAGGATGTAAATGTTATACCATGTGTTCGTTAATCTAATAGGGCTGCCATAACAAAGGACTACAGACTATGTGGTTTAAGCAACAAAAAATTTATCTTCTCACAATTCTGGAAGCTAAAAGTCTGAGTTAAAGGTATCAGTGGGATTGCTTTCTTCTGAAGTTTCTCTCCTTGATTTGTAGATATCACCTCCCTTGGAAGGACTGATGCTGAAGCTGAAACTCCAACACTTTGGCTACCTGATGTGAAGAACTGACTCATTGGAAAAGACCCTGACTCTGGGAAAGATTGAAGGCAGGAGGAGAAAGGGACCACAGAGGACGAGATGGTTGGATGGCATCACTGACTTGAAGGACATGAGCTTGAGCAAGCTCTGGGAGATGGTGAAGGACAGGGAAGCCTGGCATGCTGCAGTCCATGGGGTCACAAAGAGTCAGACACGACTGAGTGGCTGAACTGTACTGAATTTCCTTTCTGTATCTTTTCATGGTTTTCCTTCTCTGGTGTGTCTGTTTCCTAATCTCCTCTTCTTATAAAAATGCCATTCATTTGGATTAGAACTTGGCCTGTGGTGGTTTAGTTGCTAAGTAGTGTCTGACTCTTGTGACCCCCAAGGCCATGTAGCCTGCATGTTCCTCTGTCCATGGGATTCTCCAGGCAAGAATACTGGAGTGGGTTGCCATTTCCTTCTCCAGGGGATCTTCCCTACCCAGGAATCAAACCCAGGTCTCCTGCACTGCAGGCAGATTCTTTACCAACTGAGCTATGAGGGAAGGCCCAGGACTCGGCCTAAGGATCTCATTTTAACTTAATTAGCTCTTTAAATTACCTGTTTATCTCATCTCCAAATGCGGTCCCATTCTGAGGTACTGGGGATTAGGACTTCAACATATGAAGTATGAGGGACAGGATTTGGCCCATGACAATGGTCAAGGAAAAATGACGACTGAATTAGAATAGCAGTGGTGGGGATAGAGAACAGGCACTATGGAGGCAGACTTGGAAGGTCTTTGTGGCTGACATGATGAGGAGGGGTGGGGAGCAGTGAGGAAGAAGGAGATATCTAAGATGTATTTTAGGATTACGGTTTGAGAACTTTTGTTGAGAGCACTTTTCTGTTTCTCAGTCTCTTTTCATGCTTTATGTCTTTGCTCTCTTAGATGCTTCTTTTGAAGTCAGGAGTAAAGAATGGATTTTCATCATAATTTAAAGAGTGAAGAAGGCTTTAAGAGTTGAAAGGCATATAAAGTTTGAAAGACAGTGAAAGTATTAATCACTCAGTCGTGTCCCACTCTTTGTGACCCTATGAACTGTCGCCCACCAGGCTCCATTGTTCATGGGATTCTCCAGGCAAGACTACTGGAGTGAGTTGCCATTCCCTTCCCCAGGAGATCTTTCCAACCCAGGCGTCAAACCCAGGTCTCTTGCATTGCAGGCAGATTCTTTACCATCTGAGCCACAGGAGACCTGGGTTCAATTCCTGGGTTGGGAAGATACAATCAAATAAATCCATTTGGGGGATGAACAAAGTGAGTAGTAAGGCGACTTAACACACTTGCATTTCCCCACAACCTTTTCATTTCTTTGGGACTGTGGATATGGAGTCATGTTTAATGTAACTCTCTAAGACTCCTGGGTCTACTTGTGGGCATAATTTCTCTTGTCAAAAAATGAATAAAAACTCTTAGTTCAAGAACAGGTAGCTTGTATTATCTGCAACCATTGGTGTAACCTGGGTTAGAATTAAAGTGTTTATTGGAATCATTGTGCCTGAGTAATCTGAGATCCAGTCACTAAGCCACTCCCCAGATATCACAAGCACATCCTTTAAGGTTTGAGACATCAGTGTTATACTATTACAGCGGGAGAAAATGAGAGAATTGAAGTGAAATTACTCTGAGAAACGAGTTGAAGGATTAGAAGCTGCCATTATTTGGTGCCGGGAGCCGGCATATTGCATATTGAGTGCATATTGCATATTGAGTGCATATTGCATATTGAGTGCAGCACTTTTCAGGATCTGGAATAGCTCAACTGGAATTCTATCTCTGCATTAGCCAGCGTGAGGAACTCCACCCATGACAAAGGTCATGAGGAAGGAGGCTTGGCATACGCAAAGGCGGGATCAAGCCTCAGGAGTCTCCCTGGAAATTCTCGAGCAATCTACCCCCAAAACCAGAGTCTGCCTACTTTCTGCTTTGTGCTTTCACCTACACCTCTGACTTTACGGGGGGCTGTCCCCCACGACCTCTCTGAAAAAAGAGTTAGCTTACAGCTCCAGTTAATAATTCCTGGGTGTGACAGTGTTTAACCTACAAACTCCTTTGGAAATCCTCTAGCCTGCCTGAATAGGTTTTTCCGGCCACATGTGATTGTTCAGAGCCTCCCAACTGTGAGAGGCAGGAGATGTTCTAAACTGTCTAAACACAGATTCTTTTGAGTAGTTAAAAGATTGATTAGAAATTGTATTGGTGAAGGATTTTCACTTGTTGGGCCAATGTTTGCTGCTAAGTTTCCATATCCCTTACCTGCTGTGTCCCTGGCAGTGTATTGATTAATATAATTGGTGTAAGTAGTAGCTTTAATGTTTGTAACCTGGGACCCTTGAGTTAATTCTTTTTTTCGTTATAGCCCACCACACCTTTGCTCTGTAGGAATGCAACTTTATCTAATGCTTTTTGGAGGCTGGCGCCTGACTTGAGAATAATCACCTTTAGAGAAAAAGGCCTCCGGGCCAGAAGATGATGCAAATCACCCAAACTTTTGCATATGATAAGTTTGCAGGAAGAAAGCCTGGCTTACTGCATGACTCTACCCCTTCCCCCATTATCCTCTATGCATAACTTAAGGTATAAAACTACTTTGGAAAATAAAGTGGGGCCTTGTTCACGAAACTTGGTCTCACCATGTCGTTCTTTCTCTTACCTTCAGGCTGAATTATTCAGCCTCTTTTCTCCACTGAATTTCCTCACTGAGCTATCCTTATTTCAGCCTCTTTTCTCCACTGAATTTCTTCACTGAGCTATCCTCATTCTATTACTCTTTATATCCTTAATTAACGTTTAATTAAGCAGTTGTTTCCTGATCCTCGCCGACGCCGTCCCCGCTTCGAATTCCCTGGATCAGCCGGGGCTGGTCCCCGGCAATTTGGTGATTGATGTACCGTGTCTTCAGACTGCATTCTCCAGATAATTACTGTCAACAGAGGCTAGGGATAATTTTCAGCTCTAGAACTGTCTGACATTGGCCTCCAAACTAAGACTGCCTGTACATAGGGACAACTTCCTCATTTACTGCAACTGGAAATTATTTCTATTTGTGTCTGGATATACCATTTTGGGGCTTCCCAGGTTGCTCAGTGGTAAAGAACCTGCCTGCCAAAGCAGGAGACTCAGGAGACTCTGCTTCAATCTCTGGGTTGGGAAGATCCCCTGAAGGAGGAAATGGCAACTCATTCCAGTATTTTTGCCTGGAGAATCCCATGAACAGAGGAGCCTAGTGGTCTACAGGCCACGGGATTGCAAAGAGTCGGACACAACTGAACAACTAAGCATGTAGGCTCACATACCATTTAGGGTTGGGTTTGTTGCACATTTTAACCACAAAGTGAGTGAAGTGAAAGTTTCTCAGTCATGTCCAACTCTTTGGAACTCCATGGACTATACAGTCCATGGAATTCTCCAGGACAGAATACTGGAGTGCGTAGCCTTCCCCTTCTTGAGGGGATCTTCCCAACCCAGGGATTGAACCCAGGTTTCCTGCATTGCAGGCAGATCCTTTTCCAGCTGAGCCACAAGAGAAGCCCAAGAATACTGGCGTGGGTATCCTATCCCTTCTCCAGCAGATCTTCCTGACCCAGTAATCGAACTGGGGTGTCCTGCATTGCAGGCGGATTCTTTACCAAGTGAGCCATCAGGGAAGCCCCTTTAATCACAGGAGGCTCACAAAGCTCTTCCTTTCATGACACCTTCCATATTAATGAAGTAGATTCTGGGTGGAAAGAGGAAAGGGAAGCTTTCCTTACTGCAGCAAAGATTTTTCCATCTTGAGGAAGCATAATGTCTGAGTTCAGGTATCATGGGTTCAAAGTCTTGCTACTAAACTACTTTTTTGTGCCACTTGGAGCAAGTCACTTAAACTGTCTGTGACTTAGTTTCCTCTTCTGGCCAAAGGACACAATACTACTTCTTACTTCATGGAGCTATTGTTAGAGCAAATTGAGGTCATACAGTAAAATGTTTAGGATAAGCTCTTGCACACAGTTGTTCTCAGTAAACTTTGAGGCATTTTGGTTGGTGTTGTTTAATTAGTTTTCTTTTTCTTTGTTTTTTGTTTGTTTGCTTGTTTTTTTACTATTTCGCCCTTCCACTTGGTTGGGGCTTGAGTAGTTGTCTCTTGTACGGAGGGCATTCCAGTCTGTTGACAGCCAAGTGTGATAAGGGGGTTGGAGTAAGGGACAAATTCCAAGAGAGAGACAATGAGACAGAGCCTTAGGCTAAACTTCGAGCTTCCCTGGTGGCTCAGAGAGTAATGAATCTTCCTGCAGTGCAGGATACCTGGATTTGATCTCTGGGTCGGGAAGATCCCCTGGAGAAGGGAATGTCTACCCACTCCAATATTCTTTCCTGGAGAATTCCATAGACAGAGGAGACTGGCCAACTACAGTCCATGGGGTCACAAAGAGTCAGACACGACTGAACAACTAACACTTTCACAAAGAGGCAAAAGACTTCTGGATCACACTGGCCTATCTCAACAATCCAGGATGAGACATTAGATAAGGATGTGTGATCAAGGTGAAATTTGCCTTAACCTGGAACACTTCCACATTCAGAGACCTATAGCACTTGGTCAGAGGCTTAGAAATTCAAGATTCAGATTCTATAAAACTGGTTTACCATGAGAACTGATTTCCAGTAATATCCTGTGACAGCCTAGGGAATGTTAGGCTATAGAGGACTAGAGAGACAGAAACAAATGATAGCTAGAATGAGCATATATATTTTTAATGGATCATGTAAGGACCCAGTCTCCTTAGATACTAAGGATCTAAGGACCATGTAGGTGACCTGGATACCCATCTTACTGCCTCATTAAAATGCTGCCAAAATCCTCTTGTCACAAGTCATAAATTCATACTTAGTGGTACTTGCCATAACCCTATATGTTGTCTCTTCTTTTCTGACAAGTTTTGATGATTTATGCTTTATAGGGATGCAGCAAAGCTTTCTTAACCCACATTTTTCTTTCTTCTTCTCACTTTTTTTGCAATGTTTCCTGCAATTGCCAGTTCCATAACCACACTTTCTGGTCCATCCATCTATCAAAATAAACAGAGATGAATAAGCACATACATGAAAAAGTAAAGACTATTATACTAATTGGTATATGATTACACATTGGTAATTGTAGCAGTAATGGTTACAATGAACTATTGAAATGTAATGGCATCCTTGGGACTATCAAGCTTTTATTGGACTTTATTTTTATGCTTAGGATATTTCTATCTCTGTCATTTTTCAGTATCATCAACACTAGTTCCTCATTTTCCCCAAATCTAGATATTTGTCAAGGAATGAAACTGTGCCTTCACTTAGCTGTTTTTTTCTTCTTCTTCTTCTCTCCATTCATTATTCACTCAACAGCGATTTTGTTGAGCGCCTATCATGTGCCAGACACTTTTAGGTTCATGTCTTAGATGATGTCTAGAGCAGTACATTGAGCACTGAACGACCAGTTTATGTGGATGATCAGAAAACAGATCTTCTAAGCTTTACATAGGTCAATGGAACACAGAGTATAGACTCAGCTTCCTCAGCACATTAAGTTCAGTTGAGAGATCATAGTATCTTGTTTCAAATTATGATTACCTCTACTCTTTTTTTTCTCCCAAACTCCTCTATTAGGAGGTAACTCTGAATTATTTCTTTCTCACTAGAACATTTGGACTGGAAAAAAATTAGGATCAGGATGACTATACTCCCTCGTCTATTCTAATTGCCTTCACCAGAGTTTAAGCAGGCAGAAGCCAACTCAGGGTTCAGTTCAGTTCGGTTCTGTCCAGTCGCTCAGTCGTGTCCGACTCTTTGCCACCCCATGGACTACAGCATGCCAGGCTTCCTTGTCAATCACCAACTCCTAGAGCTTACTCAAACTCATGTCCATCGAGTCAGTGATGCCATCCAACCATCTCATCTTCTCTCATTCCCTTCTCCTCCTGCCTTCAATCTTTCCCAGCATTAGGGTCTTTTCAAATGAGTCAGTTCTTTGCATCAGGTGGCCAAAGTATTGGAGTTACAGCTTTAGCATCAGTCCTTCCAATGAAGATTCAGGACTTTCCTTAAGGATTGACTGGTTGGATCTCCCTGCCATCCAAGGGACTCTTAAGAGTCTTCTCCAATACCACAGTTCAAAAGCTGCACTCAATATGCCAGCAAATTTGGAAAACTCAGCAGTGGCCACAGGACTGGAAAAGGTCAGTTTTCATTCCAATTCCAAAGAAAGACAATGCCAAAGAGTGTTCAAACTACTGCACAATTGCACTCATCTCACATGCTAGCAAAGTAATTGCTCAAAATTCTCCAAGCCAGGCTTCAACAGTATGTGAACCATGAACTTCCAGGTGTTCAAGATGAATTTAGAAAAGGCAGAGGAACCAGAGATCAAATTGCCAATATCCGTTGGATCATTGAAAAAGCAAGAGAGTTCCAGAAAACATCTACTTCTACTTTATTAACTATGCCAAAGCCTTTAATAGTGTGGGTCACAACAAACTGTGGAAAATTCTTAAAGAGATGGGAATACCAGACCATCTGACCTGCCTCTTGAGAAATCTGTATGCAGGTCAAGAAGCAACATTAGGACTGGACATGGAACAACAGACAGGTTCCAAATCAGGAAAGGAGTAGGTCAAGGCTGTATATTGTCACCCTGCTTATTTAACTTATATGCAGAGTACATCATGTGAAATGCTGGGCTGGATGAAGCACAAGCTGGAATCAAGATTGCGGGGAGAAATATCAACTTAGGGCTAGCCCATGATTATCTGCTTTTGCTTCTATAATAACTGAGTGGTTGACAAACACTTTCAGTTTGAAAAGCTGATTCAAGAGAGGATGCAACTTCCAATAGCAATGACCAAAAGAGAAATCATGAGATTAAAATCATAAACTTTAGAATCCCTTGGAAGCCCAAGAATAAAACATTTTTTGTTAGAAAGTCATTCACCACTTGACCATAAAGTCTGTTGTACTACTATTAGAGTGCTTTGGCCATATTCAATCCAGAATCCAGGATCTTCTGTCCTAGTCTAAGCTCCACACCTTGAGCTTATTTTACAAATCTGTAGACATCCAACATCGACCTACAAAATTTATACTATACACACTAAGACAAGAGTAAGACGCCTCCTCTGATTGATTCAAATGAGCATTCAAAGCCAAACAACAGTGGAGAGACAAAGGAAAAGGACTGATTACTGCAAGAGGTGGTATAAAAGTGATAGATACCTAAGATATGAACCTGTTGACATTTGGGATAAGGATATTAAGGACATTAGGGATTTGGGGGTTGGTTTTGCACATGGAAGGGACCTCATTCAAGAAACATTGGCCTCTATTGATATTTGCCAGGTTCCCTAATGAGAAGAACCATCATAGTCGAGGTGACAGATTGTCCTTATCATAGGGCATATTCATTATACGGCTTTTCACTGGATCTAAGCCATCCCTGTCCTCACTCCCACACAGATTTAGTTTTCCAATGGTTCTATGAGTTGGACCCATTCTTACTCCCTTTTCCCTCCTCTTCATGGTCTGGTTACCTGGGGAAGCCTGATCCAGGACCACAAGGACAGCTACAGCCAGGAACAAGATTTTAATATGTCCTGAGAGGGATGAGGAATGATCCAGCAGCATACTGAATGTGCTAAGGAAAGTCAATTTTCACTCTGTGTTTTATTGACTTGGGTACAGCTAAGTCATGGACAATAAATCAGACAAGGACAGCATGTTCCACTACCTGGACATCAGCCTATAAGTCAACAGTGCCAGTTGATCATCCAGTGTTCAGAGTCCTTCTCTAGACGCCATCTGGGAAGGTGGAAGGCATTAGCAGAGGACATATAAGTCCTACAAAAGACTGAGGCATTGTGGAGACAATGGACCTGCTTTCCAAGAAGCCTTTCCCACTCCTTTACTTGAATAGTTGAGCCTCCTCCCTTAAATTTTCACAGCCTCTCTGCTTCCTTTTTTTTTTTTTTTCCTGAGGAAGTGGAATCAGTTGGCACTAAGTATTTTTCTAATTCATCTTTATTGGATAGCACTGGCAAGTTTTAACAGACAGTGAGAACCCTAAAAGTAGGGACTGGCTGTGATTTCTGTTTGTCCAGACTGTGCAGTGATCATTTGTTGAAAACAATGAATGGATAAATTCATTATAGTATTCACTTGTAGCCTGAAAGATCTTAGGGCTTCCCTGGCGGCTCAGCAGTAAAGAATTCACCTGCAATACAGGAGACCCAGGTTCAATCCCTGTATCAGGAAGATCCCCTGGAAAAGGGAATGGCAACCCACTCCAGTATTCTTGGCTGAAGAATCCCATGGACAGGGGAGCCTGGCAGGCTACAATCCATATGTTGAGTTGCAACGAGTCAGACACAGCTGAAGCAACTGAGCATACATGCACACTGATAGATCTTAAAATTGGCATTTCTCAGCTAAGAAAATGTACATCCACTAAGTGGAAGAGAATTGCCTAGGGTACACTATGGGCAAGAAAGGAAAAACTGAGGGCTCTTATAACCCACTCATGGTCCAGGTCTTCGTGATTCTGCATTTTCCTCCTTATTTCCTACTCCAAATCCTTGACGTTAACTGCTTCTGGGCCTTTCTTGGACTCTGGCCCTGAGTAGAGACCAACAAAGAAGGTATTTCCAAGGAGTCTCTGTCAGGAAGTCTGCCTGTGAGTCCACTGGATTTTCTTTTTTGAGTCCTTGGTGTGCCTTATGGTTATTTTACAACTTTTGATGGATCCAGTGTTCTTCTAGTATAGTCTCTGTGCAGTTGGCAGGTATTAGGAACAGCCTGATGGGGCTCAGGAAGTCTGTTTCCCCTTTATATCCAGATGGCATGTTCTCCAGGAAAGCAGTGAGCATGAAGCCATCCATTGAACTCTCGCTGTCTATGACTGTGAAAAGAACTTTAATCCATGACCTGTTAGAATCCTCACAGAATCCCTAAAAGTAGATGGAGTTTGTTCAGGTAGCTTCTGTGGTGGCTCAGATGGTAAGGAATCTGCCTGCAATATGGGAGACCTGGGTTCAATCCCTGGATGGAGAAGATACCCTGGAGAAGGGAATGGCTATCCACTCCAGTATTCTTGCCTGGAGTATTCCATGGACAAAGGAGCCTGGTGGGCTACAGCCTATGGGGTTGCAAAGGTCAGACATGACTGAGCAACTAACAATTTCACTCTTCACTTTTTCAGTGCTTAGATTGAGCTATGGATTTAGATCCAGTTTACCTGTCCGCAGAGCATATGTTCTTCCTATATCCCAGGGGATCAATGCCCAAGTAACAAAGGAAGAAGATATCTGTTCAACCTGAAAAGCAGTAATGGGTTGAAGAGAGTTATAGTTGTTATCTTCTGAAAAGGCATGTTCTGTGCAAGCCTAGAGGGCAGAACTCAAAGTCTTGGGTGGAAATTGCGGGGGAGCAGCAGCAGGTTTAAACTAACTGGAAAGATCTCTGATGATTGAAACCATCTAGAAATAGTTGGACAGTCTGGGAGAAGTGGTGGTTCCTAGTGTCCAAATGCTGCAATCTGAGTCAGCATGATCTCTTCTCTCAGATTATCTAGGGAAGACTGGTATACTGATCAGCTGAATATGGATCTGTTTACTAGGCACAGTGTCTAAGAGGAGAAGAAAGCAATGTTCTGCCACTCTGTTTGGGGAGAGAGACAACAAACATATAATACAAGATGGTGACAAGTACTATAAAGAAAAATAAACCAGAGTTAGAGATAGAGAATAACACGATATACACTGTGTGTGTGTCTGCTTTGAACAGGTTATCCAGGGGAGGGCTCTCAGAGGAAGAGACATAGAGAAGAAAACTGCCTGCACTGGGGAAGAGAGCCACATGAATCAGAATCTTCCAGGCAGAGAGAACACCAAGAACAAAGACTCTAAGGAAGGGAGGTACTGGGTGTTTTAAGAAGAGCAAAAATTTAGTGTGCCTGGAGTACAAGAGTGGGTGAGGGAATAAACAGAAGCGAGAATGATAAAGGCAGGCAAAGCTATAGTATGTCAGATCATACAGGAATCTACTAAAGACCTTGTAATTTATTTGATATGTGATAGGGAATTGTGACTTACATTTTGAGAGGTCATTCAAATCTGAAAGTTTGTTTTTGTCTCTTTGCCTATAAAATATCACTGAACAGAGGAGCCTGGCAGGCTACAGTCCATGGGGTCCCAAAGAGCCGGACACGACTGAGCGACTTCACTTTTACTTTTCTCCAGGAAAATGATGAAAATGTCTTTTAATTTCTCTGAGTAATGTATTTGGGCTAAATAAGTGTTTTTTGAATGTGTCACTGCCCATGTACTGGCAGTATGTGTTTTACATAATTTTAATTTTAATACTCATTTTAGAAAAAAATCACTAGACCTTGACCTGGTAATTTTACAGATAATATCACTTAGTATATGATCAAATATAGATTTAAGAAAAAGGTCTGTTGGTTTCTACAGAAATATGAAGTAAATAATTCTACATTCTATAGACAATAAGGCAAAAAAAAATTGTAAGATAACATATAGAAAGCTAAAGTTTGGGCTACAAAACAGATAAAGAACATTCTTTGGAAGAGAAAACCAAAGCCTAAAGAGGTCAGTTGACTTTCTGAAGGCCACACAGCTGGTAAGCCATGGAGTCAGGAATGGGACTTTAGTCTACCTGACTCTAAATCCACAGCTCTTGACAACAGAGAATATTGTCTCACCAAATACATAAATCTTCAGGCTTTATGTTTTTATTTATTTACTTTATTAAATTTCTATTTTGGAATTGCTATAGATTGACAGGAAGTTGCAAAGACAGTAAAGAAATCCTGTATTTCTGCAAAGACACTTTCCTGGGCAGGATATTTTAAGGGTTCAGAGGTTATTTACCACATGCTTGTCATAGACTGGTTCCAAATAGGAAAAGGAGTATGTCAAGGCTGTATATTGTCACCCTGCCTATTTAACTTATATGCAGAGTACATCATGAGAAACACTGGGAGAAGCACAAGCTGGAATCAAGATTGCCGGGAGAAATATCAATAACCTCAGATATGCAGATGACACCACCCTCATGGCAGAAAGTGAGGAGGAACTCAAAAGCCTCTTGATGAAAGTGCAAGAAGAGAGTGAAAAAGTTGGCTTAAAGCTCAACATTCAGAAAACGAAGATCATGGCATCTGGTCCCATCACTTCATGGGAAATAGATGGGGAAACAGTGGAAACAGTGTCAGACTTTATTTTGGGGGGCTCTAAAATCACTGCAGATGGTGATTGCAGCCATGAAATTAAAAGATGCTTACTCTTTGGAAGGAAAGTTATGCCCAACCTAGACAGCATATTAAAAAGCAGAGAAATTACTTTGCCAACAAAGGTCTGTCTAGTCAAGGCTATGGTTTTTCCAGTGGTCATGTATGGATGTGGGAGTTGGACTGGGAAGAAAGCTGAGTGCCAAAGAATTGATGCTTTTGAACTGTGGTGTTGGAGAAGACTCTTGCAAGTCCCTTGGACTGCAAGGAGATCCAACCAGTCCATTCTAAAGGAGACCAGTCCTGGGTGTTCATTGGAAGGAGTGGTGTTGAAGCTGAAACTCCAATACTTTGGCCACCTCATGCAAAGAGTTGACTCATTGGAAAAGACCCTGATGCTGGGAGGGATTGGGGGCAGGAGGAGAAGGGGACGACAAAGGATGAGACGGCTGGATGGCATCACCGACTCAATGGACATGAGTTTGAGTAAACTCTGGGAGTTGGTGATGGACAAGGAGGCCTGGCATGCTGCAATTCATGGGGTTGCAAAGAGTCGGACACGACTGAGCGACTGAACTGAACTGTCATAGACCAATTCTGATGACTTTTACAATGGGTAGATTTGGGCAACAAGTCATTGAAACAGAGAGTAGACAGTGGTTACTCACAGAAACAGAGCAGAGCATGATTACCAGGGTCTGTGTGGAGAAGGAAATGAGGAAATGTCGGCCAGTGGCACAAAATTTTAGTTTTGCAAGATGAATAAGTACTGAAGATCTATTGTACAACAGTGTTTCTATAGTTAACAGCATTGTATCTTATACTTCAAATTGGAGAAATCCAGTTTCTCCAAATGTAGCATTTTGAATAATTATCATACAATATCAAAACAAGGAAACTGACATGGCTACAATATACATGTATATTTCAACCTCATTTTATCACATGTGTTGATTGGTGCAAGCAATCAGTATACAAAACTATTCAATCAACACAGAAATATTCCTTGTACTGCCCCTTTATAGTAACATTCCACCCCCTATGCTATGCTATGCTAAGTCACTTCAGTCGTGTCCGACTCTGTGCGACCCCATACTTCCTTAGAATTCCTAACCTCTGCAATAAACAATTTGTTCTCCATCGTTCTAATTTTGTTGCTTTTGAGAATGTTCTGTAAGTGGAATCATACAGTATATGACTTTTGAGATCACTGTTTATAGCAATAGTTTGTACCTTTTATTGCTGCACAGTATTCCATCTTATGGATATACTGCAGTTTATTTCACCATTAACATATTATAGAACATTTTGGTTGTTTCTAGATTTTGGTTATTACAAATTCTTAGCAGCAAGGTGTGAGGGAGTCAGTCTCCCTCATCCGCATGTGGTACTGTCATGGTTTTTAATTCTAGCTGATCCAGCAGATATGTGGTACTACCTCATCCTGATCTAAAATTGCATTTTCCTAATTGCTAGTGATGTCAAACATCCTTTTGTGTACTTATTTGCCCTCCACAAATCATCTTTGGTGAGATGTCTCTTCCTTTCTCCATTTTCTAAATGCTACAAACTCTGTATAGGAGGTTTTGTTGGATACTTGTTTGCAAATAATATCTTTCAGTCTGTAGTTTTTCTCCTAATCCTTTTATTTTTTTTATTCATTCCCTCATACAGTTAATTTTTTCTTTTTTGTGGTGATAACAAGATCTCTTTCTCACAAATTTGAAGTATATGATATAACGCTGTTAACTACAGAAACATTGTTGCATAATAGATCTTCAGCACTTACTCATCTTACATAACTGAAATTTTGTGCCACTGGCCAACATTTCCTCACTTTCTCCTTCACACAGACCCTGGTAACCACTCTCTACTCTCTGTTTCTATGACTTGTGGTTGCCCAAATCTACCCATTGTAAAAGTCATCAGAATTGGTCCATGACAAGCATGTGGTAAATAACCTCTGAACCCTTAAAACATCCTGCCTGAGAAAGTGGTCTTTGCTTACCTGAGACTTGAGCCTTGCCAGGTATCTTATGCTGACCATATGATACATGATGAATACCTGGTTTCTATGCTTTTAGGCTAAGGTGTATCAGAACTCTAAAAGCAGAGCTTGAAGATTATGAAGCTAAGTTCATTCATGTGAGTGCTCTATGCTTACATGATTGATTTCCAATAAAAACCTGGACACCGAGGTTCCAGTGAGCTTCCTTGGCTGGCAGCACTGTGCACTTGTTATCACACATTATGGCTGAGAGAATTAAGCTGCATCCATATGACTGTACTAGGAATCTCATATCTGGTTTTTTCTAGACTCATTTATCTTTTTCTTTTGCTAATTTCAGTCTTTATTCTTTAAATGTAATAAATTGTGCACGTGAGCTTATCCAGGTCCTTCTGCTAAGTGATCAAACCTGACAGGTCATGGGGATCATCCAAAACAGCTAGACATATGTAACAATGGAATAGAATTGAGAGTCTAGAAATTAATCTTAATTCTTGTGTCAATTGACTTTTTTATGAGGGTTTCAAGACAATTCAATGAAGAAACAATCATCTTTTTAACAAATAGAATTGAGAAAATTGGAAGACCACATGCAAAAGACAAAATTTAGACTCTTATGTTAGATCACGCAAAATTAAATTAAAATGGATCAAAGAGATAAGTGTCAGAGTTAAAACTAAAATCTCTTAAGATGAAAACACAAGAGTAAACCTTCATGATCTTGAATCACGAGAAGTTTTTAGATACAACACCAAAAGCAAAAGCGACAAAAAAGAAAGTTCATCAAAATGTAAAACTTATACTTTAAAAGATAAATATAAAGTGTCTAACACATCAAATCATATATCTAACAAGCATAACTCAAGAGATGGGGTATTTCAGACTGGAGCTGGAACCTATGCAAAAATGAAGCAAATGCAAATACTATCTTTCTAACATTTTATAAGAAGTTAGCAGCAATTTGGAGGTCAATTCTCATTTAGAGAATTGATGGGCTATTAAGTTACAGGGGACCCTGAGCAGCAATGATAAAAAGAAAGCAAAAGCTAGCATGCTGCCTGATAGTGAAAGTCTATAATAAAGGAAAAGGAATATATAGGAATTTTAGAAAGACATAATGATCAGAGTAGTGGAAAAACCACCATCAGTCTGCACCACGTAGTGTACGAAGAGTAACTTGAATTTTTTACAATTTTGAGCATGTGTTTTTTCTAACACAAAACATTTCATTGTAAACTTATATAGTAAGATGCTATGAATACTGGTGTGCTATAAAAATTGACATGTAAAATTGCAATTTAATATGAATGCATAGAATTTGTTATTGACAATAATCCATTTAGTGAATATGCAAAGAATCACTTACTTAACAATCATTCACATCAGATCAGTCGCTCAGTCGTGTCCGACTCTTTGTGACCCCATGAATCGCAGCACGCCAGGCCTTCCTGTCCATCACCAACTCCCAGAGTTCACTCAAACTCACGTCCATTGAGTCAGTGATGCCATCCAGCCATCTCATCCTCTGTTGTCCCCTTCTCCTCTTGCCCCCAATCCCTCCCAGCATCAGAGTCTTTTCCAATGAGTCAACTCTTCGCATGAGGTGGCCAAAGTACTGGAGTTTCACCTTTAGCATCATTCCTTCCAAAGAAATCCCAGGGCTGGTCTCCTTCAGAATGGACTGGTTGGATCTCCTTGTAGTCCAAGGGACTCTCAAGAGTCTCCTCCAACACCACAGTTCAAAAGCATCAATTCTTCAGCGCTCAGCCTTCTTCACAGTCCAACTGTCACATCTATACATGACCACAGGAAAAACCATAGCCTTGACTAGATAGACCTTTGTTGGCAAAGTAATGTCTCTGCTTTTTAATATGCTATCTAGGTTGGTCATAACTTTCCTTCCAAGGAGTAAGTGTCTTTTAATTTCATGGCTGCAGTCACCATCTGTAGTGATTTTGGAGCCCAGAAAAATAAAGTCTGACACTGTTTCCACTGTTTCCCCATCTATTTCCCATGAAGTGATGGGACCAGATGCCATGATCTTCATTTTCTGAATGTTGAGCTTTAAGCCAACTTTTTCACTCTCCACTTTCACTTTCATCAAGAGGCTTTTGAGTTCCTCTTCACTTTCTGCCATAAGGGTGGTGTCATCTGCATATCTGAGGTTATTGATATTTCTCCCAGCAATCTTGATTCCAGCTTGTGTTTCTTTCCGTCCAGCGTTTCTCTGATGTACTCTGAATATAAGTTAAATAAACAGGGTGACAATATACAGCCTTGACGAACTCCTTTTCCTATTTGGAACCAGTCTGTTGTTCCATGTCCAGTTCTAACTGTTGCTTCCTGACCTGCATACAAATTTCTCAAGAGGCAGATCAGGTGGTCTGGTATTCCCATCTCTTTCAGAATTTTCCACAGTTTATTGTGATCCACACAGTCAAAGGCTTTGGCATAGTCAATAAAGCAGAAATAGATGTTTTTCTGGAACTCTCTTGCTTTTTCGATGATCCAGTGGATGTTGGCAATTTGATCTCTGGTTCCTCTGCCTTTTCTAAAACCAGCTTGAACATCAGGAAGTTCACGGTTCACATATTGCTAAAGCCTGGCTTGGAGAATTTTGAGCATTACTTTACTAGCATGTGAGATGAGTGCAATTGTGTGGTAGTTTGAGCATTCTTTGGCATTGCCTTTCTTTGGAATTGGAATGAAAACGGACCTTTTCCAGTCCTGTGGTCACTGCTGAGTTTTCTAAATATGCTGGCATATTGAGTGCAGCACTTTCACAGCATCATCTTTCAGGATTTGGAATAGCTCAACTGGAATTCCATCACCTCCACTAGCTTTGTTCATAGTGATGCTTTCTAAGGCCCACTTGACTTCACATTCCAGGATGTCTGGCTCTAGGTCAGTGATCACACCATTGTGATTATCTGGGTCGTGAAGATCTTTTTTGTACAGTTCTTCTGTGTATTCTTGCCATCTCTTCTTAATATCTTCTGCTTCTGTTAGGTCCATACCATTTCTGTCCTTTATCGAGCCCATCTTTGCATGAAATGTTCCTTTGGTATCTCTGATTTTCTTGAAGAGATCTCTAGTCTTTCCCATTCTGTTGTTTTCCTCTATTTCTTTGCACTGATCACTGAAGAAGGCTTTCTTATCTCTTCTTGCTATTCTTTGGAACTCTGCATTCAGATGTTTATATCTTTCCTTTTCTCCTTTGCTTTTCACTTCTCTTCTTTTCACAGCTATTTGTAAGGCCTCCCCAGACAGCCATTTTGCTTTTTTGCATTTCTTTTCCATGGGGATGGTCTTGATCCCTGTCTCCTGTACAATGTCACGAACCTCATTCCATAGTTCATCAGGCACTCTATCTATCAGATCTAGGCCCTTAAATCTATTTCTCACTTCGACTGTATAGTCACAAGGGATTTGATTTAGGTCATACCTGAATGGTCTAGTGGTTTTCCCTACTTTCTTCAATTTAAGTGGGAATTTGGCAATAAGGAGTTCATGGTCTGAGCCACAGTCAGCTCCTGGTCTTGTTTTTGCTGACTGTATAGAGCTTCTCCATCTTTGGCTGCAAAGAATATAATCAATCTGATTTCGGTGTTGACCATCTGGTGATGTCCATGTGTAGAGTCTTCTCTTGTGTTGTTGGAAGAGGGTGTTTGTTATGACCAGTGCATTTTCTTGGCAAAACTCTATTAGTCTTTGCCCTGTTTCATTCCGTATTCCAAGGCCAAATTTGCCTGTTACTCCAGGTGTTTCTTGACTTCCTACTTTTGCATTCCAGTCCCCTATAATGAAAAGGACATCTGTTTTGGGTGTTAGTTCTAAAAGGTCTTGTAGGTCTTCATAGAACCGTTCAACTTCAGCTTTTTCAGTGTTACTGGTTGGGGCATAGACTTGGATTACTGTGATATTGAATGGTTTGCCTTGGAAACAAACAAGAGATCATTCTGTCGTTTTTGAGATTGCATCCAAGTACTGCATTTCGGACTCTTCTGTTGACCATGATGGCCACTCCATTTCTTCTGAGGGATTCCTGCCCGCAGTAGTAGATATAATGGTCATCTGAGTTAAATTCACCCATTCCAGTCCCTTTCAGTTCGCTGATTCCTAGAATGTCAACATTCACTCTTGCCATCTCTTGTTTGACCACTTCCAATTTGCCTTGATTCATGGACCTGACATTCCAGGTTCCTATGCAATATTGCTCTTTATAGCATCGGACCTTGCTTCTATCACCAGTCACATCCACAGCTGGGTATTCTTTTTGCTTTGGCTCCATCCCTTCATTCTTTCTGGAGTTATTTCTCCACTGATCTCCAGTAGCATATTGGGCACCTACTGACCTGGGGAGTTTCTCTTTCAGTATCCTATCATTTTACCTTTTCATACTGTTCATGAGGTTCTCAAGGCAAGAATACTGAAGTGGTTTGCCATTCCCTTCTCCAGTGGACCACATTCTGTCAAATCTCTCCACCATGACCCGCCCATCTTGGGTTGCAAGCGGGTGCCTCATGAGATGACCGCAAATCAAGAAGATTGTCATTTTAAAGGGTCATCTTCTCTTATTCTACACAACAACAATGAATCATTTCTTGATCAGATTGTGAGGTGTGATGAAAAGTGGATTTTAGATAATTAGTTCAGTGGTTGGACCGAGGAGAAGCTCCAAAGCACTTCCCAAAGCCAAACTTGCACCAAGAAAAGGTCATGGTCACTGTTTGGTGGTCTGCTGCCAGTCTGATCCACTACAGCTTTCTAAATCCCAGTGAAACCATTACATCTAAGAAGTATGCTCAGCAAATTGATGAGCTGAACAGAAAACTGCAACTACTGCAGCCAGCATTGGTCAACTGGAGGGCCCAATGTTTCTCTGCCATAATGCCCAACAGCATGTCACATGACCAATGCTTCAAAAGTTGAATGAACTAGGTTGAATGAGGTTTTGCTTCATCAACCATATTCATCTGACCTATTGCCAACCAACTACCACTTCTTCAAGCATCTCAACAACTTTTTGCAGGGAAAATGCTCCCACAACCAGCAGGATGCAGAAAATGCTTTCCAAGAGTTCGTTGAATCCAGAAGCATGGATTTTTATGCTACAGGAATAAACAAACTTATTTCTCATTGTCAAAATTGTGTTGATTATGATGGTTCCTATTTTGATGAACAAAGATGTGTTTGAGCCTAGTTATAATGATTTAAAATTCATTGTCTGAAACCACTGTTACATTTACAGTAACAGAAATATTAGAAATATTTCATTACTAATAGAGATATTACATCATTTTCCTCTTTAAACTTTAATTCCAGTAGCTTATTTTTATTCTACCATACCCATAAAATTAGACCTTAATGCAATAAATTTTTATTTTTGAAAGTCTATATTGATAATTCTATCATATTTCTCTGCAACAAAGCATAATTTTTATTGTGAAATCTGTGTAAATATAAAGTTATAAATATTTAACATTTCAAGATAGAACCATTATTGTAATACTTGGAACAAAACTGATTAGAACCACATGAATGTACTATAAAATGTGAAAAACAATTATTGATGAAGGAAATGTTTTTATTTTATTTAGAGGCATCCTCTTAGTAAATAGATTGTGCTTTCTTTATATTAGTTTATATATACATAGATGAATATTACTTTTACTAATGAGATGAAGGTCAGTATCAACTGTCTTCCCACTTTTTATTTTTAAAAATGGAATTACCAAGAGACCTTATTCAATCAAAAGTAAATATGAAGGTTGAAAGATTAGGTGTCAGATATATAAGTGATACATGCAGACAAAGAGAGAGAAATGCAGTTCGTTTCAGGTCAGTTCAGTTCAGTCACTCAGTCACATCCAACTCTTCGTGACCCCATGAACTGCAGCACGCCAGGCTTCCCTGTCCATCACTAACTCCTGGAGTCCACCCAAACCCATATCCATTGAATCTGTGATGCCATCCAACCATCTTATCCTCTGTCTTCCCCTTCGCCTCCTGCCCTCAATCTTTCCCAGCATCAGGGTCTTTTCCAATGAGTCAGCTCTTTGCATCAGGTGGCCAAAGTATTGGAGTTTCAGCTTTAGCATCAGTCCTTCCAATGAACACCCAGGACTGACCTCCTTTAGGATGGACTGGTTGGATCTCCTTGCAGTCCAAGGGACTTTCAAGAGTCTTCTCCAACACCACAGTTCAAAAACATCAATTCTTCTGCATTCAGCTTTCTTTATAGTCCAACTCTCACCAAAAATCCCATCGTAAGCTATCACTAAAGGTTATCTACAAAGATCTATCAAACACCAGCTGATTTACTCTGCTGTCCCTGCTTTGGGAAACAAAAATTGAAAATCACTTGAATTTCCAAAGGATTTGTTGTCCAAAGTCTATGATTACTTATTTTCTGAACACCAGCACCAATCTTTCAATTATCCACATTTGATACCTGCAGGTTTTTCCACTCTGAATAATCCATGATTGTCAGAAAAAAAGGGGAGAGAGGTAAATTTTCATTCAAGAGTGAGAGAAATTTAGGAAGTGGAGATAGAAAAGAAGAACATGTTAAGAATGGTTTGAGTATCACAATACATTAAAAAACTGAGGGTCAAAAAATGAGTTCCCTTAAATTATCAACATGCACATGCTGGAAAAAACGTATCCAGTATCCCAGCTTCAGTTTACTACTTTGTATTGTCCGACCTTCTCATATTTGTTGAGATGATTACATGAACAGCAAGTGCTCAAGTTTTCACTGAGCATCCACCATGCACAAGGCACTGGTCTACCAGCTTGGGACACAGTCAGGAACCAAAGCACGGGATAAGGACTCTGTGTACATTAGAGTGGTGATGACAGGCTATATGTACATAACTAATGAAATAATGCAGAAGGACAGCAAAGAAATCTACAAAATATTTCAAAGAGTTCAGGCGACAGGAAGAAGATGATGCAAAGTAGAGTGAGGAATGGTCTTATGGATTATTTCTAAGGAGGTGACATTTAAGGGAAAGGCATAGCAGAAGAATACTCTAGGCTGAGGCAGAGTGGTGGCCTCAGGATGTCTTCATAGTGAACGACTGCCTCTGTGAAGTTGGCATGTGACCTGTGTGATGGGGTGTTTGCCATACAAAAGAAATGGAGAAGAGCAACTTGGGCCAAGGTACACTAGAAAGGTGATCAAGTTGCCCAGGCTTGCTAAAGACTTTCTTAGTCTCGGTACTCTAACTCCCATGTTCTGGGAAGACCCTCAGTCCCAGGAAAAGTAGGATATTTGTCAGCCTAAGGGGAGGCCCAAGAGCTATTGCAATATGAGGTCTACTTAAGGGTCAGTGGCCTGAGGCTGAATACCTCTTCTATAGCTAGGATCCCTGGCAACTTGACCCAGACAAACTAAAAAGAATTAGAGAGTAAACCTTGATTCTGAGACCTTTAGGCATCTGAGACTGTGGCTCTCAGTAACACCCCAACCATAGCTCAGCACATGAATAATCAATCAACTTGGAGTGAATAGCTGCTCCTTTGTGATATCAGAGAGTAAAGTTGCAGAACCACTTGTTGCTGTACAAACAGCACGTGCATGACAGAGGCAGATGAAGCATAGGAACCCTACAGGTGATCAGTATTCATGGACAAAATGGACATCTGGACACGCACGCAATGAGACAACCACAGTTGGAGGTTTTGAGTAGACATTTGAGTGGAAAGAGCATTGGAAAGATAAGTAGAACTTGTGACGTAGTTCTTAATAGGATGTGCTCTCAAGGCAAGTCTGACTTGTGCCTCTGCCTAGTTAAATAAGTGTTTGTGGTGGGTGTGGTAGTTTCTAACTATAACTGGATTTGTTTCTGGTTGAAGCATTAAACAAAATTCGACCTCGTGATACAAACAGGGGTTTAAAGTCAACACTTACAAAAAATGTTGGTAGGGACAAGGAAAGGAAAACTTGTTTGGAAATTTTTATGTGACTGCATAGGTTCTTCACATATGATAGTGGGGTTTCAGGTGTTAATAAAATCAAATTTTCTGTCTCAACTATTGAGGCAACTAAAAACTGTGACGTTTGTTTTATTTATTTATTTATTGTGGAAAAATATTCAAACACACAAATATCACTTGAAACCCAATATTAGCACATATACATTAGTATATCAGAGGAAAACAGGAAAAGAATTTAAGCCCAATATGAAGAATCTCTGTATCTTCTATACACTTATCTTTATATAGTTCTAATTATAAGGTTACTCTCTTCATTCTTGCCTTGGCAGTTGCAATAAGTCCGTCTCTATGGCATCCGATCCCCGATAGAACTGTCCCCCGTAAAATAATATCAGTAGAATTGGCTCCCTGCATATTAGTTCCAGCACTTATATAGATCTGCTGTCTCAGGCTCATCAGAAAACATTGTATCCTTAGTGCTCTCAGGAGTAGGTGTCAAAGTCTAGGAAGAATCTCTCTGGGAAGCAGTGGCCCCAGTTACTCTGCTTTCTTGAGTCATAGTTGCTTTAACTGTTACCTCATCAGTAAACCCAGAATCGGGGGAAAAAGGAAAATCATCATGAGTAATATATTCAACATTTAGATCTTTGAAGAAGGTAGGATGGATTGGCCATTGAGTGTACGGATCATAACTTCTTAGGGGAATGCAGCATGATTGCTTGTTCACACAAAGTAATTTGTACCTTTCAAGAAGTAAACATCGTTTTCTACAGTATCCTATATCATTCTTCCAACATCTTTCAACAAACCAGCCAGCTGCAGGGAAAAAAAACAAGCAGTCAATTTTTAAATTCTAGCAAAAGATTACAAACAGCAATTCAAAAATTTGACAACCACTACTATTGCCATCTAAAATAATATGATAAAAATACTACAAGCCATTTGGAGAGACAAAGAAGAAAGCTAAAACTTTATAGTAAAAACTGTGACATGTGCCGTTAAGGAAATTGCTATGGGTGGGAAGAGGGACAGAGTGAAGGAGGGGAAGGAGGCAGGAGAGAGTCTGGAGAAGGAAAGAAAAGGAGGGGAAAGAAAATAAGACAGAGGACACATATGTAAAGCTGATATTTAAGCCATGGAAGGCAAGAAAGATGAAAGGAGATGACAGGATTACACAGGAGCCAAAGAGTGTTTTAGAATGCATGCTAAGTCAATTCAGTCATGTTCTACTCTTTGTGACCCTGGGTTCCTCTGTCCATGGGATTTTCCAGGCAAGAATAACAGAGAAGGTTGCCATTTCCTTCTCCAAAAGGACCAGCATATACTCAGCCCCAGTATTAAAAAACAGCATAGTGTCTTTAAGGTATTGAGAATCTGAAATATAACGTGCAAGGAGCAGAGGAGACGAAATGAACTTAAAGTAGCAATCCCATCACCTAGTCCCTACAGGCCATTTTGAAGCATTTTCATTTATTTCAAACCATCATATGTTCTAATTTACTTTAAATTTTAGACTGTTAGCTAGGATAACACACAGAAATTAGTTAAGAGAAAAGGAAGAATAGAATTTGGGAAACATGTTCAGACAGATAAAACTTGATGGCAGCTGAAACTGAAGCTGTGAGAACTGTGGAATGAAGAGGACAGATTTCAGACACTGATTCTTTGAATAAAAAGGTAAATGGAAGATGGAGAAATCCAAGTACATTACTACATTTTTTAGTAGATATAGGGGAGATTCTTGATGCTTGCCATTCATAGCATAGTAAATTGAGGAAAGAATATGAGTTGGAGGGAGGAGCAAAAGGTGGTTACAAGTATTTGTTTTGGGACATTTAACACAATACGGGCTTTCTCTGGTGGCTCAGTGGTAAAGAATCTGCCTGCCAATGCAGGAGACATGAGTTTTATCCCTGGGTTGGGAAGATTCTCTGGAGAAGGAAATGACAACCTGCCAGGGTGCAGCCCTGGTGGAGTCAGGGGTTTTGAAGGGGAGACGGCATTGGCGATCAGGAAACAACAGCTTATTTAAATGTTAATTAAAGATATAAAGAGTGGTTAAATAAGGATAGCTCAGTGAGAAAATTTAGTGGAGAAAAGAGGCTGGATAATTCAGCCAGAAGGTGAGAGAAAGAACGACATGGGGAGACCAAGTTTCGGTGAACAAGGCCCACATTTTATTTTCCAAAGTAGTTTTTATACCTTAAGTTATGCATAGAGGATAATGGGGGAAGGGGTAGAGTCATGCAGTAAGCCAGGCCTTCTTCCTGCAAACTTATCATATGCAAAAGTTTAGGTGATTTGCATCATCTTCTGGCTCGGAGGCCTGTTAACATTTTAAGAATAAGTTTCAGAAAACTTATTTTTCTCTAAAGGTGATTAGTCAGGTGCCACTCTCCAAAAGCATTAGATAAAGTTGCATTCCTATAGGGCAAAGGTGTGGTGGGCTATAACAAGAAAAAGAATTAACTCAAGGGTCCCAGGTTACAAACATTAAAGCTACTACTTACACCAATTATATTAATCAATACACTGCCAGGGACACAGCAGGTAAGGGATATGGAGACTTAGCAGCAAACATTGGCCTAAGAAGTGAAAAACCCTTCACCAATACAATTTCTAATCAATCTTTTAACTGCTCAAAGGAATCTGTATTTAGACAGTTTAGAACATCTCATGCCTGTCACAGTTGGGAGGCTCTGAGCAATCACATGTGGCCAGAAAAACCTATTCAAGCAGGCTAGAGGACTTCCAAAGGAGTTTGTAGGTTGAAACACTATCACACCCAGGAACTTTATTAACTGGAGCTATAAGTTAACTCTTTTTTTCAGAGAGAGGTAGTGGGGGACAGCCCCCTGTAAAGTCAGAGGTGTAGGTGAGAGCACAAAGCAGAAAGTAGGCAGACTCTGGTTTTGGGGGTAGATGCTCGAGAATTTCCAGGGGGACTCCTGAGGCTCGATCCTGCCTTTGCGTATGCCGAGCCTCCTTCCTCATGACCTTTGCTACAGGTGGAGCTCCTCACACCGGCTCCCGGCAGCAACCCACTTCAGGATTCTTGCCTGGGAAATCCCATAGACAGAGGAGCCTGGCGGGCTACAGTCTGTGGGTTTGCAAACAAGCTGGACAAACAGTGATTAAACAATAACAACAACACAATATAGCTCAGAAGTACAAAGGGCAGTGGGATATAACTGTAGCAACTCAGTAGAGAAGTTTACACTTCAGTTGTAAGTTTTGAAATCATTGCTTATGGCCAGTATGTAAAGCTACAGTTATAGATTAAGTGTAGTGCATGTTGGAATAATATGACATAAAAGAGGACCATGATTAAATTCTGATTAGTGTCAATATTGAAGGCTCAGATAAGAGTAAAATGTTCAGAAGGCACAGCCAGATAAATTGGAGCAGAACAGGAGAATGAGGCCCTAGAGAATTAGATTAGCATACCCAAAAAAAGACCTTGGGAAAAATTGTGAATGATGTATATAATAATTAATTAAGAGGCATTCAGCACAACTCCGCTCCCCCCACCCCTGACCCCATTCCTAAAATCAGTTTGGAAATGGGGAAGTTAAGGAATTAAAACAGCAAAAATAAAAAGAAAGGTGAGTTATACAATTAATTACCACTGTGGTTGACTAGAGCTTAATCCTACATGGAACTCTGGCAACAAATGTATGGCTAGGGCAAAACTATCATTCTTGAGGGTCAGAGGAGCTGGAATATTTCTTCCCACCACTCTGCCAGCCAGTAGTTAATAGATGATCCCAGAGTGAGCTGAAAATTCCATGACATTTCTGAAATGCCCACTATAGGGCTGATTTGCAAGCAATCAACCATGCTTTGAGATACTGCTGGTGAAATCAGGCTGGTGTGCATGAAAATGGCAAATGCCACAGGGACACAAGAAATGTTGTATCAAGTATGACTAGATTATGGAAGTGAGGAAAATGTTTCCTAAAAGAACACATGGACATTTGTAGGTAAATACTGCTGTGAGGTTGAGCAAGATAAGTCAGATGTCTCTATTGTATTTAACACAATGAGCGTTACTGGCAATCTTCAGAGTGGTAGTGAAATGAAGCAGGACACTATGGTCCTTGCCTCCACCATCCATGTCCTCTGCCTGCCTTTTGTCCATGGAAAACTTTAGTCAAAGAATAAGTTTAATCAGAGAAGTGAGATATGCAGAAACAAAAGAAAACAGCCAAAGGAGACTAAATAATAATAATGTAATCATTAAGCATAGTCAAGGACCTTTAGTTCTTTCTCAAGGGCTAAAAGATAATAGTCTAGGCCATATCCTGTGAGTTGTCTTATATATAATAAAACACCAGGTGGAGAAGTTAATTACATGATGACCAGACTGTACCCATGATGTGAGCTGCCACAATTCTTAGAACTGGTCTCAAAGAAACAGGAAAAAATGGACCCTGGGACTGAAGATTAACTGTACCTAAAACAAACATGATGATGCTGGCCAGACCACTGATGGTGAGTTTGAAGATGACTATTAGAGATGACAGTGTTGTTTCTGCATGCAGCCATCCCCCACTTCTGTCTATAAAAGTTCGTGCCCACCTTGCTTGTGTGGGGAGAGGGGGGGTAGTCAGCCTTTGGACAGATGTCTGCTACCCTCCCCTCCAGTTGCTGGAACCTGAAGTAAAGCAAGCTTTCCTTTCCACCAACCTGGCTTTTGAACAGCGAGCAGCTGGACACCACACACATTCTTTCAGTAACAGCAGGAAACGGAGAAACAGAAGTAAAGTGATTGACATGTGAATGAGAGAAGTAAAAGTAGAACCCGGAGACCAAACTATTAGGAAGTTTAACTGTGAGAAAGAACAGAGAAATAGATAAGTACTTGGAGGTCAATATAAAGTCAAGAGAGGGTTTTTCAGGTTTGTTTTGAAGATTGGGAAATAACAGAACACATCCATAAATATTAAGAAAAAAAAGTAGTAGAAAAGGGGAGATTAAAGTAGAAGAGAGAAATGAGGGGGAAAGGAAGGGTATAGTCCTTAATTAGGTGACAAAGATCAAGACCACATATTAAAAAAAAAAAAAAAAAGACCACATATAATACTTGACTGATTTGGAGAAGGCACACTACCTCAGCTATGTCAAGAGGAAAAGAGAAGATGGATGCAAAGCCATACTGGACATTAACTTTAAAAATACACAACACATAAAAGTTGAGTTATGTTTTATGTGGTAGAAAGTTTCAGGACTTAAGTCCAGGGAGCAGCATCTCAAGTAGCCCCAAGGGAACTGCTCCAGGAAGGCAAGGTAGGCAGGCTGGTTTTACAGAAGTTTTCCAACAAAGGGCAGGTAGTCAGAACATCAAAAGATTATTGCAAATTAAAGGAAAACCAGATATCTCAAGGAAGTTGTTATTTTTCTATGCATGGGAAGAGGCATGAGTCTGGACTCACTGAAATCATTCCTTTGATATCCATTTCACCTATCTGGGGCCAGTTCTTCTGGGTTTTTACATCTCGAGTTTACCCAGTGCTCATCATGGGGAGTGACTGCAGTCTAATGACTGTTAAATGGCAAATATTCTTCCTGAGTTCCATCAGGGCTCACCATCCATGGTGGCTGCAATTGCTGATGATTGTGGCATCCTTTATTTACTTATATGGCAGGAAATTTTCCAATTCTCACTGGTATGAGTGTTGGCAATGGTAAAAATAAAAATGCTATTTGAATTTTTAAAACCTTGAGATGTGGGATAAAGTCCTAAGATGGGGTAGGAGGGAGACACAGACAGGAGTGGAGCAGGAAAATTGAAGAGAAAGAATGTCAGCGCAAAATAGTTAAGAAAGAATGATCAGCTCAGACAAGCAATATAGTAGGCTCTCTAAGAAGCATCAAAATTCACTGGAGGGTGAGGATATGCAGACAGATTCTTTACCAGCTGAGCCACCAGGGAAACCCAAGAATATTAGAATAGGTAGCCTATCCCTTCTCCAGGGGATCTTCCCCACCAAGAAATCCAGTGGGGGTCTCCTGCATTGCAAGCGGATTCCCTACCAACTGAGCTACTAGGGAAGCCAAAGTGAAACTAGTCTGTTCCATTTATCAAGCAACTACATGACCATCTTTCTCAGCAAACTGCCCAAGAAACACCAATGTCGGTGTATTCTAGGAAACAAGTAGTGCAAAAGCTGTATGTTGGAGGAAGACAATGATGTATGAGGAAGGTCAAGTAATTCTCAACACAACCTTTTTTGGATTTTATTTGATAAAGTAAGAAAAGTACCATTTGTGGGTTGAGATAGAGAAAGAGAGCACAGTGAAAATTTGGCTCCTATTTCCTCCACCAGGATATCATTTCTCCAGTGATTTTTCATATTTTGTTAATTATTTTTACTGGCTCCAATTCTTTTCCCTTGGTAAAATTTCCTGTAGATTTCAAAGGTAACCATTCCACCTTTTTTATTACTTTACTTTTTTTTTTTTTGCTGGACAAAGTCTAACACTGCTTCCACATTCCTCACTTCTATAAAGATTACTTCGCCATGTGTCTTTTCCTCCAGAGTGTCCATCCTTGAAACCTGTGTCCTCTCAGCATTTCGCTTCCATTCCCAAACTTGTTAAACCATCTTGTTCTGTCCACTCTTCTTCACTCTTGCTTCTCACTTCATTCCTCACTACTCCTTTTCAACTATTCCCTCCAGAGTTGGAATTTGTGTACAGCCCCTCATTCAAGAGAAGTTTGAGCCCTAACTATGGTACAGACTCTATTCTAGACATTTGGGATATATTTGTGCACCAAGCAGACAAAAACACAAGGCAGACTTTTTAGCAAGGGAAACAGACAATAAAGAAACAAAGTATCCTGTATGTGAGAGGATGATAAGTGGTTTTCAGAAATAAGAAAGAATAGATTGAAGTGGAACCTATTTGGTGTGTCATAGGGGTAGATGACAGTTTCTTCAATAGCAGTTGGCATAGGTCTTGACAGACGGTGACAAAAAACAATAACTTTAAGATGGTGAAGGAATTAGCCATGCCAGTATATGGGGCAAGCCCATTATAAGCAGAGGAAACAAACAGGACTCTGTGGGTTGAGCAAGCCTGGCATGTTAGAGGAAAGGTCTTGAGGTCAATGTAACTAGAGTAGTGGGAGATGAGGTGAGAGAAGTCATAAGCATCAGACCATGGAGGATCTATCTGGTGGGCCACTGTAAGGACCCTGGTTATACCTTGTTCTGAGAGAAGAGGGGGTCACTGCAGAGATTTGAACAGAAGAGGCAGAGTCTGACTTCTATGTGAGCAGATCACACCCTACGTTTTCTTGACTGAAGACTGCAGGAGGCAATAGCAGGACAGAGACCTGTGAGGAATCCACGGCAGCAATGGATGAGAGAAGACAGTGGCTTGAATCAGAGTGGTAACACTGCAGGTGGTGAGATGGGTTGATTCTAGGCATAATTTGCAGGTAGATGTAATAGATTTCCTGATAGAGATGGAACACAGCTTAGAATATCAAAGATAATTCCAAGAATATGGCTTAAGCAATACAATGATGATGACTGGGAATAATCTTATAACTTGGTAAACATTGTATATATATGTATGTATATATATATGTATATAATTACAGCAGTTATTTATTTCAAAGTTTCTCAGCCTGGAATTATTATGTCATTAGGATTTGTGACCTTCATCACCAATATTTCAAAATCATTCATCTAAAATATGAATAACAATGACGCTAATACAGGCACAATAAGCCATCTTGTCAAAACATTGAACCATGTGTGAATTCTCCTGTAAGAAAAAAAACAGATACAGAATCAGATAGCATTAACTTAAATATAGCTATTAAAAGTAGTCCACTGATGGACAGTTTGGCTTGGTAAAAAGTTTCTTTACAAACCCTCAGATGCAGTCTCACTGTAAAACACAAAATACACTCAAAATTTTAAATAGGTTGCAAAACAGAACTTATAAGTGGAAAATCTACAAATCAGCAGGAAAAACTACCATCCTCAACATAAAAGAGAGAAACAAGCAGAACCACATGCTTTGTAGAAAAATCAAAATACTTAATAAATATACGTATATATTTTAAGTTTGATTTGAAGTTGATTTCTTCATAGTCAAATAATGGAAAATATTATAAACGTAAATATTTTCTTTTATCTAAAAGTTTGCAATGTTCATAAATTGACAGTGCACTAAGTAGACAGGAATAAGTTGTATTTCTAGGAATATTATGTTGAATGGTTTACATCTATGAATGATTATAAAGAATATACTTGTATATAAAACATAAACATACTTAGTAAAAATAAAAAGGGCATAAATGTCAAACTATGAAAGTGGATTTTAAAAAGATACAGAGCACCAATTACATGAAATTCTATGTAGTAATAAAAAATTCAGTTTTTAGAGAATACTTAATATATGAGAAAATACTCATAATGTAATAGAAAATTTAAAGGGATGATACATATTTTCCCCATATGGTATCCAGGAATCTCAGAGAGAGCAATAAGGCAAAACCATATTGCTCCTTCTTTATTATTTCAAAACTTTCCAAAATTTCAGCTAGTAGTTCATAATCAGAATTGAGTGAAGATGATAATTCTTTACCTCACTGTCTCCATGCGAATCGAGATATAGACTCATAGGCACATTCATGTCCATTTCAAGGAAGGGAATACTTTTCTAAATGAGATATAACATCTCCGAATTTTTAGTCCATTTTCTTAGTACACAAAGAACTCTTAAAAATTACTAAGAAAGAATTCAGAAATACAATGGAATGAATGAATGAATGTCCAAACATTTTGCAAGTAAAGTGTGATGAATTTAAACAAAAGTGAGAGAACAGTTTCACTCATTGAAATATATGAAAGAATGTGATAAAAATGGAGTGATCAGTGTTTGGGCACGGACATTCTCACACGCAAGTGATAAGAGTGAGGAGGAGTGTAACCTGTTTGGTCAGTTGTTTGACGGTCTTCTCAGTATGTGTGTGTCTGTGCATTGCCATAAGTGGAAAGACGTGCATTTGCTTACTAATTTTCTTTGCCAAATTGTTCTAATAATTAAAGACTGGTTTTCAGCTGTTGTATAACAAAGGGAGCCCAGGTCTTTGCTCTGTGATGGATGAGATGGAGAGTGTGAGGGAGGCTCAGAAGAAAGGGTATATATGTATATCTATAGCTGATTCACATTGATGTATAGCAGAAAATAACACAACACTGTAAAATGATTAGACTCCAAGTACAAAAATAGGAATATTCTATTCTATTATTATTATTCTATCATTCCAAAAAAGTATGCATTGGATAAAGGAAAACATAAATAAAAGATGGCAGAACATTTTTTAAAAAGAAAGGAAGCTTACAACCCCAGCCATATATTCGGTGTATAAATTAAAAATAATGAAGTAGGTTCATGCCCTGATAAGTCTCTGAGATACAATGCTGGTACATTGCAGAAGAATCCATATGATTAATTTATATTGTGTTTTTAAAAACATGAGATATATAAATTTTGCATCTGCTAGGATACACAACTAATTTATTAGATTACTTCATTGATTGATTCAGTGATTCTGAAAGAGAAGACTGAAGAGCTGTTAACCTAGGGTAGGAAAGACCTCTTTCTTAAACTTATATAAGCCTATTGATTGCTTGAAACTTTTTAATCAATTGAAAATATTATTTTTAATACTTCCAATCAAAGTAGATATGTTTCCAAAGTAGCATTATTAAAAAGAAGGAGTAAGCTCATTCATTACTGATCAGTTAGCAGAAGGTCCCTATTGATCACTCATCTTTTTACTGTCTTAACTTATCTCCACTTCCAACTTAAATTTGTGTTATCCTTCTCATGACAGGTCTGCCAACTACAAACGGCGTGCTGAACTTGTCCACCTTGCCTCAGAACATAAACAAATGAGGGCCTCCCTTGAAAATCCTTTCACAACAAAAAAGAATTCTTTTGGACTCTGTGGCAGAGGGAGAGGGTGGGATGATTTGGGAGAATGGCATTGAAACACATATAATATCATATATGAAACGAGTCGCCAGTCCAGGTTCGATGCACGATACTGGATGCTTGGGGCTGGTGCACTGGGACGACCCAGAGGGATGGTATGGGGAGGGAGGAGGGAGGAGGGTTCAGGATGGGGAACACGTGTATACATGTGGTGGATTCATGTTGATATATGGCAAAACCAATACAATATTGTAAAGTTTTAAAATAAAAAAAAGGCAAAAAAAAAAAGAATTCTAGATGGTGATAAGAGTTGGACTAACAGGACACAACTATAAAATAGGTGCAGCAATGAAATTGTTAAAATAGAAGCAAAGTGAAGTTGAGTTAACAATGGTTAGTTATAGACAAAGAAATAGAGGGCTACCCAGGAGACTGAGGAAATTCCTGCCTTTGGAGAAATGTTTCAGAAGTCACCCCAGATTAATAGTTGCCTGAGTCATGCTGTGCAGGGCCACCCAGGACAGGTCATAGTGAAGACTTCTGACAAAACATGGTCCAGTGAAAAAGGAAATAGCAACCCATTCCAGTATTCTTGTCTGGAGAACCCCATGGACAGTATGAAGAGCCATTGATTGGAAAAGACTCTGATGCTGGGAAAGGTTGAAAGCAAAAGGAGAACGGGGCAGCAGAGGTTGGGATAGTTAGACAGCATCACTGACTCAGTGGACATGAATTTGAGCAAACTCTGGGAGATAGTGGCGGACAGGGGAGCCTGGCAGCCTGGCATCCTGGCATGCTACAGTCCATGGAGGTCACAAAACGTCAAACACAACTTAATGACAGAACCACCACAGCAGATTCTTAGAGAGTAGGACATGGAGTTGTTATCAGGAAAGCACTTCCACTGCTCTTTTTTGGCCCAAAGCTCTTCCTATGGACCCTCTTTCTCCCTCAAGACACCTGGGAACTCAGGGTCAACAACTCATGTTAGTTGCGTCTTCTCTGCACTGTAGGGTTCCATTACCTTTGGTCACCAGGGTTAGTAACCCACATAGCATGAAGGTCAGCATCAGGAGATTCATGGCTTCTGGGAGAGAGGAAGGCCTGTGTCCTGAGGAGTGCAGAGCACTTTGCACAGCTAGGACTCTGAGTGGTCACCTTTACTGGCCTATCATGGGTGATGAACCAGAGAGGGGGAGAATGCCATGCCACCCAGAACACAAGATGATTAACTTGCACCATTGAGTATGCATGACAAAGTAATGCTTTGTTCTAGAAACTGCAAGAGGAAACTGAGGCCTTATGACATGAGTCATAATCCTGGGAATGTGGAAGTTCTGATGGGAAGAAACAATTCCCCCCAATGTCCTCTTAACCCTGGATGGGGCCCATTACTTTTCTCTCTGTATGCAATACTGTGTATATACCCAAGAGAGCAGAACGCTATATCAAGATCCAACTTGTTTCTAACCAACATCTTATGACAGCTCGTGACATCCAGTATATTATTGTCCTTTCCATCCAAGTGATCTCTCCCATCCTATTGTATTAAATTTTAAGATGTGAAGTTTAGTTTGAATGGATTTTTTTAACTATGGATATCCAGTTTTTGCAGTAACTATTTGTTGAAGTACTAGCCTTGCTCCTGGAGTAGGAAATGGCAACACAATCCCATATTCCATGGAGAGAGGAGCCTGGCAGGTTGCAGTCTACGGGGTCGCAGAGAGTCCAACATGACTGAGCAACTGAGCACATCCTTCCTCCACTGAATTGCTTTGGCAGGTTTGTCAAAATTTAGTTGGCTGTAGTTGGTACTCTATTCCATTCCATGGATTATGTACTTCTTCCTCTGCCAATACAACACATTCTTGACTACTGTTGCTGTATAATATGTCTTGAGATAGTACAGTGATTCTTCCTGTTTTATTCTGCTTTCTAAAAACTGTTACAGCTACCCCAGTTCCTCTGCCTTTCAATAACAATTTTAGAAGATTCTTGTGTATATCTACAAAAGATCTTCCTGGGATTATGATAACAGTTAAAGCTGTGTTTTAACTTGGAGAGAAGTGACTTGTCTACTATATTGAGTCTTCCAATCAAAGGACATGGGTGCCCATGCCACTTCAGTTAAGTCTTCTTCATATATCTTTCATCAGTATCTTGTTAAGTATAAGCCCTAATTTTTTTTCAGTGTACACCTAAGTGATTTTTATGATTTTATACCCTTGCTTTCAGTGTCCACATACCCTGCTTGTTATTAAGTGTGTGCATGCATGCTAAGTTGCTTTAGTCATGTCCAGCTCTTTGTGACTCTATGGACTCGTAGCCCACCAGACTCCTCTGTTCATGGGATTCTCCAGGTAAAAATACTGGAATGGATTGCCATGCCCTCCTCCATAGGATCTTGCTGACCCAGGGATCCAACCTGTGTCTCTTATTTCTCCTGCATGGACATTCAGATTCTTTTCCACGGAACTACCTTGAAGCCCACTAGTTAGTGTATAGCAATACAATTCATTTTTTATATGTTGATCTTGTATCCCGATCCTTCCTTAAATCACGTGTTTTTTCTGGTAAGATTTTTGCAAATTCTTTCATCTTTTCTCTGTAGGCTATCCTATCAACTACAAATGGCACAATTTTCTTCCTTACTTTCCAGTCTACATGACTTCTATTTCCTCCTCTTGTCTTGTTGTGCTGGGTAGAATGTTCAGAATATGCTATATAAGAGTAATGAGAGTGAATACCCTTGCATTTTTGTGATCTTTGAGGCATTCATTCTTTTACCATCAAGCATGAAGCTAGTTATAGGTATTTTGTAAATGCTTTTTTTATGAAGTCAAGAAAGTTTTCTCCAACTCTAAGTTTTCTGAAAGTCTTTGTCATAAATGCATATGGTACTTCTTCAAGTGCTATTTATGCATCTCTTGAAATGGTCATGATTTTTCTCCTTTACCATGTTGATTTGATGGGTGATAGTAATGATTTTCAAATACTTAATCATCTTTCCTCCTGCAGTAAATCCAACCTGGTCATGGTTTTATTTCTTTTCATATATTGCTGAATTCAATCCCCAGTGGCTCAGTGGTAAAGAATCTACCTGCAATCCAGAAGCTGCAGGAGACTTGGGTTCGATCCCTGGATAGGGAAGATCCTCTGAAGAAGGGAATGGCAACCCACTCCAATATTCTTGACTGGAGAATCCCATGGGCAGAGGAGCCTGGCGGGCTACGGTCCATAGGGATGCAAAGAGTCGGACACAACTGAAGCAACTTAGCACGTGTGTGTATATGTGGCTGTTTGCATAGGTAATAATGGATATACTACTGTATTTATTCTTTTAACAAATATTTATGGAGCACCTACTGTCTTCCTGTACTGGAAGGTAGAGTACTGAGGAAAAAAAGAAATAGTTTATGGTCTTGTGAAGTTAAAACATAAGTATATTAAAATCTAAAACTACAACCTCAAGAAATGTACCCCAGATAGACTTCCATATCTAATTTGTATTTTGGAAATTTTGTGTGTTTGTTTTTCAAATTGAAATTTGAAGATTTCACCCTTCTGATAGTTAGCAGGTAATTTTTCTCCAGTCATTGGAGCTTCAAGTCAAGATACCCTGATATAATTGATTACTTCTCATATCTATCTGGAGACATAAAAAGAATGAAAAATAAGGAGGAAAACTACATGTCTATACCATTAAGAAAGGACTATATTCCTCAATTTCTAATTCATTTCTTTCAGTGTCTAACACACGACCTGCTGGTTAGAAAATACAATAGGCTATATTGTGAAAAAAATCATGCAAAAAAGATATCATACAAATTAGGGTTTTTGTCTTCTCATATGACATAAAGGCAAGGGAGGCTGTAAGAGCTTCACAATGACACTAGGCACCTGGCAATGTATCTCCTCTTTTCACAATTCCTAGTATATGCCCTTGCTCCATAGTTACAAGATGGCTGCATTGCCACCAGGCCTATGATCATGTTTCATGGACAATGAAGTCACACAGCAGAAGGTAATGGGTACATGTAGCTTGAATCTTTGGCCCCTCCCTTTTAAAATATCTTATCAGATACTCCACCAAAAATATTCTGCTTAATCTCACTGACCATCATAACATCCTATTCCACCACTGTATGTTAGCAAAGTTTGGAAAAGTTGTTTATGTGGACATATGGCTGCACCATAACTATGATTCAGACATGATATGATGTAATAAGAAGCAAATAAGTACAAATGCCCAGAGAACACTCACTCCTCAGCAGATTTCAGGCAGTACACTCAGTTCTCCAAGAAAGGTGGGACACCCTGGAGGGCCGACGTAATGATCCCTTTCTTCGAACTTCAAGATCTAATTAAGCTGATAGCTTGCAGGCATACCACGAGTTTTGTGTATTATCACAGTGCTCAGGGAAGAACTGTGTGTGCCAGTCACGATCCACAAGTGGAGCAGCTAGAGATGGGCCAAATAGAAGAACTCTGTTGACAAGTGACAAGTGTCACTAATGTTGACTGAATCAGTGGACAAAATACGAAACAAAGAGAGAGAGAAATTTAAAGATATATGTAGAAAACCGAGTTCTCCAATTGAAGGTGACCATTAAGAGTGTAGTAGGAAAAAGCAAAACAAAAGTAAATAAATAAACTTGAAGACACTATCTTTCCAACATTGTTTAGTATTCCCTCTTGTTATAGGTTAGGTGATCATAGGTGCATGGGTTTGGGAAAACTGGACAGCTGCATGTAAAAAAGATGAAATCAGATCGTTCTCTAACACCATACACAAAGGTAAGCTCAAAATGCATTAGAGATCTAAATGTGAGACTGAACACTATAAGACTCCTAGAGGAAAATATAGACAGAACACTCTCTGACATAAATTACAGCAATATCTTTTTTGATCCATCTCCCAGAATAATGGAAATAAAAACAGAAATAAACAACTGGAACCTACTTAAATGCAAAAGCTTTTGCACAGCAAAGCAAACAATAAACAAAAACCCCGCAGATTGGGAGAACATATTTGAAAATGATGTGACCAACAAGGGATTAGTCTCCAAAATTTACAAACAGCTCATGATGCTTAATAGTATCAAAACAAACAATACAATAAAAAAATGGGTAGAAAATTTAAATACACATTCTCCAAAGAAGACATACAGATGGCCAAAAGGCACATGAAAAGATGTTCAACATGGCTAATTATTAGAGAAGTGCAAAACTACAATGAGATATCACCTCACACCACTCAAAATGGCTATCATCAAAAAAAATCCAAAAAAAACAAATGCTAGAGGGGGTGTGGAGAGAAGGGGACTCTCCTACAGTATTGTTGGGAATGTAAATTGGTGCAGCCACAGTGGAGAACAGTATAGGTTGTTTAAAAAAAAAACAACCTAAAAATAGAGCTACAATATGACCCTGTAATCCCACTCCTGGGCATATACCCAGAGAAAAACATGGTCCAAAAGGATACATGCAGCCCACTGCAGCACTGTTTACAATAGCCAGGACGTGGGAGCAGCCTAAGTGTTCACTGACAGAGGAATAAAGAAGATGTGGTACATATATATAATGAAATATTACTCAGCCATTACAAAGGATGAAATCATGCCATTTGCAGCAACATGGATGGATCCAGAGATTGTCATGCTGAGTGAAGTAAGTCAGAGAAGGAGAAACATCATATGACATCCCTAACATGAAGAATCTAAAAAGAAATGATACAAGTGGACTTATTTATGAAACTGAAACAGACTCACAGACTCAGAGAATGAATTTATGGTTGGCAGCAGGGGAAGAATGGGGGGAAGAGATATGGAATTTGGGATTGACATGTACACACTGCTATATTTAAAATGGATAACCAATAAGGTCCTATTGTATAGCACAGGGAATACTGCTCAATGTTATAACACAGTCTGGATGAGAGGGGAGTTCGAAGGAGAATGGATACATGTATATATAGGGCTGAGTCCATCTGCTATCCACCTGAAACTACCACAACATTGTTAATCAACTATACTCCAATATAAAATAAAATTTTTTTGAAGTAAATAAATAAAATTGACTTCCAAGTCCACTAAACTGGAGTATCCCATTCCTTCCTCTCATCCAACATTTTTGGACTTAATACAACAACCAGGCATCACAATAGTCTGAAAGGCGGGGAGAAGAAAGTGGACCTCAGATACTCCCCAGGACTTGAAAAACTACACAGGGTTGAGTTTCCTGGGTTTCCTTTGTTTTCACACATACTCCAGGTGAGTGCTACAAAATATTCCAACTTAGGACAGGGAAAAAAATGTGCCTCTCTGTGAATGTTGTCCAGTGGAATATTAACAAAAGAGCTAATATTTGAATCATTATAGTGAAGAAGGAGTGGGTAAGAAAGAGTTGGACTGAAAAAGTATTTCAGGAAATACTCCCAGTGTGATGAAAGATATAAACCTACAGATTCAAGAAGCTGAGTAAACTACAAATGGGTTAAAACCAAAGAAATCCACACCAAGATACATTCCAATTAAACTTCTGAAATCTGAAGACAAGGAACAAAATGTTTAAAGCAGGCAGAGAAGCAAATCATTATTTACATTTGATTACAAATTTCAAATGACAGTTTGATCATTTAAGAGATATGTATTTTGCCTTTTAAACCATGTAGGCCAAAACAAAAATAAAAACAAAAAGCACAACATTTAAAAAATATTGAAAGAAAAGAGGAGTCAACTACAAATTCTGCAAAATCTAACGAAAATATCCCTCAGGAATGAAGAGAAAAGAAAGATATTCTCACACAAAGGAAAACAAAGACAATTTGTTGTTGGCAAATCAGTCTTCAAAGGAAGTTCTCTAATGAGAAAGGTAATGATTAAGAAATAGGTACCTACCTTAAGAAAAGAAAGAAGATGATCAGTATGAGTAAAATTAAGGTAGCTATAATATGCTATCCTTCTCATGAATTTCTTATATAATGTTTTAAGAGAGTCAATTTCTAGGTAGGTTAATAAGATGTCCGGGATCCCCAAGGAGGAGAGAGGGGTCTGGGGCTCTTGAAGAGGAGATGGGGTCTGGAATTCTCAAGGAGGAGAAAAGGACAAACATCTTTTTTTTTCCTCTCTACATTCCTTGGTCTTAGTCACATAAAACATTTTTTTCTTTAATCCTGGAACTGATGATTACACACACAAAAAACTCTGTTTAAACTCTGCACTAAGGATTATAATAGACTCATCAACAGAAAATTGGATTTAAGATTTACTGAGCATGACCCCGCCCATCAGAACAAGACCCAGTTTCCCCCTCAGGCAGTCTCTACCATCAGGAAGCTTCCATAAGCCTCTTATCCTTCTCCATCAGAGGGCAGACAGACTGAAAACCACAATCACAGAAAACTAACCAATCTGATCACATGGACCACAGCCTTGCCTAACTCAATGAAACTATGACCCATGCTGTGTAGAGTCACCCAAGATGGAAGGGTCATGGTGGAGAGTTCTGACAAAATGTGGTCCACTGGAGAAGGGAATGGCAAGCCACTTCCAGTATTTTTGCCTTGAGAACCCCATGAACAGTATGAAAAGGCAAAAAGATAGAACACTGAAAAATGAACTCCCCAGGTCGGTAGCTGCCCAATATGCTACTGGAGATCAGTGGAGAAATAACTCCAGAAAGAATGAAGAGAAAGAGCCAAAGCAAAAACAATACCCAGTGTGGATGTGACTGGTGAAGGAAGCAAAGCCTGATGCTGTAAAGAGCAATATTGCATAGGAACCTGGAATGTTAGATCCATGAATCAAGGCAAATTGGAAGTGGTCAAACAGGAGATGGCAAGAATGAATGTAGACATTTTAGGAATCAGTGAACTAAAATGGACTGAAATGGGTGAATTTAACTCAAAGACCATTATATCTACGACTGTGGGCAAGCTTCCCTTAGAAGAAATAGAGTAGCCATCATGGTCAACAAAAGAGTCCAAAATGCAGTACTTGGATGCAATCTCAAAAATGACAGAATGATCTCTGTTGGTTTCCAAGGCAAACCATTCAATACCACAGTAATCCAAGTCTATGCCCCCACCAGTAATGCTGAAGAAGCTGAAGTTGAATGGTTCTATAAAGACCCATAAGACCTTCTAAAACTAACACCCAAAAGAGATGTCTTCTTCATTATAGGGGACTGAAATGCAAAAGTAGGAAGTCAAGAGATGCCTGGAATAACAGGCAAATTTGGCCTTGGAGTGCAGAATTAAGCAGGGCAAAGGCTAATAGAATTTTGCCAAGAGAACACACTGGTCATAGCAAACACCCTTTCCAACAACAGAGGAGAAGACTCTACACATGGACATCACTGAATGGTCAATACCAAAATCAGATTGATTATATTCTTTGCAGCCAAAGATGGAGAAGCTCTACACAGTCAACAAAAACAAGACTGTGAGCTGACTGTGACTCAGATCATGAACTCCTTATTGCCAAATTCAGACTTAAATTCAAGAAAGTAGGGAAAACCACTAGACCATTCAGGTATGACCTAAATCAAATCCCTTACGATTATACAGTGGAAGTGAGAAATAGATTCAAGGGATTAGATTTGATAGACAGCGTACCTGAAGAACTATGGACAGAGGTTCGTGACATTGTACAGGAGGCAGGAATCAAGATCCCCAAGAAAAAGAAATGCAAAAAGGCAAAATGACTGTCTGAGGAGGCCTTACAAATAGCTGTGAAAAGAAGAGAAGCCAAAAGCAAAGGAGAAAATAAAAGATATACCCATTTGAATGCAGAGTTCCAAAGAATAGCAAGGAAAGATAAGAAAGCCTTCCTCAGTGATCAATGCAAAGAAACAGAGGAAAACAACAGAATGGGAAAGACTAGAGATCTCTTCAAGAAAATTAGAGATACCAAGGGAACATTTCATGCAAAGATGGGCTCGATAAAGGACAGAAATGGTATGGATCTAACAGAAGCAGAAGATATTAAGAAGAGGTGGCAAGAATACACAGAAGAACTATATTAAAAAGATCTTCATGACCCAGATAATCATGATGGTGTGATCACTCACCTAGAGCCAGACATCCTAGAATGTGAAGTCAAGCGGGCTTTAGGAACCATCACTACAAACAAAGTTAGTGGAAGTGATGTAATTCCAGTTGAGCTATTTCAAATCCTATAGGATGATGCTGTGAAAGTGCTGCACTCAATATGCCAGCAAATTTGGAAAACTCAGTAGTGGCCACAGGACTGGAAAGGGTCAATTTTCATTCCAATCACAAAGAAAGGCAATGCCAAAGAATGTCCAAACTACCGCACAATTACACTCATCTCACATGCTAGTAAGTTCAGTTCAGTTCAGTTGCTCAGTCATGTCTGACTCTTTGCAACATCATGAATTGCAGCACGCCAGGCCTCCCTGTCCATCACCAACTCCCGGAGTTCACTCAAACTGTGCATCACTCAAAAATGTGCATCGAGTCGGTGATGCCATCCTGCTATCTCATCCTCTGTCGTCCCCTTCTCCTCCTGTCCCCAATCCCTCCCAGCATGAGGGTCTTTTCCAATGAGTCAGCTCTTCGCATGAGGTGGCCAAAGTATTGGAGTTTCAACCTCAGCATCAGTCCTTCCAATGAACACCCAGGACTGATCTCCTTTAGGATGGACTGGTTGGATCTCCTTGCAGTCCAAGGGACTCTCAGGAGTCTTCTCCAACACCACAGTTCAAAAGCTAGTAAAGTAATGCTCAAAATTCTCCAAGCCAGGCTTCAACAGTACATGAACAGTGAACTTCCAGATGTTAAAGCTGGTTTTAGAAAAGGCATAGGACCCAGAGATCAAATTGTCAACATCCGTTGAATCATCGAAAATGCAAGAGTTCCAGAAAAATATCTATTCCTGCTTTATTGACTATGCCAACGCCTTTGATAGTGTGGATCACAACAAACTGTGGAAAATTCTTAAAGAGATGGGAACACCAGAGCACCTTACCTGCCACCTGAGAAATCTGTGTGCAGGTCAAGAAGCAACAGTTAGAACTGGACACGGAACAACAGACTGCTTCCAAATCAGGAGAGGAGTACATCAAGGCTGTATATTGTCACCCTGCTTATTTAACTTATGCAGAGTACATCATGAGAAATGCTGGACTGGATGAAGCACAAGCTGGAATCAAGATTGCCAGGAGAAATATCAATAATCTCAGATATGCAGATGACACCACTCTGATGGCAGAAAGTGAAGAAGAACTAAACAGACTCTTGATGAAAGGGAAAGAGGAGAGTGAAAAAGTTGGCTTAAAATTCAACATTCAGAACACTAAGATCATGGCATTCGGTCCCATCACTTCATGGGAAATAGATGGGGAAACAATGGAAACAGTGGCATACTTTATTTTTTGGGGCTCCAAAATCACTGCAGATGGTGACTGCAGCCATGAAATGCAAAGACACTTGCTTCTTGGAAGAAAAACTGTGACCAAGCTAGACAGCATATTAAAAAGCAGAGACATTACTTTGCCAACATAGGTCCATCTAGTCAAGGCTATGGTTTTTCCAGTAGTCATGTATGGATGTGACAGTTGGACTATAAAGAAAGCTGAGCACCAAAGAATTGATGCTTTTGAACTGTGGTGTTGGAGAACTCTTGAGAGTCCCTTGGACTGCAAGGAGATCCAACCAGTCCATCCTAAAGGAGATCAGTCCTGAATGTTCATTGGAAGGACTGATGCTGATATTGAAACTCCAATACTTTGACCACCTCATGCGAAGAGCTGACTCATTTGAAAAGACCCTGATGCTGGGAAAGATTGAAGGTGACAGGAGAAGGGGATGACAGAGGAGGAGATGGTTGGATGGCATCACTGACTCAATGGACACGAGTTTGAGTAAACTCCAGGAGTTGGTGATGGACAGGAAGGCCTGGCATGCTGGAGTCCATGGGTCTTTGGATTTATTGTAGTAACTAATTAAAAAAGTATATGGCTCTCTTGCTAAGACTAGCAAGTGGGATACTCTCTGCCCCTTTCTGATGTCTGTGTCAGAAGATTTCTCTGTCCCTTTTCATTGTAATAAAACTTCTGCCACACAAGAGCCCTGAGTGGTCAAGCCTGGTCTCTGGTCCCAAAGCTAAATCTTCAGAGATCTCAAATCTGAATCTGACATCATTCACCATAAACTATCAATCTGATGCTTAAAAATCATAATACCATCAAATATAGTGTTCAATGTGTGTAGAGGAAGTATTTAAAACAATAGTATTTTAAAGGCGAAGGGATAATAGAGACCTAAATAGAAGTAAAATTTTTACAGTTCACATGAAGTGGCAAAATGTGTGTACCAGTAGGTGATGGTAAGTTACATATGTGTCTTCAAATACCTAAAGCAAACACTAAGACAGCTATACAAAATGAAATACTAAAAGCACTGTAAAATAAATCAAGATCCTTAAAAAGCTCAATTAACTAGCAAATGAGCAAGAAAAGAAAAACAGGGAAATAAAAAATAAAAGGAAGAAAGAAAACAAATAATAACTATGGTGACCCAAGGGCAAAAGAGCAGATAAAACCAAAGATGGTCTTGGAATACAGGAATGGAGAAACCAGACCCTTATCGTCCTCCCCTCCCCCATGTTGTAACTATTAACGGATTTCAGGTCCTCCTGAGCAATATAACCTGTCTCCCCTCCTACCCCATAGGGAGAAGGCATTTGTGCCCTACTCTCCCCCCACCCAGTATACATGGCTCATCCAATCAGCAAATGACCCGCAAGACCCTGATCCCACTCCTTGTACCCTGGGTATAAAAGTGGACTAAAGACCCCTATTCAACATCAGTTCTCCCTTGAGCTGGCCCACTGTTCTAACAGTGTCTCCCACTTTAATAAACTTTATTTCCCTCCCATTTTGTCTCATGTCTGGAAATTCTTTTCCAACCCGCGCCCGGACCACAACAATAACCTGGCAGATCTGAGCCCTCCTGATGCCAGTAATACACACACACACATACACACAGTGAAAGTCACTCAGTCATGTCCAACTCTTTGAGACCCCATGGAACATACAGTCTATGAAAGTCTCCAGGCCAGAGTACTGGAGTGGGTAGCCTTTCTCTTCTCCAGGGATCTTCCCAACCCAGAGATCAAACCCAGGTCTCCCTCATTGCAGATGGATTCTTTACCAGCTGAGCCACAAGGGAAGCCCAGGTATATCTGAAGTGAATGAATGAAAAGTAAAGCACAATCTATCACGTTATGTGGGCTGCATCTAAAGTGATAAAAGAGGCAAGATCTCAATCATCCAAGATCCTACTTCAAACTAGAAAAAAAAGAATAAAACAAACCCAAAGTAAAGCAAAAGAAAGGACAGAATAAAGATAAGAGCAGGAAAAAAACCATAAAGGTTCTTATCCAAAAACTATAAAAATTGCTAAATCTAATTTCAAAGTTGATAAAGATAAAAAGAAAGAATTCTCAAATCAACAATAACACTGAAGCAAAGGATAACATTACAATCTTATAGGTATTAAATAAGATTAAAAGGGAATACTATAAGAAACTTTTCACTCATAAATTTTACAACTTAGAAGAAATTAACCAGTTCTCATTTTGTGATGTCAGCATTTCTCCTAATGCTAAAACCAGAGAAAGACATTATGAGAAAGGAAAACTACAGACTGATAGCTCAAATACCTCAGCAAAATGTTAGCAAATAGAATCCAGCAATGTACAGAAATAATTATACACCAGGACCAGGATGAATTTATTTCAAGTATGCAAGACTGGTTTAATATTCCAAAATAAGTCATTGTAACCCACCATTTCAACAGGGAAATAATTAAAATAATAGGTGGATACCAATTGTTGTAGAAAAGGCAATTTACAAAATCCACCAAATCATGGTACAAATCCTCAGCAAGTTAGGAAGAAAAGGGAATTACCTCAATTTGATAAAGAGCATCTACAGAACAAATCCCTCATATTTAATGGTCTAAGACTGAATGCTTTCACCTTAAGACTAATGGAAGTTGTAGTTGTTGCAAGAAAGCAAGTAATAAAAGGCATACAGAATGAAAAAGAATAAAGAGCTGTCTCTGTTTGCAGATGACATGATTATCTACACACACACCCACAAATCCTCCCCCCAACCCACCTGATGAAATAAAATGTATATTTAAGGCAGGATAAGAAAATTTAAACTTCAAGTTCTCTCTCTCTCTGTTTGTTTGGGCCTCCTCTCTCCCACTTTGGTGGGCAATGTGCATTATACATTAACCAGACCTCAAACAGGGAAATGCCTGCCCAACCACAAAGAACAGTTTCTTTTCTTTCTTCTGATGCTAGGAATGTTACTTATTTGATTAACATTCTTTCCCAACTCTGTAAGGGATCGGAACAACTCACTGCTTGCTATCTACATGTATCTTTGGTGAATTATATGCAAAAGGTCAATGTTTCATTTTGATGTATGATCCTTTGTCTCACAACTCGATATGACTGCGTCCTTGACGTCTAGCAGGTAGAACAGTTTTCAGAGCTGCTGAGAGGAGAGTCTATCTCCCAGGTTATAATCCTCAGTTTAGCTTGAATAAAACTATGTTTTCTTCTTAACTTGATTGATAACTTAATTTTCATCAGTAAGCCCACAAAAATTGACAAACAAGTTCAGATGAGTTGCAGAATAAAAGACTAAGGCACAGAAGTAAACCACACTTCTATACAGTGGAAACAAACATGTGGAAATGGAAATTTTAAAGCAATACTAACTCTAGCCACTCCCAGAGGAAATGAAATCCTTAGGCATACACTTAACAACACATGCTTAGTATCCATATGCTGAAAATCACAAAAGTTCTGGTGGAAGAATCAAAGAAGACCCAAATATGCAGCAAATCATACTGTGGTCATGGACTGGAAGACATAACATTGATCTATAGGCTTAACGAAATATCTATCAAAATCTGAGCAAGATTTTTGTGGTCATAGAAAACAAGAATTGAAAGCAAAAATATAAAATCATAAAAATTACAATAATTAAGTGGACCTTGAAAAAAATTAGGGCTTATACTTAAAACAACAAGATGCTGATGAAAGATATATTTTAAAAAAAGACTTAAATGAAATGGTATGAACACCCATGCCCATCGATTGAAAGACTCAACATAGTAGGCAAGTCATTTCTCCCCAAGCTAAAACAAACCTGTAATTCAGTTGCTATCATAATCCCAGTAAGATCTTTTGTAGATAGCCACAAGACTCTTCTAAAATTGTTATTGAAAGGCAGAGGAACTGGGGTAGCTACAACAATTTTTAGAGAGCAGAATAAAACAGGAGGAATCACTGTACTATCTCAAGACATATTATACAGCAACAGTAGTCAAGAATGTGTTGTATTGGCAGAGGAAGAAGTACATAATCCATGGAACGGAATAGAGTACCAACTATAGCCAGCTAAATTTTGACAAACTTGCCAAAGCAACTCAATGGAGGAAGGATGTGCTCAGTCCCTCCATTGTGTCAAACTCTCTGCCACCCAATGGACCTGCCAGGCTCCACTGTCCATGGAATGTGAGATTGGGCTGCCATTTCCTACTCCAGAAGCAAGGATAGTACTTCAACAAATGGTTACTGCAAAAACTGGATATCCATAGTTCTTAAAAAATCCATTCAAACTAAACTTCACAACTTAAACAAAAATTAATACAAAAGGATGGGGGTGACTTGGATGGAAAGGACAATAATCTACTGGATGTCATGAGCTGTCATGAGATGTAGGTTTGAAACAAGTTGGATCTTGATATAGCATTCTGCTACTTGGATATATACACAGTATTGCATACAGAGAGAAAAGTAATGGGCCCCATCCAGGGTTAAGGAGGACATTGGGGGGAATTGTTTCTTTCCATCAGAACTTCCACAATCCCCAGGATTATGGCTCACGTCATAAGGTCTCAGTTTCCTCTTACAGTTTCTAGAACAAAGCATTATTTTGTCATGCATACTCAATGGTGCAAGTTAATCATCTTGTGTTCTGGGTGGCATGGCATTCTCCCCCTCTCTGGTTCATCACCCATGATAGGCCAGTAAAGGTGACCACTCAGAGTCCTAGCTGTGCAAAGTGCTCTGCACTCCTCAGGACACAGGCTTTCCTCTCTCCCAGAAGCCATGAATCTCCTGATGCTGACCTTCATGCTATGTGGGTTACTAACCCTGGTGACCAAAGGTAATGGAACCCTACAGTGCAGAGAAGACGCAACTAACATGAGTTGTTGACCCTGAGTTCCCAGGTGTCTTGAGGGAGAAAGAGGGTCCATAGGAAGAGCTTTGGGCCAAAAAAGAGCAGTGGAAGTGCTTTCCTGATAACAACTCCATGTCCTACTCTCTAAGAATCTGCTGTGGTTGTTCTGTCATTAAGTTGTGTTTGACCTTTTGTGACCCCCGTGGACTGTAGCACGCCAGGCTGCCAGGCTCCCCTGTCTGCCACTATCTCCCAGAGTTTGCTCAAATTCATGTCCACTGAGTCAGTGATGCTGTCTAACCATCTCAACCTCTGCTGCCCTGTTCTCCTTTTGCTTTCAACCTTCCCCAGCATCTTTTCCAAACAATGATTTTTCATATTGTCCATGGGGTTCTCCAGACAAGAATACTGGAATGGGTTGCTATTTCCTTTTTCACTGGACCATGTTTTGTCAGAAGTCTTCACTATGACCTGTCCTGGGTGGCCCTGCACAGCATGACTCAGGCAACTATTAATCTGGGGTGACTTCTGAAACATTTCTCCAAAGGCAGGAATTTCCCCAGTCTTCTGAGTAGCCCTCTATTTCTTTGTCTATAACTAACCATTGTTAACTCAACTTCACTTTGCTTCTATTTTAACAATTTCATTGCTGCACCTATTTTATAGTTGTGTCCTGTTAGTCCAACTCTTACCACCATCTAGAATTCTTTTTTGTCATGAACGTGCTTTCAAAGGAGGCCTTCTGAGGCAAGGTGAACAAGTTCATCACACTATTTGTAGAACTGGCAAAGCTGTCATGAGAAAGATAACACAAATTTAAGTTAGAAGTGGGGATAAGTTAAGACTAAAAAGATAAATAATCAATAGGGAACTTCTGCTAACTGATCACTAATGAATGAGCTTATGCCTTCTTTTTTAATAATGCTATTTTGGAAACATCTACTTTGGTTAAAAATAATATTTTCAATTGATTAAAAAGTTTCAAGCAATCAGTAGGCTTATATAAGTTTAAGAAAGAGGTCTTTCCTACCCTAGAATAACAGCTCTTCAGTCTTCTCTTTCAGAATCTCTGAATCAATCAATGAAGTAATCTAACCAATTAGTTGTATATCCTGCTGCTGCTGCTGCTAAGTCGCTTCAGTCGTGTCTGACTCTGTGCGACCCCATAGGCGGCAGCCCACCAGGCTCCCCCGTCCCTGGGATTCTCCGGGCAAGAACACTGGAGTGGGTTGCCATTTCCTTCTCCAATGCATGAAAGTGAAAAGTGAAAGGGAAGTCGCTCAGTCGTGTCCAACGCTCAGCGACCCCATGGACTGCAGCCTTCCAGGCTCTTCCATCCATGGGACTTTCCAGGCATATATCCTAGCAGATCCAAATATATGGGCTTGCCCCATATACTGGCATGGCTAATTCCTTCACCATCTTAAAGTCATTGTGTCTTGTCACCTTCTATCAAGACCTATGCTGACTGCTATTGAAGGAACTGTCATCTACTCCTATGACAGGCCAAATAGATGCCACTTCAATCTATTCTTTCTTATTTCTGAGAACCATTTATCATCCTCTCACATACAGGATACTTGTTTTTTGTCCGTTTCCCCTTCCAGAGAGTAAGTGCCATGTGATTTTGTCTGCTTGATTTACAAATATATCCCAAGTGCCTAGAATATAGTCTGTTACATAATTAGAGCTCAAACCTCTCTTGACTGAGGGGCTGTACACGAATTTTAACTCTGGAGGTAACAGTTGAAGAGTAGCAGTGAGCAATGCAAGTGAGAGGCAAGAGTGAAGCAGAATTGACAGAGCAAGATGATTTAACAAGTTTGGGAGCAGAAGAGAAATACTGCTAAGAGGACACGGATTCCAAGGATGGACACCATGTAGGAAAAGACACATGGTGAAATAATCTTTGTAGACGTGAGGAATGTGGAAGCAATGTTAGACTTTGTCCAGGATGAAGGAGGTGGAATGGTTACCCTTGAAACTTACAGAAAATTTTACCAAGGGGAAAGAATTGAAGAGAATAATGAATCACTGGAGAAGTGGCATAATACCAACATGTACCAGGGGAGGAAATAGGAGCCAAATTTTCATCATGATCTCTCTTTCTCTCTATCTCAACCCACAAACAGTACTTTTCATACTTTACCAAATTAAATTGAAAAGTTGTTTTGAGAATTACTTGACCTTCCTCACACATTATTATCTTCCTCCAACATACAGCCTTTGCATTAGTTGTTTCCTAGAATACATCAACATGGGTGCTTCTCGGGTAGTTTGCTGAGAAAGATGGTCATGCAGTTGCTTAATAAATGGAACAGACTAGTTTCACTTTAGATCCACATCCTCCCTGCAATAAATTATGATGCTTCTTAGAAAGGCTACTTTATTTCTTGCCTGAGCTCATCGTTCTTCTTTCTTAACCACTATTTTGCACTGACATTCTTTCTCTTCTATTTTCCTGCTCCACTCCTGTCTGTGTCTCCCTCCTACCCCGTCTTAGGACTTTATCCCACATCTCAAGATTTTGAAAACTCAAATAGCACTTTTATTTTTACCATTGCCAACACTCATACCAGTGACAACTGGAAAATTTCCTGCCATATCAGTAAACAAAGGATGCCACAATTATCAGCAATTGCAGCCACCATGGATGGTGAGCCCTGATGGAACTCAGGAAAAATATCTGCCATTTAGCAGTCATTAGACTGCAGCCACTCCCCATGGTGAGTGCTGAGGAAACTCAGGATGTAAAAACACAGAATAATTGGCCCCAGATAGGTGAAGTGGATATCAAAGGAATGATTTCAGTGAGTCCGAACTCTTGCATCTCCCCATGCATAGAAAAACAATAACTTCCTTAACTTGAAATGTCTGATTTTTCTTTAATTCACAATAATCTTTTGATGTTCTGACTATCTGCCCTTTATTGGAAAATTTCTGTATAATCTGGCTAGCTGCTTTGCCTTCTTGGAGCAGTTCCTTCAGGGTTAGTTGAGATGCTGCCTCCTGGGCTTAAGTCCTGAAACTTTCTGCTACATAAAACATAACTCTCAACTTTTAAGTTGTGTGTTTTTAGTCAACATTAGTATGGCTTTGCACCCATCTTCTCTTTTCCTTTTGACATAGCTGAGGAAGTATGCTTTCTCCAAATCAGTCAAACACTATATATGAGCCTGATCCTGGTCACCTAATCAATGTGCTCTTTGCACATTACACTACAGACTCTAGAGTCTTCTCTTACCTTAAAGACACTTTTGTCTCTTTTCCCTCTTCTATGTTAATTTCTCTCTTTCTCCTTGTTTCTTCTTAATACTTGCAAATGTACTCTCTTACTTCCCAGTACTCAAAAGAAGAAAAATGCTCCCTGGACTCCATATTGTCCTCCCAGTACTTTTCTGCTCTTCCTCATAGCTAAACTTCCTAAGAGTTTGGTCTCCAGGTACCACTTTCACGTCTTCTCTCATTCACATGTCAATCACTTTACTTCTGTTTCTCCATTTCCTACCACTCTGAAGATTACTGGTGACACTCATCATGTTAAATACAATAGAGGCACCTGCCTTATTAGCAGTATTTGCCAGCAAAGTGTGCCAACACATGTTTTGCCAACACACATTCACCAACAAACATTTTCCTTTAGGAAACATTTTCCACGGTTTCATAATCTAGTCGTACCTGATACAACTTTCCTTGTGTCCCTTTGGCATTCGCCGTTTTCCTGCACACCAGTCTGACTTGCACTAGCAGTATCCTCAAAGTACGGTTGATTGCTTGCAAATCAACCCTGTAGGAAGCAGTCCAGAAATGCCAGGGAATTATCAGTTCAGTCTAGGATCATCTGTCAACTATTGGCAGGCAGGATGGTGGAAAAAATATTCCAGCTCCTCTGTCCCTCAAGAATGATAGCTTTGTCCTAGCCATACACTTGCTGCCAGAGTTCCCCATAGGATCATGCTCTAGTCAACCAAATGGGTAACTAACTGTACCACTCACCTTTTTTAGGCCATTTTACTTCCCTAACTTCCACATTTCCAAACTAATAAAGGTGTGGCATGGTGGTGTGAATTGCCTCTAAACTCATTTGTTATACAACACTCACAATTTTCCCCAAGGTTTCTTTTGGGGAAGCTAATCTGATTCTCTAGTGCCTCATTCTCCTGTTTTGCTTCAATGTTTCTGGCTGTTTCTCCTATATTTTTTCCTCCTTTCTGAGCTCTTATTATTGACATTCACCAAAATTTAATTATGGTCTCCCTTTTTGTCTCATATTTATCCAACACTCACTTTAACTCTAACTTTAATTATAAATACCCTTGGTAAGCAATGATCCCACAGTTTACATCTGGAGTCCAAACTTGTTTACTGAATTACCATAGGTATTTCCCCACTGCTGTTTGGACATCTAAGGTATAACGTGTTATATGCCCCAAAACGAATACTTGTAGCCATCTTTTCCTCATCCCTTCAAATCTTGTTCTTTCCACAGTTTACTATTCTATGAATGGCAGGTAGTACAACTCTCCAAATCAACTCAGAAGTGTAATAATTTACTTGGATTGCTGCATAATCCTCTGACCTTATATTCAAATAATCAGTGTCTTAAATCCGTCCTCTTCTTCTACAACTCTCACAGCCCCAGTTCCAGCCACCATCAAGTTTTTTAAAAATGTTTATTTATTTATTTGCCTGTGACATATCTTAGTTGCAGTACACGAGGTCTTCAATCTTTGTTTCAGCATGCGGGATTTCTAGTTGCAATATACAGGATCCTCAGCTGTGGCATGCCAACTCTTAGTTGTGGCTCAGGGGATCTAGTTCCCTGCCTAGGGATCAAACCAAGGCCCCCTGCATTGGGAGCTCAGATTCTTAGCCTTTGGACAAACAGGGAAGTCCCCGCCATCATGTTTTACCTGGTCAAAGCCCCTAACTTGTTTCCCAGATTCTTTTCCTTCTTTTCCCTATCCAATTTCCATGTGAAATCCTAATTACCTAAAACATAGGTTAAATTAGCTCATATGATGGTTTCAAATAAATCAAAATGCTTAATAATGATCTAAAGCAACTAGGGGATGGCATCACTATTTCAAGTTCATTTCGTCTCATGCCCTTTTGCTCTTTGCACATTATACTACAGACTCTAGAGTCTTCTCTTACCTTAAAGACACTATACTGTTTCTCAATATTGGGACTGAGGATTTGCTGGTCCTTTCCAGAAATACTCTTTGCCTTCTGTATACCCTGTTGCCTCCTTTCATCATTTTTGCCTTGCCATGGCTTAAGTATCAGCTTTACTTATATCTATCCTCTCTGTCTCTTTGTCTTTCTCTTCCCTTCTTCTCTAGGCTCTCTCCTGCCTCCTCATATGCCTTTAAATGGTAAAGAATCTTCCTGTAATGCAGGAGATCCTGTAATGCAGGAGATCCAGGTTTGATCCCTGTCTCAGGAAGATCCCCTAGAGAAGGAAATGGCAACCCACTCCAGTATTCTTGCCTGGGAAATCCCATGGACAGGGGAGCCTGGCGGGCTACAGTCCATGGGGTTGCAAAGTGTTGGACACAACTGAGCAACTAACACTTTAGATGGTAGCAGTAGTGGTTGTCAAATTTTTGAGTTAGGGTTTGTCATCTTGTTGCTAGAGTTTAAAAATTAACTGTATGTTTATTCACTGTAGCTGGCTGGTTTGTTGAAAGATGCTGGAAGAATAATATAGGACACTGCAGAAAACGATGCTTCCATATCGAAAGGTACAAACTCCTTTGTATGAACAAGCTATCATGCTGCATTCCACTAACCAGTGATGATCCATACACTCAGTGGCCAATCCACCCCACATTACTGGAAGATGTAACTGCTGAATTCATTACACGGGATGATATTCCCTTTACCCCTGTATCTGGGATGGATGATTCATTTACAATTGAAATGACTCAAGAAAGCACGGCAATTAGGGCCAGATCTTCCCAGAGAGATTCTTCCTAGGTTTCGACACCTACTCATGAGAACATTGAGGATACAACATTTTCTGATGACCCTGAGACAGGATATTTATATAAGCCTTGGGACTAATTGCCAGGAGACAATTCTACTGATGTTATTTTACCAGGGGAAGTTCAATCAGGGATTGGATGACTAGAGATGAACATAATGCTACTGCGAAGGCAAGAACGAAGAGTTACCTTACAAGTCAACATGTATAAAGATAAATGTATAGAGGATATAGGGATTCTTCATATTTGGCTTAAGTTCTTTTTCTGTTTTCATCTGCTCTACTAATATATATGTGATAATATCTGGTCTTTGGTGATATATGTGTGTCTGTACCTTTTTCCCTAATAAATAAACAAATAAATGTCACGGTTTTGAGCTGCCTCAATAGCAGACACAGAAATTTTGATATAATACCTGAAACACTAATATCATATGTGAAGAACCTATGAATTCACATAAAAGGTTTCAGATAAGTCCTCCCTTTCTTATCTCTCGGTTCCCACCATTTTTGTAAATGCTGACTTTATTATTCTTTAATTAAATTTATTTATTTTAATTAGAGTCTAATTACTTTACAATGTTGATTGGTTTTGCCATACATCAACATGAATCCACCATGGGTGTACACATGTTCCCAATCCTAAACCCCCCTCCCACCTCCCTCCCCATACCATCCCTCTGGGTCATCCCAGTGTACCAGCCCCAAGCTTCCTGTATGAGGCCAAATTTTGTTTAATACTTCAACCTGAAACAAACCTAGTTATGGTCAGAAACTCATTCACCACAAACGTTTAGCTAGATAGAGGAGCAAATAGGACTTGCCTTCAGAGCACATCCTATTAAATTAAGAACTACATCACAAATTCTGCTTATCTTTCCAATGCTCTTTCCACTTAGATATTTACTCAAAACCTGTGGTAGATTCATTTTGATATTTGGCAAAACTAATACAATATTGTAAAGTTTAAAAATAAAATAAAATTTAAAAAAAAAAAACCTCCAACCGCGGTTGTTTCATTGAGTGCCTCTCCAGATGTCCGTTTTGTCCATGAACACTGATCATGTGTAGGGTGCCTATGCTTCATCTGCCTCTGTCATGCACTGGTGGTTCTGCCATGCACTGGTGGTTCTGCCACTTTACTCTCTGATATCACGGAGAAGCAGTTATTCACTCCAAGGTTGATTAATTATTCATATGCTGGCCTACGGCTGGGGTGTTACTGAGAGCCACAGTCTCAGATGCCTAAAGGTCTCAGAATCAAGAAGGTTTAACTCTCTAATTCTTTTTAGTTTGTCTGGGTCAAGTTGCCAGGGATCCTAGCTATAGAAGAGGTATTCAGCCTCAGGCCACTGACCCTTAAGTAGACCTCATATTGCAATAGCTCTTGGGCCTCCTGTTAGGCTGACAAATATCCTACTTTGCCTGGGACTGAGGGTCTTCCCAGAACATGGGAGTTAGTACCGAGACTAAGAAAGTCTTTAGCAAGCCTGGGCAACTTGATCACCTTCTTTCTAGTGTACCTTGACCTGAGTTGCTCTTCTCCATTTCTTTTGTATGGTAAACACCTCATCACACAGGTCACATGCCAACTTCACAGAGGCATTCTTTCACTACGAAGACATCCTGAGGCCACCACTCTGCCTCAGCCTAGAGTATTCTTCTTCTATGCCTTTCCTTTAAATGTCACCTCCTTAGAAACAATCCATAAGACCATTCCTCACTCTACTTTGCATCATCTTCTTCCTGTCGCCTGAACTCTTTGAAATATTTTGTAGATTTCTTTGCTGTCCTTCTGCATTATTTCATTAGTTGTGTACATATAGCCTGTCACCACCAGTCTAATGTACACAGAGTCCTTATACCGTGCTCTGGTTCCTGACTGTGTCCCAAGCTGGTAGACCAGTGCCTTGTGCATGGTGGATGCTCAGTAAAAACTTGAGCATTTGCTGTTCATGTAATCATCTCAACAAATATGAGAAGGCCAGACAATACAAAGTAGTAATCATCAATCTTGGATACTGGATATAACATTTTTTCAAACATATTCATATTGATAATTTAAGGGAAATAGTGTTTTGACCCTCAGTTTTTTAATGTCTTGTGATACTCAGAGCTTCTTAACAGGCTCTTCTATCTCCACTTTCTAAATTCCTCTTCTTTCACTCTTGAAAGAAAACTTACCTCACATCCCTTTTTTTCTAACAAGCATGGATTGTTCATCGTGGAAAAACCTGCAGGTATCAAATCAGTGGATAACTGAAAGATTGGTGCTGTTATTCAGAAACTAAGTAATCACAGACTTTGGACAATAAATCCTTTGGAAAATCAAGTGACTTTCAATTCCTGTTTATCAAAGCAGGGACAGCAAAGCAAATCAGCTGGTGGTTGATAGATCTTTGTAAATAAGTTTTGGTAATAGCTTACAATGGAATTTGTAAATTGTAAGGACTTGAAAGAACTACATTTCTCCCTCTCTATCTCTCTCTGCATATCTATCATTTATATATCTGACATGTAATCTTTCAATCTTCATATTTACTTTTTGATTGAATAAGGTTGCTCATTGATTACATGTTTAAAAATGAAAACTGAGAATGAATTTGGTACTGACCTTCATTTTATCAATAAAAAATCATATGTCTATCTACACATAAACTAGGACTTCCCAGGTGGCTCAGTGGGAATGAATGCTTCTGTCAATGCAGGAGACATAGTTCAATCCCTGTGTCAGGAGGATCCCCAGGAGAAGAAATGCCAACCTCTCCAGTGTTCTTACCTATGAAATTTCGTGGACAGAGGAGCCTGTCAGGCTACAGTCCATGAAGTTGCAAAAGAGTCAGACAGGAGTTTGAAACTAAACAACAGCACATAAACTAATAGACGGTAAACACTATTTACTAAAAGGATGTATTTATAGTAAAACATACAGGTTAATAATTATTTTTCCCATGCATATGGTTCTAAACAATTTTGTTCCAAATATTGCACTAGCAACTCAACCTTGAATATGTTGTGAAAGATTTACAGCTTTATATTTAAACAGATTTCACAATAAAAAGTATAATATATATTCATTTTTTGCAGAGAAATATGATAGAATTAACAATAATAGACTTTCAAAAAATACATATTGCATTAAATTCTAATGTTATGGGTATGGCAGAATATAAACAAACTTAAAGTTTAAAAAGGAAAAATTGTGTAATATTTCTAATTGTTAAGGAGACTATTTTTGCATATTTATTAAATGGATTATTGTGAATAACAGATTCTATGCATTCAGATTGAATTGAAAAGAAAATCTGTAATATTTTTACATGTCAATTTTTATAACACACCTGTAATCATATCATCTTAGTATATGAGTTTATTATGGAATATTTTATGTCTCAATTTAAATTGTTTTAGAAAACACTTAACCTTCAAAATTCAAAACAGGCTTCATGCATCACCTGGTGCAGACTGATGATGTTTGTTTATTACCCTGATCATTATGTTTTTTAAAATGTTTCTCTATATTCTTTTTCCATGATTGTAGGCATTCACCATTGTGCAGCATGATAGCTTTTGCTTGCTTTTCATCATTGCTGTTTAGGATGCCCTGTAGCTTAATGATCCATCAGTTCTCTAAATGGGAATTGGCCTCCAAATTGCTGCTAACTTCATATAAAATGTTAGAAACACAGTATTTGCATTTGTTTCCCTTTTGCATAGATTCCAGTTATAGTCTGAAATACTCTATCTCTTGAGTTATACTTGTTAGACATGTGATCTGGGACATTAGACATATTTTATATTTATACATCCTCCATTCTCAAGGTTTCCTTTTCATTTTATTGATGGTAACTTTTAAAACACAAGTTTTAAATTTTGATGATCTTTCATTTTTTTTTCTGTTGCTTTTGGTGTCATATCTAAAAAATCATTGCTAAACTCAAGATCATGAAGATTTGCTCTTGCATTTTCTTCTGATAACTTTTAATTTTAACTCTTACATTTATCTCTTTGAACCATTTTAATTTTTGTATGATATCACATAAGAATCTAAATCTGGTCCTTTATATATGGTTCTCTAGTTTCCTCAATTCTGTTTGTTAAAAAGATGATTATTTCTTCATTTAATTGTTTTGAAAATATAGAAAATCAGTTGACATAGCATTAAGATTCATTTCCAGACTCTCAATTCTATTCCATTGATACATGTATCTAGTTGTTTTGAATAGTTCCCATCACCTGTCAGGTTTGATGATTCACCAGGACTCATTAGATCTATATAAGCTCATGTGTGCAATTTATTACATTTAAAGAGTACAGGCCAAAATCAGCAAAGGAAAAAGATATGGAATGCATCTAGGAGAAACTAGGTATGAGATTCTTAGTGAAGTCACATGGACATAGCCTTATTCTCCCAGTCATAATGTGTGATAACACATGTACGGTGCTCCCAGACAAGGAAGCTCACTAGAGCCTTGGTGTCCAGGGTTTTTACTGGGGATCAGTTACATAGGCTTGGAGCATTCATGTGAGTGAAATTAGCTACTCAGTCTTCAAACCCTTCTTCTAGTGTTCATACAGATACAGCTTAGCTTAAAAGCCCTAGTCTTATAAAATTAAGTATTTATTATTAATATATATCATGTGATCGGCATGGCCCAAGTCACAGTTCTACAGAGACATTTTCTCAGGCAGGATATTTTAAGAGCTCAAAAATTATTTGCGATTCTGGTTTTGGACCAGTTCTGATGGCTTTTGAAATGTGTAGGCTTGGGCAATCACAAATGTGTTGAGTTAGTTATTTAGTTCATAGTTCACATCCATGGCCCTTTATGCAGGCCCTCTTACAGAAAAACGATCCTGATTCTGTGAGCATCCACAATTAGGTTAACAGTTACCTAATGAGCATAAAAATAACAACAGGATACGGGCTTCCCAGGTGGCGCTAGTGGTAAAGAGCCCACCTGCCAATGCAGGAGACGAAAGAGATGGGGATTTGATCCCTGGGTCGGGAATTTGATCCCTGGAGAAGAAAATGGAAACCCACTCCACTTTTTGCCTGAAGAATCCCATGGACAGAGGAGCTTGGTGGGCTACAGTCCAGTGGGGTCGCAAAGAGTCTGACACGATTAAAGTGACTTCGCACACTTGCACGGATATTCCTAACACAGAGAAGCTAACGTGGGTTAGGGATGAACTTCAAGAAGCAAACAATCACTCTGTAAATCCATTACATAAATTTTCATATTTTTGTACTAATTTATTACTTTATTCCCTCTTCATCTATGACTTTTACTTTATGATAAATTTGTACAGAACTATTTAGCATAGAAACTAGCCAATGGTTAACTAAATCCAGTTTTCCCTCAGGTGAGTGAAATTACACTGCTAATTTATTCCCAGGAGGTTTTAACTCTACTCCTCAATATATTTGATCATCAATATCAATATTATCTCATGATTTAATCAATAAGATAATTGAATATTATTAACAATGCCAGTGTTACACCACTTCACAGTAGATCATAATACAATTTAGTTTCGTCTAGAGAACAAATTAGTAAGAATTGAAGAAATCTTAACTATGCTTTCCCAACAGAAATGGTACTTGCCCATATAAAACAGATAATTACGGGGACTTCTCTGGTGGTCCAGTGGCTAATACCCCTCAATCCACCGCAGGCAGCATGGATTTCAGCCCTGGTCAGGGAACTAAGATTCTGCATGCCACATGGTACAGCCAATAAATAAAATAAAGATATTATTATGGAGGAATATTGTTACAATTATTTCATTATCTCTGGGTTTGAAGCGACTTAGCAGCAGCAGTAGCAGCAGAGACAACGCCTTGCTTAATAGTGTTTCTCTGACATTATTCAGACATAACATGCATTTCAGATGTCAATCTTATTTCCCTCATTCTTTGAGGCAGATTCAATTCATGCCCAAAAGTAAGTTAGTTCCTAAAAATGTATACTTATTGCTGTTTCAGGAACTTTTCTTTTTCAATCTATTTTTTTAAATTTTATTTTATTTTTAAACTTTACAATATTGTATTAGTTTTGCCAAATATCAAAATGAATCCACCACAGGTATACATGTGTTCCCCATCCTGAACCCTCCTCCCTCCTCCCTCCCCATACCATCCCTCTGGGTCATCCCAGTGCACTAGCCCCAAGCATCCAGTATCGTGCCTCGAACCTGGACTGGCATCTCATTTCATACATGATATTTTACATGTTTCAATGCCATTCTCCCATATCTTCCCACCCTCTCCCTCTCCCACAGAGTCCATAAGACTGTTCTATACATCAGTGTTTCTTTTGCTGTCTCGTACACAGGGTTATTGCTACCATCTTTCTAAATTCCATATATATGCGTTAGTATACTGTATTGGTGTTTTTCCTTCTGGCTTACTTCACTCTCTATAATAGGCTCCAGTTTCATCCACCTCATTAGAACTGATTCAAATGTATTCTTTTTAATGGCTGAGTAATAAAAATTATAGTAGTTAATATGTAATACTATGTACTCTAGGTGTACAGCAAAGTATTGTTATTTTTTCCAGATTATATTTCATCACAAGTTGTTACAAAATATTGAATACAATTCCCTGTTCTATACAGTATATCTTTGAACTTATCTATTTTATATATAGTAGTTTGTTAATTCTATACTCTTGATTTTTCCCTTCTCCCCTCTTCACTTTGATAATCATGTTTGTTTTCTACATACATGAATCTCTTTCTGTTTTGTATGTATATTCTTTTGTATTATTTTTAGGCTTCATATAGAGAAGATATCATGATATTTATTACTCTCTGTTTGACTTACTTCACTAAGTAAAAATATTCTCTGGATCCCTCTGTTGTTGCAAATGGCATTATTTTATTATATATATTGTTGTTGTTCAGTCCCTCAGTCACGTCCAACTCTTTGCAACCCCATGGACTGCAGCACACCAGGCTTCCCTGTCCGTCACCATCTCCCAGAGCTGGCTCAAACTCATGTCCATTGAGTCGGTGATGCCATCCAAACATCTCATCCTCCATTGTCCTCTTCTCCTGCATTCAATCTTTCCCAGCATCAGGGTCTTTTCCAATGAGTCGTCGCTTCACATCAAGTGGCCAAGGTATTTGAGCTTCAGCTTCAGCATCAGTCCTTCCAATGAATATTCAGTGTTGATTTCCTTTAGGATTGATTGGTTTGATCTTCTTTCAGTCCAAGGGACTCTCAAGAGTCTTCTCCAACACCACAGTTCAAAAGCATCAATTTTTCAGTGCTCAGCCTTCTTCATGGTCCAACTCTCACATCCATATGTGACTGCTATATGGAAAAACCATAGCCTTGACTATACAGACCTTTGCCAGCAAACTAATGTCTCAGCTTTTTAATATGCTATCTAGGTTTGTCAAAACTATCCTTCCAAGGAGCAAGGGTCTTTTAATTTCATGGTGGCAGTCACCCTCCACAGTGATTTTGGAGCCCAAGAAAATAAAATCTGTCATTGCTTCTACTTTTTTGCCTTCTATTTGCCATGAAGTGACGGGACTGGATATCATGAACTCCATTTTTTGAATGTTGAATTTGAAGCCAGCTTTTTCACTCTCTTCCTTCACCTTCATCAAGAGGCTCTTTATTTCTTCTTTACTTTCTGCCATTAGAATGGTATCATATGCATATCTGAGGTTGTTAATATTTCTCCTGGCAATCTTGATTCTAGCTTGTGATTCATCCAGCCCAGCATTTCACATGATGTACTCTGCATATAAATTAAAGAGCAAGGAGACAATATACAACCTTGTACTCCTTTCCCAATTTTGAAACAATCAATTTTGGAACTTGTTCCATGACAAGTTCCAATTGTTGCTTCTTACTCACAAGCAGGTATCTCAGGAGACAGGGAAGGTGGTCTGGTATTCCCATCTCTTTAAGAATTTTCCAGTTTTTTGTGATCCACACAGTCAAAGGATTTAGCATAGTTAACAAAGCAGAAGTAGATGTTTTTCTGTAACTCCCTTGCTTTGTCCGTGATCCAACAAATGTTGGCAATCTGATCTCTGGTTCTTCTGCCTCTAAAACGCAGCTTGTACATCTGGAAGCTCTCTGTTCACATAACGTTAAAGCCTAGCTTGAAGGATTTTGAGCAAAACCTTGCTAGGATGTGAAATGAGTGTAACTGTATGGTAGCTTGAGCATTCTGTGGCATTGCCCTTCTTTGGAATTGGAATGAAAACTGATCTTCCCCTTCATGGATCACATCCTTGTCATAGCCAAGGGGCTTGCATAACTCAGTGAAGCTATGAACCTTGAGCCATGCTGTGCAGGGTCACCCAAAATGGACAGGTCATAATGAAGAATTCTGACAAAACGTGGTTCACCAGAAAAGGAAATGACAACCCACTCTTGTATTCCTGCCTGGAGAACCCCATGGACAGTATGAGAAGGCAAAACAATCTAACCTTATATTTAAAGCAACTAAAGAAGACCAATAAAAACCCAAGTTAGTAGAAAGAAAGAAATCATAAAGATCAGAGCAGAAATAAATGAAGTAGAAACACAGAAAGCAATAGAAAAAAATCAATGAAATTGAAAGCTGGTTCTTTGAGAACATAAACCAAAATTGATAACTCTTTAGCCAGACTCATTAAGAAAAAAAAGGAAAGGACTCAAATCAATAATATTAGAAATAAAAAAGAAGTTACAATGGACACCATAGAAATACAAAGGATCATAAAAGTCTACTACAAGCAACAAAACATCAATAAAGTAGACAACCTGGAAGAAATGGACAAATTCTTAAAAAGGTACAGCCTTCCAAGATTGAACCAGGAAGAAAAAGAAACTACAAACAGATGAATCCTTAGTCCTGAAATTTAAACTGAGATTAAGAAACTTCCAACAAACAAAAGTCCAGGACCAGATGGCTTCACAGGGGAACTCTATCAAACATTTAGAGAAAAGTTAAAATCTATCGTTTTGAAACTCTTTCAAAAAATTGCAGAGAAAGAACCACTCCAAAGCACATTCTATGAGGCCACCATTACTGTGATACCAAAACCAGACAAAAATATTATAAGAGAAAATTACAAGCCAATAAAACAAATGAATATAGATACAAAAGCCCTCAACAAAATGCTAGTAAATCTAGTCCAAAAACACATTAAATGCATCAAACACCATGATCAAGTGAGATTTATCCCATGGATATAAGTATTTTTCAATATATGCAAATCAAATCATGTGATACATCACATAACAAACTGGAGAATACAAACCATATGATCATTTCAATAGCTGCAGAAAAAGTTTTTTACAAAATATAATACTCATTTATGATAAAAACAAAACAAAACTCTCCAGTAAGTAAGCAGAGAGGGAACTTACCTCAACATAATGTAGGTCATATACAACAAACCCAAAGCAAACATTCTCAACAGTGAAAAACTGACAGCATTTCCTCCAAAATCAGAAACAAAAAAATGATGTCCAGTCTCTCCACTTTCATTTAACATAGTTTCACAGCTCCTAGCAATGACAATTAGAGAAGAAATAGAAAAAAAAAGAATCCAAATAGGATAATAAAAAGTAAAACTATCACTGTTTACAGATGACTAATACATAGAAGATTCTAAAAATACTATCTAAAAATACAAAAAAATGATGTCCAGTCTCTCCACTTTCATTTAACATAGAAGATTCTAAAAATACTATCTAAAAATACAAAAAAATGATGTCCAGTCTCTCCACTTTCATTTAACATAGTTTCACAACTCCTAGCAATGACGATTAGAGAAGAAATAGAAAAAAAAGGAATCCAAATAGGATAATAAAAAGTAAAACTGTCACTGTTTACAGATGACTAATACATAGAAGATTCTAAAAATACTATCAGAAAAGTACTAGAGCTCACCAATGAATACAGTAAAGTTGCAGGAATACACAGAAATACACAGAAGATACACAGAAATATACAGAAGTTTCTTGCATTCTTATACACAAACAAAGATCAGAAAGAGAAATTAAAGAAACAAATCCATTTATCAGTGAATCACAAAGAATAAAATATCTGAGAATAAGCCTCCTAAGAAGGAAAAAGAGCTATACTCAAAAAACTATAAGACACTGATAAAAGAAATCAAAGGTGACACAGGCAGGTCAAGAGAGATACCATGTTCATGGATTGGAGGAATCAACATTATCAAAATAACTGTACTACCCAAAGCAATCTATAGATTCAGTGCAATCTCTACAAATTATCAATGGCATTTTTCCCAGAACTAGAGCAAAAAAACCCAATAAAGTTTGTTTGGAAAAACAAAAGTTCCTGAATAACCAAGGTAACCTTGAGATAGAAAAAGGGAAATGGAAGAATCAGGCTCCTTAAATTCAGACTGTACTACAAAGCTACAGTCATGAGAATAGTATGGTACTAGCACAAAAATAAAAATATAGATCAGTGCAACAGAATAGAAACACAAAGATAAATCTATGACAAAGGAGGCAAGATTAAACAAGAGAAAAACTTCAACAATTGTGCTGGGAACACTGGACAGCTGCATGTAAAAGAATGAAATTAGAGCACTCCCTAACACCATACACAGAAATAAACTCAAAATGGATTAAAGACTTAAATGTGAGGACAAACACTATAAAAATCTTAGAGGAAAACATAGGCAGAACACTCTGACATAAATTAGGCAACATCCTTTTTGACCCATCTCCTAGAGTAATGAAAACAAAAATAAACAAATAAGACCTAATTAAACTTAAAAGCTTAAGTAAAGGAAACCATTAACAAGATGAAAAGACAACCCTCAGAGTGGGAGAAAATATTTGCAAACAAAGCAAATAACAAAGGATTAATCTACAAAATACATAAGCAGCTCATATAGCTCAATATCAGAAAAACAAACAGCCCAATCAAAAATTGGTAGAAGACCTAAACAGACATTTGTCCAAAGAAGACATACAGATAGCCGATAAACACACAAAAAAATGCTCAAATCACTCATTATTCAGTTCAGTTCAGTCGCTCAATTGTGTCCAACTCTTTGTGACCCCATGAATCGCAGCACACCAGGCCTCCCTGTCCATCACCAACTCCCGGAGTTCACTCAGACTCATGTCCTTTGAGTCAGTGATGCCATCCAGCCATCTCATCCTCTGTCGTCCCCTTCTCCTCCTGCCCCCAATCCCTCCCAGCATCAGGGTCTTTTCCAGTGAGTCAGCTCTTCACATGAGGTGGCCAAAGTATTGGAGTTTCAGCCTCAGCATCAGTCCTTCCAATGAACACCCAGGACTGGTCTCCTTTAGGATGGACTTGTTGGATCTCCTTGAAGTCCAAGGGACTCGCAAGAGTCTTCTCCAACAACACAATTCAAAAGCATCAATTCTTTGGTGCTCAGCTTTCTTCACAGTTCAACTCTCACATCCATACAGGACCACTGGAAAAAACCATAGCCTTGACTAGATGGACCTTTGTTGGCAAAGTAATGTCGCTGCTTTTTAATATGCTATCTAGGTTGATCATAACTTTCCTTCCAAGGAGGAAGCATCACAAAACTAGAATGAATAATTTCACCATTTGTATGGAAATATGAAAAAAAATTTGTATGGAAATACAAAAAACCTTAAATAGCCAAAGCAATCTTGAGAAAGAAGAGTGGAACTGGAGGAACCAGCCTGCCTGACTTCAGACTATACTACAAAGCTACTGTCATTAAGACTGTATGGTACTGGCACGAAGACAGAAATATAGATCAATGGACCAAAATAGAAAACCCAGAGATAAATCCACACACCTATGGACACCTTATCTTTGACAAAGGAGGCAAAAATATACAATGGAGAAAAGGCAATCTCTTTAACAAGTGGTGCTGGGAAAACTGGTCAACCACCTGAAAAAGAATGAAACTAGAACACTTTATAATACCATACACAAAAATAAACTCAAAATGGATTAAAGATCTAAATATAAGACCAGAAACTACAAAACTCTTAGAGGAAAATATAGGCAAAACACTCTAATATAAATCACAGCAAGATCCTCTATGACCCACCTCCCAGAGTAATGGAAATAAAAGCAAAAATAAACAAATGGGACCTAATTAAACTTAAAAGCTTTTGCACAATGAAGGAAACTATAAGCAAGGAGAAAAGACAGTCTTCAGAATGGGAGAAAATAATAGTAAATGAAGCAACTGACAAAGAATTAATCTCAAAAATATACAAGCAGCTCATGCAGCTCAATGCCAGAAAAATAAATGACCCAATCAAAAAATGGGCCAAGAACTAAACAAACATTTCTCCAAAGAAGACCTACAGATGGCTAACACACATGAAAAGATGCTCAACATCACTCTTTATCAGAGAAATGCAAATCAAAACCACAATGAGGTACCCTCTCACACTGGTCACAATGGCTGCTATTCAAAAGTCTACAAACAATAAATGTTGGAGAGGGTGTGGAGAAAAGGGAACTTTCTTATACTGTTGGTGGGAGTGCAAACTAGTACAACCACTATGGAGAATAGTGTGGAGATTCCTTAAAAAACTGGAACTAGAACTGCCATACAACCCAGCAATCCCACTGCTGGGCATACACACTGAGGAAACCAGAATTGAAAGAGACATGTACCCCTGTGTTCATCGCAGCACTGTTTACAATAGTTAGGACACGGAAGCAACCTAGATGTCCATTGGCAGATGAATTGATAAGAAAGCTGTGGTACATATACACAATGGAATATTACTCAGCTATTAAAAAGAACACATTTGAATCAGTTCTAATGAGGTGGATGAAACTGGAGCCTATTACAGAGTGAAGTAAGTCAGAAAGAAAAACACCAATACAGTATATTAACGTGTATATATGGAAATTAGAAAGATGGTAACAATGAGCCTATATGTGAGACAGCAAAACAGACACAGAGATAAAGAACAGACTTTTGGACTCTGTGGGAGAAGGCAAGGGTGGGATGATTTGAGAGAATAGCATTTAAACATGTATGTGAAATAGATGACCAGTCCAGGTTCGATGCATAAAACAGGGCACTCAAAGTCGGTGCTCTGGGACAACCCAGAGGGATGGGATGGGGAGGGAGGTAGAAGCGGGGTTCAGGACACATGTACACCCGTGGCTGATTCATGTCAATATATGGCAAAAACCACCACAATATTGTAAAGTAATTAGCTTCCAATTAAAATAAATCAATTTTAAAATTTTTTAAATAAATAAATATATATATAATTTTTTTAATGAGTGGAAGATCTAAATAGACATTTCTTTTTTTTTTCTAAAATAATGCATTTATTCTGGAGAAAACAACACCTCCAAAAAAAACCCTAAAAGATTTTAAGAGGAGGAAATAAAAGAATACAGCTTCGATAATTCTTAGTTTTTTGTTCCACACAGAAGTCAGGGGGGAAAAACCATCTATGCAGCTACACATACAAGGACCTGTTGTTATTAATACATCTCCCCCACTTCCATCCCCCTCCCAACTCATAAAAAGAAAAACATTGATTTTCCAAACAGAGTAATAGCTGATTATGAAGACAAGACAGTCGCATGTGGCTTTTGGAAATGCAAATGTTTCATGGAGTCTTTAGGAAACAAATCATGGCCAACACTGCAGGAACATCAAAGACATACAGATGACCAAAAAGCACATGAAAATATGCTCTAATTATTAGAGGAAGACAAACTAAAACTACAGTGAGGCATCACCTCACATTGATCAGAAAGGCCATTGTCAAAAAATCTGCAAACAATAAATGCCGGAGAAGGTGTGAAGAAAAAGAAACCCTCCTACACTGTTGGTGGGAAAATAAACTGGTACGGGTTCTATGGAAAACAGTATGGGGTTTCCTTAAAAAAATAAAAATAAAGCTGCTATATCATCCTACAATCCCACTCCTGGGCATATACCTGGGGGGAGAAAAACACGTAATTCAGAAAGATACATATATCCCAATGTTCATTACAGTACTATTTACAATAGCCAGAACATGGAAATAACCTAAATGTCCATCACCAGAGGAATGGATAAAGAAGTGGTACATATATACAATAGAATATTACTCATCCATAGAAAAGAATGAAATAATGCTAACTGCAACAACATGCATGGACCTAGAGATTGTCATAGTGAGTGAGTGAGTCCACCTGGCTCCTCTGTCGATGGGGGTTCTCTAGGCAAAAATACTGGAGTGAGTTGCCACGCCCTCCTCCAGGGGATCTTCCCAACCCAGGGATCAAACCCAGGTTCCCAGCATTGCAGGTGGATTCTTTATGGTCTGAGCCACCAGAGAAATCCAAGAATACGGGAGTGGGTAGCCTATCCCTTCTCCAGGGGAACTTCCTGACCCAGGAATCAAACTGGGGTCTCCTGCTTTTGCAGACAGATTCTTTACTAGCTGAGCTACCAGGGAAGCCCTCAAAAGAGCTGAGGAGAGGGTAAGTAAATGGGGCATTACTTATCGTAGGCGTAAAGTTTCAGTTAAGTAAGATGAATCCGTTGTAAAGATCGTCTGTATGACATTGTACCTGTGCACTTTTGTAACAATATAATAAGTACACACACATATTTGCTAACAGGGTAGATAAATGCTAAGTATGGCTTCCCTAGTAGCTCAGATGGTAAAGAATCTGCCTGCAATGCAGGATACCTGGGTTCAATCCCTGGGTTGAGAAGATCCCCTGCAGAAGGAAATGGCAACCCACTCCAGTATTCTTGCCTGGAGAATCCCGTGGACAGAAGAGCCTAGGAGGCTACAGTCCATAGGATTGCAGTCTGACACGATTGAAGTGACTTAGCACAGCACATTCTTACCACAATAAAATAATTTTTTTAAAAAGATGTGTTAAATATTTAAATAGAAGAAATCAAATAAGTTTAGATTAAAAAGTCAAAAGTTCTGCATGTACAAATCATTAATAATGAGCTGCTGTTGGTTTAGGAATAGAAAAGTAGAATCATGAGAATAGATGAGAAAGTCAAGAAACAGACCCAAATGTACATGGGAATCTAATAAATGACCAAGATGGCATATTAAGTGAATGGATTTGGTTGAAAAACACTTAATGGAAAATCAATAAATTTTGATCCATACCTTATATCCTATGTACAAAAAGTTCAATTGGATTAAATGTTTACGTAATAAATTTTGTGAGGGAGAGGAGGTAGGAGGAAGAAACAGAATAGCTCAATTCCTACTATTCTCCCTGTACTTTTAAAAAATAAATTTATTTTATTTTATTTGGCTGCACCGGGTCTTAGTTGCAACACGTGAGATCTTTAGTTGCGGCATGCAAACTCTTAGTCGTAGCATGTGGGAATCTAGATCCCTGATCAGAGATAGAACCCGGCCCCCCTGCACTGGAAGCACGGAGTCTCAGCCACTGGACCACTAAGGAAGTCCTGGGATCAAATATTTAAATGTGAAAAATATCATAGAAGCACTAGATCCCAAAAAGCTATAATAATAAAGAAATTACGATGGCTTTTTAATAGAGATGATAGGTAGATATGTGTATATACATCAGAATAGAGAGTACAGAAGCAGACCCATACATTCAATAGGAAAAGGATCCTATTATCAGCAATTACACTGAGACAATCGGATAGTCATAAATGAAAAAATAAAGATTCCTGATTCCTACCTCACATCTTTTAAAAATTAACTCAAAAACTGAACGGTGATTTAAAAGAAAGAGAAAAAACTTCTTTCTAAAGTTTTCTTCTGAAAATCTAGATAATGTATGTGACCTTGGGTTTAGCAACAATTTCATAACTATAACACAAAAAGGGACAAAACTATAAAATTAAAAATTAATAAACTGGATTTCATGAAAATAAAAATAATTATCAAAATATAGTACTGATGTGAAAATGATAATACAAGTCACAGACTGGGAAAAACTATTTACATATTATATAACCCAACAAAATTCTTCTATCTAAAATAAACAGGACACTTAGAATTCAATAATAATGAGAATTAAAACCTAAGCAAAATTTGGGGAAAAGATATAAACAGAATTCACCAAGGAAGATATGTAGATGATAAACATTACATGAAAACCTAGTAAATATTTTCATCACTAACTACATACCCACTAAATGGCTAAAATTAAAAAAGAAGAAGAAGAAAGAAACTACGTGTGCCAAGTGTTGATGAAAAATGAATCCTCATATACTTTTGGTGGGAATGTAAATTAGCACAGCTTTTGGAAAACAATTTGGTATTTTAGCAAGTGAAATATGTACCTACCAGTGAGTCAGTCATTCCACATCTAGGTATTTACCAAAAAGAAATAAAAGCATTTGTCCACTGAACAACTTACACAAAAATGATCACTAGTAGCTTTATTTGCAACAGCTAGGAGCTGGAAACAATCAAAATGTCCACTAAGAGATGGCAAACATGGTTATAAAATTGCTATAAAAAGGAATATTAACAATAAAAAGGAAAGACCTATTGATACACACGATGGTGAAAATTAATCTCAAAAAGATTACCTTGGATGAAAGAATCCAGGCAGGAAAAGATGCATACTGTATGACTTCATTTATACAATAGTCTAGAAAAAGTAAACAAAGCTATAAGGACAGAGAGTAGATCAGAGGGGACTGGGTGTCATGGAGCTGAGAAGAGAAAAAGGTAGAGGAAGGGGTGAATATCTAAGGGACATAATGAAACTTTTGAGGATGAATGTATGTATTATGTTGATTCTGGTGTTGATTTAAGAGTATATAATTTGTTAAACTCATCAAATTGTACACTTTAAATAATTCAGTTCAACTGTACACCAATTACATCTCAGTAATTTTTAAAAGGAAAAATAAAAACCACAAGAAGAATAAAATCTCTAGGACTTTATGTCTTCCAGTCACAATCCACTGGGCAACCCCCGCTCCTAAAAAAATTCTAACACAAAATCCTCTTTAAACGCCTGCCTTAAACTCAGTCAGAAAACAACTATTATTAGAATATCTGCTTTGCACTCTAGTTAAAGCATTTACTAATACAATGCATACTTTTTCGCATAACGTTTTCACATAAATTGAATCGTGACTATGCATGTTCTCCAATATTGCTTTTTCATCCAGAAATACAGAGAGAAAACCTGCTGCACTCATGTTACGACATACACAGCATTATATCATATGGATGCACTTCAATTTATGATGCTCTGTCGCCAGACCCAAGTGGGGATTTAAAGAAATCTTAGCATATAATCTTTGAGTATTGTTTATTTCTTTAAAAAATAAAACACTTCATAAATTTCCAGATTATCAACAAAATATCAACTTTTCATTATTCAGGGAACAACTTAGATACTTCTCTATTGCCCAGAACTAATATACAGGAAATAATAATATGTAGTCAGTGTTCAAAAATACATTGCATTTTGGGGAGAGAGACAGATGACAAGATTGTCACAATGTGCTAAAGTAAATACTCTGGCAGAAACAACACAGGAAACTGTAAAAAAACAAAACAAAACAAAACAGATAGGGGTACCCAGCCTTAGGGTATCTGCGTAAATTCTTCCTGTGTCTTTCTCTCCTGTCACACATTTCAGCAGGAGTGCACCTTCTCTTCTGAGTCTTTCTCTTTCCCCCAAGGCATGCCTAGAACAGGACTCTTGAATAGTGATGCCTCAATTAGAGCTGCTGGCCAATGGACTGAGGTTATGTTTGGCACAATATCCTATATCCTTCTGGTACACTGGTTGAGCCCAACCCCACCTTGGGAGGACAATTAAGACCCGTGTTCAGAGTCACACTATATAGAGTGTTCTGGATTCCATAGCACCCACTGCCTACTGTCTTTCAGAAGCAATGAAGTCTCTATTGTTCACTCTTATACTCTTTATCCTTCTGGTCCAGTTGGTCTCAGGTAAAACAGATTCTGTTTGAATCTTGGGGAAGTAGAAATGTTAGTCTGAACCAGGGTCCTGCATGTGGAGTCCCTATTACCAAACATCCATGGGAGTGAGGCAGGGCTTCCACTGTCAGGGGGAGGTGGGCTGAAATTTGCCTTACTTCTTTGGAACACCTCTATTATAAGAGACCTCAAGACTCTCATGATAGAATAGTGTCTGTAATGGAAGCTGAAGGAGGGAAGGATGAAACCTGTCAAGTTGCCTCCAAAGACTAACATTCCAAACTTCCCTTTATTCTATCACTAAGGCCAGTTCGGTCCAGCCCAGTCTCACTTCATTTTGTATGACAACCTCCCAAAGTTACAATTCTGTAATATTACTTCTCTCAATTTTCTTGGTCTTATAAAGAAGATTGCTCTCTCTCTCTCTCTTTTTTTTTTTTTTTTTGTTGTTCTTGGATTTGATTAGAACAGGGAAATTCACTCCTAAATATCTATAGGAATATAACGTGGAAAAGGGAAGAAAAATATTCTGAGTGAATATGGGGAAAGAATTCAAGACTGTTGGAAATTGTATGTCTGATTGTAGTTCTATTTGTGTAAACATTTCTTCTTGCTAAGTTCTAGAGTTTATATTTACAAAATTAAGAACATTGAGGGCATTTTAGAGATAAATGCCACCATTTCTTCATTGCTTAAATTTTAAAAACTGAGACCAACTGATGTATAAGTTTAGAACCTGCCCTTTTTTAACTTGATGTTTTTTATTAGGGAAATTTTCACAGATCTTTAAATATTTCTTGAAAGTACAATTGGTAGTAGAAGCCTATTATTTTGTCATATTTCTGTACCAATATTAACTTGGAGAATCCCTTATTGTTTGTCATTTGGATTATTTTTTTCCAATGTGTCACTATTATAGGTGATGTTGTTAACATATCATTGTGAGATTCTCTGGTTATATGGGTAAATTTTAGAAGTTCCATTGCTTGATCAAAAGGTATCTAAATGAGTCCTAGGAAACTAGTATGTAATCTTACTAGTGTATGGGTATTTTCAGTATTTCTATTTCATATTTCTTCCAAATATTTAGCAATATACTGATTATTTCTTAAAAATTTTTTATTGATTTCTTTAAGGAACAAGTTTTTTATTTTCACATGGAATCTATTGGTACTTTTTTGCATTCTCCTATTAGCTTAGGAAGTTTTCCTTCATGTTGAGAAGAGTTTATTCATTCATGTTTACTGCTGGTTTTTTAAGATTTATTTATTTATTATTATTATTTTGACTGTGGTGGGTCTTTGTTGCTGCCTGTGGGCTTGCTCTAGTTGTGGCAAGCAGGGGCTACTCTCTATTGCTATGTGTGGGCTTCTTGTTGCAGTGGCTTCTCTCGTTACAGAGCACAGGCTCTAGGCGCTCAGGTTTCAGTAGCTGCAGTGCGTGGGCTCAGTGGTTGCGGCTCACAGGCTCTAGAGCACTGGCTCAGAGCTTGGTGCACAGGCTTCCTTGCTCCATGACATGTGGGATCTTCTGGAACTAGAGATGGAACCAGCGGATTCTTAACTGCTGGACCACCACGGAAGCTCCACCACTGGTTTTTCATTCTGTGTTTTACACTGGACTCAGCCCCACATTTTAATTATGACATAGAGTGAGAAACTGACTTTTCTGAGGTAGAATTTACTAGAAGGTAGAAAGTTGTATAACTCTACAGCCTGCCTCTAGAGATAGTGCTTTACGTTCTCTAGATTTTTGCAGAACTATTCAAATTGATGACAGAGAAAATTAGTAACAGTATGACGGTTTCTCAGAAGATGGTTCAGATTTATGGAATCCTTGAAATTCTGGGTTTAGATTGCATGCTTTCTCCCTCTGTCTGTGGGATTTTGATTATGTACAATACATGGTCGCATGGTGTCCTCTTTCTAAACAAACAGCCCTAAGAAAATTCCTCAGTTCCCTTTCTATTAACAGACAAACACAAGCAATTCAGAATTATTCTGTAAAAGTATGCAAGTCTAATCCAAAATCTGAAGGCGTTAGAAAGGCAACTCTTAGGACATTTGGAAGGAAGAATCGCAAACATCAGGGCCCAAAGAAAATCGGGATGGAAAGGAAGGAGCCTTGTTCAGAGGTCTCCATCCACAAGTCCTAGCTGAAGAAAGCTAAAGAAAAACATTTCCATGGAGATGTTTGGGAGAGTGAGACAGAAGGGGATCACAGAGAGAATGGCTAGAGAGGAAGCTTAAGGCCAAGGACCATTATGGAAAGACACTGCAGAATACACAAGATAAAAAGAGGAGACAGAGTAAGAAAAATCATGAAAACAAAAGAAGTCAAGCAATCTTTCTGTTTCTCAGAAATATCAAGTTCTTACCTGGCCCATGGCTTTCACATTTGTTATTTCTTCTTTAAATGCTCTTCTTCTAGCTCTTCATATAGGTGGAAACTTTTGATCCTTTACCTCTGGGTTTGAATGTCATTTCTTATGGTATAGTTTCCTTAGTGACTGTACGCAGAATTCTGATTTTAGGCATGAGAGGCCCATGCATGCATCTGTATGTCTATGGGTATAAATGTATGTATGTAAATATCATTCATGAGAATCTCATTTAATTCTCAGAGGAAGATGAAGCAGCAATTAAGAGATAATGGTAGCAGCAATAGCACTCAAAAATGATTACTCTATTCATTTACCCTCTATTACACAGCATTATTGTTTTCATTTGCTGCACTTATCACAATCTGTAGTTATTTTGTTTATTAATGTGCTTGTTTATTTTCTTTCTCACCCTCTCTAATATAAGCTTCTTGACCTTGTCTTCCTGTTCATTATTTTATTCTCATCATATTGCCAAGTTCTTGACATGGTGAAAGTGAAAAGGAAAGTCACTCAGTTGTTTTCGACTCTTTGCGACCCCATGGACTATACAGTCCACGGAATTCTCCAGGCCAGAATACTGGAGTGGGTAGCCTTTTCCTTCTCCAGGGGATCTTCCCAACCCAGGGATCAAACCCAGGTCTTCCACATTGCAGGTGAATTCTTTACCAGCTGAGCCACCAGGGAAGACTTAGGCGTGCATTATGTATTTGTTGATTGAGTATAGGAATGACAACTAATTTATAGAGTAAGGAAAGAAATGATTCAACTGCCTCTTCAGCGCCTTCTCGGTGTTATACCTTGAGATGAGATAATTTTTATATATGTATATAATGTGTAAAAATATACAGCAACATCCTACAGAATGCCTTCCTAATGAATATATTTGGTTTTTATTCCTGAAATTTACAGAATATATTTATGTCTTAATATTATATAGATATATAGATGTCTATATATAGATATATGTGAAATTTTTACATTTATATTTAAGAAGACAATATACAGGGCAACTCTAGAGTTATATTTCATATACAGTTTGTAGGGCCTCAGAAACATGTAAAGATATTTTTAAAATCTCACTGAACATTAACAAAATCCATGTAGGTTAGGGTAATAAATAGAAGCATTATAGCAATAATCTGAGCATTTCTTATTTTAAAATTATGGCTTTTTTACTTCTATTTAGGTGTTTATGTGTGTTTAGGTACATCTTATGAAACTGGTTAGAGGTTTTGTATTCATGAGTAATAATGTGTTATATATTTTCCATTTAAAATAAAGGGAAATAGACACCTGGTGAGTTTGTGTATGCAGAATTTTATCTCTTAAAGGCTCATAATTTACATATTTAAAAATCTACATATACATATTTATAAAATCCGATTTAACTCTCAGAACAGGACTTTATTTTGGAAAAATATAATAAAACAACTTAAGGGCCTTGAATAATCAAAGTTCAAAGAACTATGCTTTCAAACTGTGGTGTTGGAAAAGACTCTGCAAGAAGATCAAACCAGTCAATCCTAAAGGAAATCAGTCCCAAATATTCATGGGAAGGACTGATGCTGAAGCTGAAGCTCCAATACTTTGTCCACCTGATGCAAAGAACTGACTCATTGGAAAAGACCCTGATGCTGGGAAAGACTGAAGGCAGGAGGAGAAGGGGGCAACAGAGGATGAGATGATTGGATAGCATCACCAACTCGATGAACATGAGTTTGAGGAAGCTCCAGGAGAGGATGAAGGACAAGGAAGCCTGGCGAGCTGCAGTCCATAGGGTCACAAAGAAACAGACACGACTGAGCGACTGAACTGAACTGATTGTTATTTTAATCTTTTTGTGATAGATCCCTGGCTTAAACAATCTATATAATTCCTTTATGCAGGTAATTGGTATGTGAGAAAGTGTGCAAACAAAACTGGAAATTGCAGAAGCACATGCAGAAATGGAGAGAGAGTGATAAATCCTCCTACCGGGATGTGCAGCAAAGAAAAATTATGCTGTATTCTGGATAATGGCTGTTCTAAAACCGTTCCTCCTGGTGGTAGTAGTATGACATCTGCAGCTACAGGAGGATCTACAACAGGCATTGCTTGAACATTTCAGCCTCTGTCTCCTGACCTAGGATCCCCGATTTATTAAAGCAAAGGGCCTTATTTTGGTGTCAGTCTTTTTACTATACCTCCCTTCCCACTATCCCTGAGCTCAGCCCTGTTTGGAAGGGCATCACATCTCTGTAGCGCCAACAATTCCATGGTAGGGATGCAAATAAGACAGAAGCCAGGCACAAATTAGTATAAAACACTCATTCTGTCTGACTGATGGACAGAAATGGTGTCATCCTTGAAAACAGTTCCCAGTCCATAGGCCCACAAGCTGCCTTACCAGTAATTATCAAACTTTAAAAGGCATCAGACATATCTGTAGGGCATGCTGAAACACAAATTTATGATCCTCACTTCCAGTTTCTAATTCTGTGATGGAGCCCGAGACTTAGCACTACTCACAAGTTCCCAGGTGATGCTGATGTTGGTGACCAAAGGACCACACTAGGAGAACCACTGTTCCATAATATGGAACAACTGACGGCCTTCTCCTACAGGTTGAAGGCATTTGCTACATACTTTCGAAGTGGTTAATCATACAAAATCATTTCTATAGAGTGCTTTCTTATTTATTTTCTAATTGGATTTCCCATGAAAAATTTAGGATGTAGGTATTGTGACCTCACTTTAGAGGAAAAAAATAATACTGATTTGTAGCTATTAAACTGAGACAGACTCAATTGTCTACTAAGAGAACTTTGATATTATGCAATTCTCTTCTCTCCTTGAGAATCTACATTCACATAAATTGCCAACTTAGGACAGAAGGGAGATCAAGAGCTCTGTACTGTAACTTAAATACTGGGATAGGCACTTGTATTTAGCCATAGGACTTTTCCCATAAGACTTCTGCACAGACAAGTCAGACAAGGTAATCAGAATGAAACACCACCTTCATTTATTCTTGTCACCAGGAAACAGGCCTCTGCCTCCTTCAAGAGATAAATCTATGATATGTCATTATCTAGTAAAAGATATTTGAGAGATGAATTGTCCCAATTAGTAGAACATCATGGTCTTATATACTCATGGCTATCACTGTAGCTAGAAGTCTTGAACTCACTCTGAAAAGTGGGAGGACAAGAGGCAGGTCATTGTAGCAGAGAAGGATAGTAGAAAAAATAATGAATTTTATGCTCAGACATATATTTAGGTCTTTCATGTTGCCACCATGAGTGTATTCAGTCTTGGACTATGGACAAATGATTTTCCATCCTTGAGCCTCGGTTTACAAACTTGAAACATTTACTCCTCCTCAGAGTACTTTGAAGGTGGCTAGAGTAGTATCTAGGAGAAGGCAATGGCACCCCACTCCAGTACTCTTGCCTGGAAAATCCCATGGATGGAGGAGCCTGGTGGGCTACAGTCCGTGGGGTCACTGAGGGTCAGACACGACTGAGCGACTTCACTTTCACTTTTCATCTTCATGCATTGGAGAAGGAAATGGCAACCCACTCCAGTGTTCTTGCCTGGAGAATCCCAGGGATGGGGGAGCCTGGTGGGCTGCCGTCTATGGGGTCGCACAGAGTCGGACACGACTGAAGTGACTTAGCAGCAGAGTAGTATCTTCAAATTTACTCACATTATAGGGACATAGCTGTAGCAGGTTGCTGATTCCTGGGTGAACAGAAAGACACGTTGCCTGAGGGCCCTGCCCACTGGACCTTATGGGTGATTATAAGCCATGTTTCACCTGGAGGGAAAGTTTATTACTATGCAGAGAAAAATGTGACAGAAGTTAGGCTCATAGAGTCTCTTTGAACAGCCAGATGGGGTTTAAAGGCTTGTGGTAGAACTCACTGTGCTTTCTCCTCAATAATCACCTTGATCACTACCTTGACAACCTCACAGAGCTGTGATCACTGAGATTACAGAGGAGGAATGTAATCTTAGAGCTGCAACATGAAACTCCTGTCTCATGCCCTCGGTCCATTCCCTCTTCATCTCATGCTTGAAATAAGGTGGTAAATAATCTTTAACTGCTTTAGCGTTTGAGGGAGAAAATGTGTCTTCGTGGTAGGAGAACTCAAAACATGCCAAGCATGTTGATATACAATCTAAACAAGAGCATTTTATAATAACTATGATAACATGATTAAAGCTGAATAAACTGAAATAAAATATATCTAGGATTATATCCGGAGAAGGCGATGGCACACCACTCCATTACTCTTGCCTGGAAAATCCCATGGATGGAGGAGCCCGGTAGGCTGCAGTCCATGGAGTCGCTCAGAGTCGGACAGGACTGAGCGACTTCACTTTCACTTTTCACCTTCATGCATTGGAGAAGGAGGTGGCAACCCACTCCAGTATTCTTGCCTGGAGAATCCCAGGGACAAGGGAGCCTGGTGGGCTGCCGTCTATGGGGTCACACAGAGTCAGACACGACTGAAGCGACTTAGCAGCATCAGCAGCAGGATTATATCTCGGAGGAGGCAATGGCACCCCACTCCAGTACTCTTGCCTGGAAAATCCCATGGTAGGAGGAGCCTGGTAGGCTGCAGTCCATGGGGTTACGAAGAGTCGGACACGACTGAGCGACTTCACTTTCACGTTTCATTTTCATGCACTGAAGAAGGAAATGGCAACCCACTCCAGTGTTCTTGCCTAGAGAATCCCAGGGATGGGGGAGCCTGGTGGGTTGCTGTCTATGGGGTTGCACAGAGTTGGACACGACTGAAGTGACTTAGCAGCAGCAGCAGGATTATATCTAGGTTTGCTCACATTGCTTTTACTCATTATGTAACACCTGCCTCAATTTTTTGACTAGTAATACAGATATAACCATACACCTATCCTAAAATCACTCTGAAAACTAAAATAGTTAAGACATATAGAACACCATGGTCTCTTGCACCCGTGGAATTCTAAGACTTATACTAGAGAGATATATTATTCCCATTTAAAATATGAAAAGTCTGAGATTCATGGAGGAAGAGAATCTTTCACAAACACAATCACATATTGAAGGCATCTCTGCCTGCTTTCAAGGTACAACATCTCTAAGCCATTTCATGCCAATTCTGAAGATATCCTCAAAGGTTTACCTTGAAATTCTGCATAGCCACATAGTTCTCAAGTATGATCTCTGCAGAAGGAAGGGGAAGTGGGTTTGACCCCTGGTTGGAGAACTAAGATCCCACACGCCTGGGGGCAACTAAGCCCACACACCCCAACTACTAAGCCCATGTGCCTTAACTAAAGAAGCACACATATGGCAACACAGACTTAATGCAGAAAAAAAAAACTATAGGTTATTTGTATTTGTAAAATATATTATAGAAAGTAATACAATGGGAAAGACCTTCAAGATGGCAGAGGAATAAGACAGGGAGTTCACCTCCCCCACCCCGACAACAAATACATCAAAAATCCATCTGCACTGTGGGACAGCTCCTTTAGAACATCTTCAGAACACTGCCAGAAGACCCCAGATTTCCAAAAGGCAAGCCAGTCTCCTCAGAATGAGGTAGGGCAGAAGAGAAAGATCTTAAAAAGAGACAAAGCATTTCAAGACAAGGACCTGTGCCCCAAGGAGGGAGCATATTCGGATCATGGACGGGGTCAGGGGGGAGCTTCAGAGCCTCAGAGGGGAAGGCAGCAACAGGTAATCAGGTGGTAAAGTGGAGAGAATTCACCACAGGGATCATTGCCAAACAGCACTTCCTAGCCAAGAAGTGGCTTGCAAGCTCTTTGCACCAAGTAGAGGCTGGCTGCTGAGGCTCAGGCTTCGGGGGTTGGACCCCAGGGAGAGGACGGAGATTGACTGCTATGAAGATACTCTGAGGGGGCTAGTATGACACAGCTGAGAGAGTCCAGGGAAAAGTCTGGGTCCACCAGAGAGGCAAGAGATCACTATGCCAGGAACACTGTAACTCTGAGTGCTTGCAGAACATAGGACCCTGCCTTCACAAGCACCCTAAGTGAGTTCTCTCAGTCTGAATGGAGTGAGAACTACACAGACAACATATCCCATGCTTATGGATTGTAAGAGTTAACCTTATTAAAATGTCCACAGTAACTAAAGCAATCTACAGATTCAGTGCAATCCCTAACAAAATCCCAAGGACATTTTTCACAAAAATAGATGAAAAATTCTAAAATGTATATGCCAGCCAAAGCAATCCTGAAAAAAAGAACAAAGCTGAAGGTATCCCACTCCCTGTTTTAAAACTCCTTTATCACAAAGTTCTAATAATCAAAACAGCACAGTATTGGCAGAAAAAAAATAGACACATAAATCAATGGAACAGAGTTGATATCCCAGGAATAAACACATGAATATATGGACAATTTATTTATGACAAAGGAGAATAGAACATACAATGCAGAAAGAATAGTGTTTGCAACAAATGGTATTGGGAAAACTGGATAGTCATATGAAAAAAATTATAAACTGTAGAAACACTATCACACACCATATTTTAAAAATGTACTCAAAATGGATTGAAGACTTGAATGTAAAACCTAAAACTATAAAATTCAGGCCTCGGAGGTTGGACCCCAGGGAGAGGACCAAGATTGACTGCTATGAAGATACTCTGAGGGGGCTAGTATGACACAGCTAAGGGTGTCCAGGGAAAAGCCTGGGTCATAGGAAAATATAGGCAGTACTGTCTTTGATGTTGGTCTTGGCAGTACTTTCTGGATATGTCTAATCAGGCAAGAGAAACAAAAGTAAAAATAAACAGATGAGATTACATCAAACTAAAAAACTCCTACACAGCAAACTGTAACAAAATGAAAAGACAGTCTACCCAATGGGAGAAGATATTTGCAAATCATGTATCTAATATGATTAATATTCAAAATATATAAAGAAATCATACAACTCAACAACAACAAAAAAAACTAATAACCTGATTTAAAAAGGGGCAGAGGACCTAAATAGACATTTTTCCAAAAAAAAGTACAGATGACAAATAGACACAAGAAAAGACATTCAACATCAAAGCATCAGGGAAATGCAGATCAAAACCACAACGAGTGATGGGGAGGAATGGGGTATGTAGGGAGGTGGGAGTGGGGTTCAGGACAGGGAGACACATGTACACCCATGGCTGACTCATGTCGATGTATGGCAAAAACCACCACGATATTGTAAAGTAATTAGCCTCCAATTAAAATAAATAAATTAATTTTTTTTTAAATCTTAAAAAAAAAACACAACCAGATACCAGATGTCAGAAAGATTACCAAACAGACAAAAAGTAATGAGTATTAGTGAAGATATGGAGAAAAGGGAACCCTTGTACCCTGTTGGTGGGAATGTAAACTAGTGTAACCACTATGAAAAACAGTATGGAGATTTCTCAAAAAATTAAAAACCAAAATACCATACAATCCAGCAATTCCACTTCTGGGCATTTTTAAAAGGAAAAACACCCACTAGTTTGAAAACATATATGCACCCCAAGTTTGTTATTTATAGCATTATTTGCAATATTACTTACAATAGCCATGATATGGAAGCAACGTAAGTGTTCATCAATAAATGGATGGATAAAGAAGATGTGGTATATCTAGGCAAAGGAATATTCCTCAGTCATAATAAGAATCAGACAGAGAAAGATATATTATTTCACTCATATGTGGAATCTAAAAAAACAAAACAAATGAACAAACAGAACAGGAACAGACTCAGATATAGAAAATGAATTAGTGGTTCCCAAAGGGGAGAGGGCTGGGGTGATTAGAGAAATTGATGAGGGAGATTAAGAGGTACAAACTTCCTGTTATAAATAAGTGATGTAACGTACATTCTAGGGAATAGTATGGTAATAACTTTGGTGACAAATGGTAATGAAACTTATCACAGTGATCATTTTGTAATGTAAAAAAACTCAATAATTTTTTGAACTGTTGAACACCTGAAACTAATATAATCCTGTAATCAACTATACTTCAATAAGAAGGAAGGAAGGAAAGAAAGAGGGAGGAAGGGTGGAAGAGAGAGAGGAAGGAAGGAAGGAAAGAAAAAGCGAGCTTCATAAAAATTTTTAATTAAAAAATAACAATAAAGTTGTCAGGTTAAAAAAAAGAAGTTCAATCATGTCTTCCATCCTATAGAAAGTTATTTATGTTGCTGCTGCTAAGTCGCTTCAGTCGCGCCCAACTCTGTGCGACCCCAGAGATGGCAGCCCATCAGGCTCCCCCGTCCCTGGGATTCTTCAGGCAAGAACACTGGAGTCGGTTGCCATTTCCTTCTCCAATACATGAAAGTGAAAAGTGAAAGTGAAGTCGTTCAGTCGTGTCCGACTCTGAGCGACCCCATGGACTGCAGCCTACCAGGCTCCTCTGTCTGTGGGATTTTCCAGGCAAGAGTATTGGAGTGGGGTGCCATTGCCTTCTCCAGCCAAGTAATCATCTTCTCAGTAGCTCTTCTTCCCAAAGTCTTGTATAAATTCTGCTAAATTCCAAAACGCTTAGTATGTGTGATTTTATTTTTGCTAGAAGTTAAAGAACTTTACATCAAGGAGGGTGGATATAGTGCAGATCAGAGTTAACATATGAAGACAGAGAATTCTGAAGGCCAGTGTATCCCTGACAATGTAAACATCTCTGGAACTAGCAGAGGTCTGAAACTAGCAGAGGCTTTCAAAAGTCAGGCAGTTGGTGGAAGGTTGAGACAGTTTTATTGCATCTTTCCTATTAATCAGGTAAATCCCATAAACTGATATTTAGGTTAAACAATAAAGCAATTTTAGTTCAACTAAAGAAAAATTTAGAATGGTATACAATATATTCCCGGGTGTTTTCTTTAGATAGTAGTAATGGTGCTAGTTGTTTTCTTTCTTCTCTTTGTCTTTATATTTCCAGATTCTTGTTAATAATGTATGTTACACAATAAAACTATCTTTAAATACTATTTTAATTGACATAAGAAGAAAAATAAAACAAAACTTCAAACATGCTTCCTGGCTGACCCACTTAAACAAACAAATGTGCTCTCTTAACTCCTAACTCAGTAGAGCTTGGTGGATGAGTTATCCAGAAATTTATTACACTCATGTCCTTTTTTAAGTAGTATATTGAAACAACCTGTACTTTTAAAACCCCCAGTGGACTTTAAGGTCTTTAGCTTTAGTACTGATTAGTGATGTCTTCCTCTTTATGGCACCCCACTCCAGTACTCTTGCCTGGAAAATCCCACGGATGGAGGAGCCTGGTGGGCTGCAGTCCATGGGGTCGCTAAGAGTAGGACACGACCGAGCGACTTCACTTTCACTTTTCACTTTCATGCATTGGAGAAGGAAATGGCAACCCACTCCAGTGTTCTTGCCTGGAGAATCCCAGGGATGGGGGAGCCTGGTGGGCTGCCGTCTATGGGGTCTCACAGAGTCAGACATGACTGAAGCGACTTAGCAGCAGTAGCAGCAGCAGTGATGTCTTCCTGTTTAAGAAACGTCATCTTCTTTATTCTTCTACCTCACTCATGGGAACAACTACTCCCTACTTTATGGGATCAACTAGGAGATTTTCCAGGCACACAAACTGTCTGGCAGCAGGGACTAGAATAGATGCTGCTGCTGCTGCTGCTGCTGCTAAGTCGCTTCAGTCATGTCCGACTCTGTGCGACCCCAGAGATGGCAGCCCATCAGGCTCCCCCATCCCTGGGATTCTCCAGGCAAGAACATTGGAGTGGGTTGCCATTTCCTTCTCCAGTGCGTGAAAGTGAAAAGTGAAAGTGAAGTCACTCGGTCGTGTCCGACTCTTCGAGACCCCATGGACTGCAGCCTACCAGGCTCCTCCATCCATGGGATTTTCCAGGCAAGAGTACTAGAGTGGGATGCCATCGCCTTCTCCGAGATATACACATCAGTTCAGTTCAGTTCAGTCGCTCAGTCGTGTCCGACTCTTTGCAACCCCATGAATTGCAGCACACCAGGCCTCCCTGTCCATCACCAACTCCTGGAGTTCACTCAAACTCACATCCATCGAGTCGGTGATGCCACCCAGCCATCTCATCCTCTGTCGTCCCCTTCTCCTCCTGCCCCCAATCCCTCCCAGCATCAGGGTCTTTTCCAATGAGTCAACTCTTTGCATGAGGTGGCCAAAGTATTGGAGTTTCAGCTTCAACACCACTCCTTCCAATGAACACCCAGGACTGGTCTCCTTTAGAATGGACTGGTTGGATCTCCTTGCAGTCCAAGGCACTCTCAAGAGTCTTCTCCAACACCACAGTTCAAAAGCATCGATTCTTCGGCGCTCAGCTTTCTTCACAGTCCAACTCTCACATCCATACATGACCACTGGAAAAACCATAGCCTTGACTAGACGGACATATCTGCATTTACACATGCAAGCACACACACACACATTATTGAAGTGAGAGTAAAGAGACATCATTTTTTCTAAGATGCTCATTTAATGTTACCTGTGGGACAAAGGGATATGAGTTTTCTAATCAAAAAGTTGGTGAATAAGACAACATAGGTTAGATATAGAATGTTCTCCCCATTGTAGAGGCAGTATATTTTATTAATATAAATAATCTCTTTCACCTTCAAATCTCAAAGATCATTTTTCAGCCCCTCCCTCTTTATATTCTCTCCCTATCTAGAATAGAGTCCATGATTTACTTCAATAACTCTTTAGCTAATAACTAGAACTCTTTTGTTCCTCTTCTTTTAGTCGTTTGAGTCCTTGGGCCCACTACAAACCTGTATTGACCCAACTATCTGTTGTGTACATTTCTGCGTTTAGACAGACAAGTGTTGTTGGGGGTATTACACAGAAGAATGTGTTGAAACTGCTTAAATTAATGGTAATCAATCTCAGCTAGTTCATCTACACTGTCCAGAAGCTATTATATTGTATCTGCTCACAGCCAGAGCCAGAGTGAGAAATTGTTAGGGGTGGTAGAAACAGTATAATCTCCAAAAGCTTATTCCATAGATGATATTAGTGTCCTGATTGGGATCTAAAATGAGCTGCCATGATTCAAAAAGATTTCTGAGTTGGTCTTAGACATGAAAATGACTGAAAGCAATTGAAAGGAAAGTCTGTTAACTTTCTGCTAATCTTTCCTAAGAGTTATAATGTCATAGAAGTCAAAGCCTGAATAACAAAATCATTCACATAGTTTCCTAAACCTGCATTAATAAGAAATGTGTGGTTAAAGTAGAACGATCCCCAGAAGAATTCTCTCCCAACCTCCTCCAAGATACCTCCACAGAGATCAATGGACAGGGAAGTCTTCCCAGAAAATAGAACAGAAAGATAGAAACTAACTAAAGAATTCTCTACAGTTGCAGGAAAGAAACTTTTGCCATTATGGTCCATCAAGATGATACATTCATTATGCTATGTTATCTCTGTATTTTCTCCCCATTTTTACTGTTCCTAAATGAAAATTTTATTGTAGTCATTCTTTTTTTTCTTCCATCATTGTATATTGCTTGTCATGCTGCATGTTCTGTCGCTAAATTGTGTCCGACTCTTTGTGACAGCATGGACTGTAGCCCTCCAGGCTACAGCTGTCTGTCCATGGGATTTTTCCAGTCAAAATTACTGCAATGGGTTGCCATTTCCTGCTCCAGGGGATATTCCTGACCCAGGGATCAAACCCGCATCTCCTGCATCTGTGTTGGCAGGTGGATTCTTTATCATTGAGCCACCTGGGAAGCCCATATTGCTTGTCTGTGAGTAACTAAATTTAGCTAGGATATAGGGATAAAAATTGGCTACCATTTGGACTGGCTAAAGTGTTAGACACAACAGTCAGAGACTTAGATGAATGCAGTCAACAGAATAGGCTTCATTTATTTTATGTCTTTATTCATTCTTAGAAGTAAGTATAGGTCTACCTGTCTATCTAGGCAGACAGCCAAAGTAGAGAAAGCACAGACTTTTCTCACCAGCAGTCTACAGCCTACAGAATGGCATCAGGTGTGATAAGATGGAACACACTGTTTCTCTGAATCCCATGTGTGGGTTAAGTGAGTAACCAAATTTCCTGTGTCTGCCCACATGTTGCAAAATCCGCAATTCAGAAATTTGGGGGCACACTTCATATCATACCATCTGCTCTGGTTCATTGTATAAGAATCTAAGTCTCTGAGGAAGGTGACATAGTGGACCAAGAGACCTGGTTGTCACTTCCTCTGGAAGCTTGGCCATGAGGCTCCTCCTGATCATTGCAATTCTGCTGTTCCAGAAGTTCACAGGTAATCCAGAGATTTTCAGGGGCTCACTCAAACCACATTGGTGGTATAGTGGTGAGCGTAGCTGCTTTCCAGGGGCTCACTCAAATCAATAATGGATAGAGTACTTTCAAGAACTCAAGGGGATTTTATAACTCACAGTAGGAAAAGATAAGGCCCTAGGAATGGCTGAAGTCTATCAAATATCATCAAAAATTCCCTCTTCCTGAGTGCTTCTACTATGGTACTATTCTTAAAAGGAGTATTCACAGAGCTAAAAAGAGATCATAATTTCCTCTGAGAAAGACTCACTACAGAAAGACATAAGACCAATAACTGGGAATCCCCTTATTTCTTAGGATACAGAGTTTTTACTCTAGCACCCAGCCTTATTTTCTTCCACTCTGATCCCGTATACATGTATTTTAATCTATCAACATTATACTAGCGTGTGTGAATAGTGGAAGAAGAAGGAACTCTGGATTCCGGCTTAAGAAACATGCCTTCAGCATCTACTACTTTATCAACTTTGGATAAAAGGTGAAGACTCACAGAGCCTTAGTTTCCCCATTTGTGGAGATAATGACACCTCGTTCATGGTAGGTAGGTTTAGTCTCTCAGACCCCCATGGACTATAGCCCACCAGGCTCTTCTGTCCTTGGGATTCTCCAGGCAAGAATACTAGAGTAGGTTGCCATTTCCTCTTCTGGAAGATCTCCCTGACCCAGGGATCAAACTCAGGTCTCCTGCATTGCAGGCAGGCTCTTTACCGACTGAGCTACCAGGGAAGCCCTTTGGTTCATGGGGAATTTATTAAGTGATAAAACATCCAGCATAAGGCTTGGCATATACTAAAAATTTAAAAATTAGCTTCCTTTCCTCTTTCACAACCAGATCTCTTGTATTTGCTTGTTATTACAGAGTAAGAATGGAGAAGGCAATGGCACCCCACTCCCGTACGCTTGCCTGGAAAATCCCATGGACAGAGGAGCCTGGTAGGCTGCAGTCCATGGAGTCACTAAGAGTTGGACTCGACTGAGCGACTTCACTTTCACTTTTCACTTTTATGCATTGGAGAAGGAAACGGCAACCCACTCCAGTATTCTTGCCTGGAGAATCCCAGGGATGGGGGAGCCTGGTGCGCTGCCGTCTCTGGGGTCGCACAGAGTCGGACACGACTGAAGCGACTTAGCAGCAGCAGCAGCAGCAGCAGCATAGAGTAAGAATGGCCTACTTCTAGCCCCTTAAATTTCTAACAGTCAAAGGAACTCTAGAACTTGGTTTTGGAGGCAGCATCTTTGTTCTCAGCCTTCATTCTCTGGGGTTAGTACCCAGAGGATAGGACAAGCCCTGAAGCCAAAATATGAACATCCTAAACTCTTAGATTATTGAAAATATTTAGGATCACTGAAGGATAGAAGACATATCATGGTGAGCAAAGGTCTGGAGGAATTCCTTCCTCTGGAATTAGAAAGAAAATGGGGAGTCATGGAGGAATAAAACAAATCTAAAATTATTGTGATGACGTAGAAGCCAAAGGAAGATATGCATTGATAAAAATGTACAATACTGAGAAGCAACAGGGGAGGAAGAATGTTGAGGGGGGAAAACATCTGACTGGACCAAAAAAAGTCATTCTTTATCATTGTAGCAAGTATGAACCAAGAGCAGAGTCTGAGTCAGACATAAATACATAGTAAGAAATGATTGTATTCTGAGCAGTGGTAAAGAAGCGGTACACTGCTATGTTACTGTTAAGTCACTTCAGTCATGTCAGACTCTTCTTATGGACTGCAGCTTGCCAGGTTCCTCTGTCCATGGGATTCTCCAGGCAAGCATATTGGAGTGGGTTGCCATTTCCTCCTCCAGGAAGTAGTACTTTAGAAGCATTTAAATAGAGGCAGATTTACTGAGGTTCTCAAATGGAGCATAGCATAGTTCCATGGCCTGAACTCAAGGATTCCACTTCTTTATTTCTGTAAATGAGACCCACTGCTCTTGGTGAAGTCCATCAGATGTTGGGTGGAAGCCCCGAAATCTAGAGGAACAAAATATGAGTGACCAGCTAGACATAAACATTAAGGTTCACCCTCTTGGAGGGTAATATCTGTGGGACATTACTGATATATGCTCTGTGAGTCTCCCATATACCTTATCCTTACAAACATCCCCTGTCTTCCCCATGACCAAAATTGCCTTTTGTCTCAAACTCTGACCTTGGCCTATTGTTCTTAATGTGCACAGTAACCGAACAACTTAAGAGATGCTGGAATCAACATATACACGGATACTGCAGGAAAATATGCAGAACAACAGAAGTACGTGAAGTACTATGTGAAAATGGAAGATATTGTTGCATCAGTATTGTGGAACTGGAAGAACGTAAAAAAATCACCAGACCACCTCGTCCAAAGCTAAGGACATTGGCACTTACTTTTTCTCAAGATTATTTAATTGAACAGAATTCTACACACTCCCACAGAAAGCCTACATAAATCAAACACAAAATCCTGTTCGTTTCTCAACCTATTCCATTGATCTAAGATGCAGTAGTCCACATCCTCTCCTTTCTTGTTCCTAGATCCCCATAATGACCTTAAAAAACAGTCTAATAAAGCTCATTGCCAGTTTTCTGACTCATTGTTCTTTAACCAGAGATTGAAAACTCAATATATCAAATTATGAATTGATAAGGGCAACAGAGAACCTACCCTTGAAAGGGAGATATAATGGATACACTAAAAAATCTATAACATGGAAGACTGGAAGGAGACAAGTAGACATGTAATTCAGGAGAAGAAATATGAAGCTGAGTATTCAAGAGAATTGGTGAGTGAATTTAGGATTAGAGTGGTGCCTTGTGAAATATGTAGGATTTCAACATCTGAGTGTTAGTAAAGAAGGTAATTTGAGTGAACAACATGAAATCAACAAATAGAAGGAAATTAGAAAGGACAGGACATTTTAGGAGAATATACGTGCACTTTGTTTGGTTTAAGAATAGAGTACCCAAAGTTGAACTATGGGTACGTCTAGTTTCTTTAGTGTGTAAAAGCAATGAACTGGGAAGATGGAAATGAGTAAGATTCCACTATTATGGAGCTCACTATATAAGGAGGAGACAGATACAAGTACGTAACTGCAAGACTAAAGATTTTATTTTCTTTGTTGTTGTCGTTGTTTAATGTGTTACCACTAGTAATGCATCCTTTCTGTGACTGGGGCCCTTAACGAGTTTGGAGGAAATGTAAAGGACCTAGGAACTGGTCTGAATTGCACTGTTGTATGAGACCTACCGCTGTCTCGATATGCAAAATGACATAATGACAATCCATTTATACATTCCACCTAATTCTTAAAGATATACATTTTGGATAAGAGTAACACGAGTAGTTATGTATGGATGAGAGAGTTGGACTATAAAGGAAGCTGAGAGCCAAAGAATTGATGCTTTTGAACTGTGGTATTGGAGAAGACTCTTGAGAGTCCTTTGGACTGCAAGGAGATCCAACCAGTCCATCCTAAAGGAGATCAGTCCTGGGTGTTCATTGGAAGGACTGATGTTGATGCTGAAACTCCAATACTCTGGCCACCTGATGTGAAGGGCTGACTCATTTAAAAAGACCCTGATGCTGGGAAAGATTGAGGGCAGGAGAAGGGGACGACAGAGGATGAGATGGTTGAATGGCATCACTGACTCGATGGACATGGGTTTGGGTAGACTCCAGCAGTTGGTGATGGATAGGGAAGCCTGGTGTGCTGTGGTTCACAGGGTCACAAAGAGTCGGACATGACTGAGCGACCGAACTGAATTGAACACAAAAAATTTCCTTTCCAACTCCTTTCCACACTATTTTCCAGTTTTGTTTCTTATATTATTTCACCGCTGTAATATCCATCATGAATCTGTGGTATATGTTCTCTCAATTATTCTCTTCTCTCCTATTCTAGGACTGGAGCACAGAGTATACAAGATGCCCCCAAAGTATTTTGTAGTGCCAGAAAGTAAGGACATGCTATAAAAATCAGAAGGATGAGGCATGTAAATGGGACATAGAGTCACTTTGAAAGAGTTTTAAATGACCAAAATTGGGACAATTTGAGTAATAAAATAAATAACATAACATTGGATTATAAATACAATGCAGAAGTTAACATCCATGAGTTCACACTGGTATGAATAAATAGACGAGAAGAAACAGATTTTTCTGTACAGAAGAATTCCAAGTAATTAATATAAATACTTCCTCCCTGAGGAGGTGGAGCTTCACCTCCCTCTCCCTTGAATATGGGCTGTTTTTAGTGAGTTGCTTCCAAAGTGTAGAGAATGAAAAGCAGCAAAAAGTCACTTTACAGTGGGTAAACCTAATGAAATCACGCTGTAGGTTTTATGGGAAAAGCATGACAGCGTGAACATATGATGTGATGAAAAAGGCTTTCACCTTTGCTGTCTTGTGAAATTCATCAAAAACAAAAAATTTCTGAGAAACTGTAACAGACCAGAGGAGGATCAAGGAGACAGACAACTAAAGGTAATGTGATATCCTGTGTGGTCTCCTAAAACAAGAAAAAAATGTTAAAGAAAAACGATTGAAGTTATAAGAACAGAGCTTAGTCAATGTACTTAACTGTGACAAATGCATCAGGGGCGTGTAAGATGCTAACAACAGGGAAAACCCTATACTGTCTTTGCATTAATTTTCTATAAATAGAAAGTTGGTCTAAAATTACAAGTGTATTTCAATTAAAACACTAAACACAAAATCAATCTGACAGTAGTCTCTCTTTTCCTACTTGTCTAAGGGCCTCTCATGTTATATCTTTAAACATTTCATACAATCAACTAAGATTCAACTCTGTATAGGAAGTGTATAAATTATAGGTTGTTTCTTGATGACTTAAAGGATAATTCCCATTTTCTATTTCTTTCAGTCAGCTTTTGTATTTTTGCTTTGTTGTTTTTCCTGGTTTTTAAGATTTTCAAATGTATTTGCCTAAAACAACTTACAATGTTTTCTTCGTCTTTTTCACATCTGTAAGATACATTCTGGTTGACGTCTGCTGTGTGACCTTTGTTTATGTCTTTGCTTTTCTCACGTCTCACTATTCACTTATTAAACAAATGCTCTTCATTAATTTTAGTTGAGTTTCCACTTCTTCAAAGTCTTTACTTATGTTCTTACTTTCACTTGTTTTTCAAACAACTTCACACGCAAAAAAATCACCTGTTTTTTATTTTTTATTTGGTGGAAAATTGTTTTAAAATACTGTGTTTGCTTCTGCCATAAAGCAACACAAATCAGTCATAATTATATATGTGTATATATATATATATATATATATATATATATATATATATATATAAAAAATCCTCCATCTTGACCCTCCCTCCCCTCCCCTCATCCCACCCATCCAGGTCGTCACAGAGCGCCAGGCTGGGCTCCCTATGTTACATAACAACTTCCCACCATCTATCTACTTTACACATGACAGTGTACATGTCAATGCTACTTCCTGAGTTAATCTTACCTTCACCTCACCCCTCTGTGTCCACAAGTCCATGCTCTACTAGGTTCATCGGTACTATTTTTCTAGATTCCGTATATATACATTAATTATATACATCTATATACATTAATAGATGATACTTGTTTTTCTCTTTCTGACTTCTTCACTTTGTATAAGAGACTCTAGGTTCATCCACCTCACTACATTTTACCTGTGTGAAATACAATGTCTTATTTCTACTTTTTTAATTTTAATATGCCCTTTTTCCCTAACATTGTTAGATAAGTGTTTATCTCTTTTATTTTTAGTCTTTCTTCATTCCATACATGAGAATTTTAAAGCTATAATTCCCCTCTCTACAAGCACTAACAATATCCAAATTTGTAGCAGATAGTATATGTTTATTATTATATTAAAAACCTTCTCACTTTTCTTAGATAAGAGTACATAAATAGAACCTAGATTACATAAAGACTATAGGGACAAATGGAGAAGGCAATGGCACCCCACTCCAGTACTCTTGCCTGGAAAATCCCATGGACGGAGGAGCCTGGTAGGCTGCAGTCCGTGGGGTCGCTGAGAGTCGGGCACGACTGAGCGACTTCACTTTCACTTTTCACTTTCATGCATTGGAGAAGGAAATGGCAACCCACTCCAGTGTTCTTGCCTAGAGAATCCCAGGGACGGGGGAGCCTGGTGGGCTGCGGTCTATGGGGTCACACAGAGTCGGACACGACTGAAGTGACTTAGCATAGCATAGCACAGCATAGGGACAAATACTGACCATGAAATTTTCTCAATTAATTGTAATGACAAATACAGTAATACTGCTTTGTGCTATGCTTAGTCACTCAGTCTTGTCCAACTCTTTGTGACTTCATGGACTGTAGCTCGCCAGGCTCCTCTGTCCAGGGGGATTCTCCAGGCAAGAATACTGGATGAGTTGCCATGTCCTCCTCCAGGGAATCTTCCCAACCCAGGGATCGAACCCAGGTCTCCCACATTACAGGTGGATTCTTTACCAGCTAAGCTACTAGGGAAGCCCTAAAAAGAGCTGAGGAGAGGGTAAATGAGTTACTAAACAATAGGCATAAAGTTTCAGTTGAATAATATGAATCAGTTGTAAAGACCTGTGTGATATTGTACCTATACAATAGTATACTGCATACTTGTATAACATTACAATAAATGCACATCCATATTTTCTAACAGGTAGGTAAATGTTAAGTATGGCTTCCCTACTGGCTCAGATGGTAAAGTATCTGCCTGCAATGCAGGAGACCCAGGTCGATCCCTGGGTTGAGAAGATCCCCTGGAGGAGGACATGGCAACCCACTCCAGTATTCTTGCCTGGAGAATCCCATGGACAGAGGAGCCTAGGAGGCTACAGTCCATAGGATCACACAAAGTACTGGAGCTTCAGCTTCAGCATCAGTCCTTCTAATGAATAGTCAGAGTTGATTTCCTTTAGGATTGACTGGTTTGATTTCCTTGCTGTCCAAGGGACTCTCAAGAGTCTTCTCCAACACCACAGTTCAAAAGCATCAATTCTTCAGCAACTCAACCTTCTTTCTGGTCCAACTCTCACATCTGTACATGACTACTGGAAAGACCATAGCTTTGACCATATGGACATTTGTCAGCAAAGTGATGTCTCTGCTTTTGAACACACCATCTAGGTTTGTCATAGCTTTTCTTCCAAGGAGCAAGCATCTTTTAATTTCATGGCAGCAATCACCATCTGCAGTGACTTTGGAACCCAAGGAAATAAAACCTGTCACTGTTTCCATTTTCCCCCATCTATTTGCCATGAAGTGATGTGACCAGATGTCATGACCTTAGTTTTTTGAACGTTGAGTTTTAAGCCAGCTTTTTCACTCTCCTCTTTTGGTTTCATGAGGAGGTTCTTCAGTTCCTCTTTGCTTTGTGCCAGTAGGGTGGTATCATCTGCATATCTGAGTTTGTTGATATTTCTTCCAGCAATCTTAATTCATCCAGCTTGGCATTTCACATGATGAACTCTGCATGTAAGTTAAATAAGCAGAGTGACAGTACACGGGGGGCACTAGTGGCTAAAAAAAAAAAAAAACAAAACCCACCTGCCAGTACAGGACTCATAAGAGACACAGGTTCAATCCCTGGATCAAGAAGATCACCTGGAGGAGGGCACAGAAACTCACTCCATCCTTCTTGCCTGGAGAATCCCACGGACAGAAGATTCCATTGAGTTGCAAAGAGTTGGACACGACTGAAGTGACTTAGCATGCACGCACATGGAGAGATAAGGCTCATTGATTTCTTTATCCAAGATGAGTAAATGTTAGCTTCATGAAAGCTACTTATGACTAATACTTCAACCAAGCAACATCAATGGATGTCACCACAAAAGGTTCAGTTCTGTTCATTTAGAAAGCATGACTTACTAAAAATTTTACCTAGTTCATGAAGAGCTTTTTAAATATGTCCTTCTCAATTTATAAGGCTTTAAATTTCACTCCTTTTTTAAAGTTTTTAATTTCAGCTTTATTGAGGTATAATTGACATAAAATTGCAAGACATTTAAAGTATACATTGTGATGATTTGATATATGTACACATTATGAAAAGAATCTCCTGCCTAGTTAGTTAATATATCCATCACCTTCATGTTCTTTTGTTTGTTTTGGTGAGAATACAAGTTCCACTGTCAGCAAACTTCAATTATACAGTACAGTACTGTCAACTATAGTCACAGTATTTTCCATTAGAACTGCAGACGTCATTCATCCAAATAGCCAAAAGTTTATAAATTTCACACTATGGAAACTAACAGACTATGAAATTCTTTCAGAGATCCTAAGAGTAATATTTTCCCAGTTGTGTCAACTGGATGTTCAAATTGCTACTAAAAAGGGAGATGGAACATGAACATTAAATGAGCTTCAGATGGTGTATTGGAATTATCATTAGCTGTTATCACTGCCCATTACTCCTGCCCCAAAAACTATTTGTGAAAATATTCAAACGTCTTGCCTTTTCCTAACAAATTTTTGGTTGCTAGTCAAACTCTCTGTATTCATTCCCAAACACACAAAGTTAAGACATTCAGATCTGTTTAGACCTAAGAAATTTCATTAAAAAGAGCAGTAATACCTGAAATGCTATGAAATACTACCTCACATAGAAAATGGAGGGACTAACTGCCACTTCTACCAATATCTTCACTTCATATCTGTATCAGCCACGTTGCTAGCATAAGGCCCAAAACATGAAAAATATTCATTTAAGTTTGGAGGGTTGAAAGAAATGAGCGAATACATGAACAAATAAATCCAGGGGAAAGTATAAGACTTTATTACGTGGAAAATCAAGTTCACACAAGAAGTACATCAATTTCTTGCCCCTCCCCATCGGATTAGGTGGCCCTTTTGGTTTAAGAAGAAGAGAGGAGACCAGTGGAACAGCACTTGGTTTATTGTGGAATTGTGCCAAGTGTGACAGTGGGTAAGATAACATAGTCCAGCTTCAGATCAGGCTTGCTTGCAGGTTCAGGTTGTTGTACAGCTTGCTGATGTGTTTTCTTTTTGCTTTCATTGATGCAACATAGTTTTCCTTTTGTACATGGTTTGTCATATATTTCCCCCAACATGCATTTCTTCTTGCAGTAACCTGCTATGGTACTAAAGCATTTTCTGGACCGCGCTGCGTCTGTGCACAGGAAACAGCAATGAACCAGATTAGTTCCTGAGGCAGAGAAGAAGAGTTATGTGGTTCCCCACAAGCTATGGCCTCCTGTGGTCCCAAAGTGAACCTTATGATGAGAGAAAACTCAGAGTCTCCTCCTTGACACTCATCCCAAATTCAGACATGTAAAATCCCAGGTTCCTAGCCAATGTTCAGAGTCAGCACCCCGTCAGCCCTAGACAGTATCAACTTGTCACCAGGGCACAATTCAGAGTCAAACTAACCTTTAAAAGAACATCACAGATAGAACTTTTAAAGTTAACAGTGTCGTTACGTTTCACACTCATTGATATGGGCAGCAGAAGTCTCCCTTGGCTGATACTTCATGGGTCTCAGCATATTGCTATTGAAAACTCCTTCCTTCATTCTTTTCACAGCTTGGCTCCTCCTATCTCCTCTCTTCTCCTTCTCTCTCTCTTTCTCTCTCTTGCTTGCTCACTCTTGCTGTCTCTCTTCCCATCCTCCTTTTGATCTCAGATAAATATGTTGTCCACAGATTAAACTCAATTCCATGTTTACCTGTTTTCCCACACATTCAAATTGTCACCTATTCAGAGTATTGCACGGAGGTTATAAAGCTCCTTTTCCAATTCTTTCTTTGCCCTTATAAAGATGAAAACAAAGATACGATTCTCCATATTCTAAATTCCACAACCAGGATCATCTTTGAAGGTTAAAAGGACATTTATAGGGCCACAAAGAGACAACCTACCTTCCTACAACAGCAAGGAAGAGAATTCTCATGGTCAGAGCCCCCACCATGACTTCGGTGCTGCACTTTAGTAAACTCATGTAATCCTTGCATAAGTACAATCATTGTGGAACTGAGTCATTATCCTTACGTGATAGATGAGAAAACTGATTTTCAAAGGGAATAATTAGCTCATGTCATACAACTAGGCAATGAGGAAGATGTATTTTAACCTCACATCTACAGGACTCCACAGCTTCTACTGTTCACATTACTGTTGTAATATAGGCTGAAAATGAATTTAAATGGAAAAAGAGATGGCCAGATTCCTGGGTGAAAACTGTTCACCATTGTAAAGGTAATGCTAGATGATGGAAGGAGAGGACTTCTGAGAGTTCAGCCCCAATTTCTTACCTTCCTGGAACCTGTCTTCTAAGACAGACTCAAGTCAGGCACCCAGGGCAGTGGGTCCTTTAGATGATCTCAGCAAGATATCAACTATCTTGAAGGCCCTGCCCTTAGTCCTGTGAATAGTAATATTTCCTTGAATTTCATGGTGCATTTGGACAAGTTACCTTCAGATACCTCAAACAGCAGGATAATGAGGATCAGAAACAGCTTCATGTTTACAGACTTCCCAAGACAACTAGGCAGCAGAATTTCTTTGTCCAGTGATCTGTGTCACACAACCACAGAGAGTCTTTCAAGATGAGACACGGCTTTGGATGCTATGAGCATTCTGAGCTCTCATTTTAACCCACATGGAAGAAGATGAAATTCAAGTCCACCCCCACGTTCATTCCCAAATATGGAGTTCACAGTCACCGAATGTTTCATCACATCACATTTACCCCCCCTTCCTCAGGATATGAGCTCCCAGAGAACAAGAACAGTGATTTCTCCACCTGGGCCATCAGCCCACTTGGGTCACAGTGGGTTGGCTACACATCTTGGTTTGTGCGGGTCAGTCCTAGTTCATTCCTTCTCTTCCAATGTCCCATCCAACTAGTACCACCTTTCACTCACAAATTCATCTGGAAAGTTGAATCATTAACGAATTCAGGGAAACACAAGCATGTGCAATAATAATTTTATTCATTCCTTTGTTTTTGGCTGTGCTGGGTCTTCATTGCTGCTTGCAGGCTTTTTCTAGTTGCGGTGAGGGGTGATGCTTTCTAGTTGCGGTGCACAGGATTCACATTGTGATGGCTTCTCTCGTTGTGGAGCACAGGCTTTAGAGCGTGACGGCTTCAGTAGTTTTGGCACAAGGACCATAGGGCACAGGCTCAGTAGTTGCAGCACACAAGCTTAGTTGCCCCCATGGTTTATGTGGAATCTTCCTGGAGCAGGGATCAAACCCGTGTCCCCTGCATTGGCAGGTGGGTTCTTAACCATTGGACCACCAGGGAATAATTTTTTTAATGTATGAAACTTTCAGAAAATTCTCTAAGAGAAAGATTGCGTTTAGGCTTGACTAGATGAATTGATGTTATTTCAGTTTCCCATAATGTCTTACCCATCCAGTAAAGCTCAATTCCAGGGCTTCCCTGGTGGATCAGTGGTTGGGGAAAAAAAAAAAAACACTTGCCAATGCAGGAGATGTGGATTCGATTCCTGGGTCAGGAAGATCCCCTGGAGAAGGAAATGGAAACCCACTTCAGTATTCTTGCCTGGGAAATCTGAAGGAGAGAGGAGTCTGGTGGGCTATAGTCCATGGGGTCCCAAAAAAGTCAGACACAACTTAGCGACTAAAACAACAACAAAACTCAATTCCACAACTAAAATCTTTCAAAGATCAAGTCTCATTAGTATGGTGTTCAACTCACTCTGAACTGGTTCCCACTCTCCTCTCTTGGGCTTTTTTTTTTATGGAACCAGCTACATTTCTGCCAGATTAGTGTTGGTGCCCCTACTCAACTTGTTACTTCCATAACCTGTTGTTGTTCAGTTGCTAAGTTGTGTCCTACTCTTTGTAACCCCATGAACTGCAGCACGCCAGGCTTGTCTGTCCTTCACTGTCTCCTGAAGTTTACTCAAACTCATGTCCATTGAGTCAGTGATACCATCCAACCATCTCATCCTCTGTCACTCCCTTTTTCTCCTGCCCTCAATTTTCTCCAGCATCAGGGTCTTTTACAATGAATCAGCTCTTCACATCAAGTGGCCAAAGTATTAGAGCTTCAGCTTCAGCATCAGTCCTTCTAATGAATAGTCAGGGTTGATTTCCTTTAGAATTGACTGGTTTGATTTCCTTGCTGTCCAAGGGACTTTCAAGAGTCTTCTCCAACACCATAGTTCAAAAGCATCAATTCTTCAGCAACTCAGCCTTCTTTCTGGTCCAACTCTCACATCTGTACATGACTACTGGAAAAATCACAGCTTTGACTATGCAGACCTTTGTCAGCAAAGTGATGTCCCTGCTTTCTAATATGCTGTCTAGGTTTGTCATAGTTTTTCTTCCAAGAGGCAAGCATCTTTTAAATTTGTGGCTGCAGTCACCATCTGCAGTGATTTTGGAGCCCAAGAAAATAAAATCTGCCACTGTTTCCACTTTTTCACCATCTATTTGCCATGAAGTGATGAGACTATATGCCATGATCTTAGTATTTTAAATGTTGAGTTGCAAGCCAGCTATCTCATTATCCTCTCTCACCCTCATCAAGAGGCTCTTTAAATTCCTCTTCACTTTCTGCCATTAGGAGTGGTATCATCTGCATATCTGAGATTGTTGATATTTGATTCCAGCACATTTAAATCTCTCTTTACAAATATTACCCTATCTCATCTACCTAATTGTCCCTGTTGAGCTCCTAATTTTCCTTTAAAACCAAGTGCAATTATCTCTACATCTGTGAAAGTTTCCCTAGCCCAATGAAATAGAGCTGCAAACTCCCTTTTTGTGCCACCACTGTGTTTTGTAAATATTTTTGTTGCTGGTCACACCATGTCATGTTCCAATTATTTGCAATAATCTATGAATACAAGCCACTTTAGGGGCTTCCTCAGTGGCTGGACAGTAAAGAATCCACCTGCAATGCAGGAGATTCGGGTTTGATCCTTGGGTAGGGAAGAGCCCCTGAAGGAGGGCATGGCAACCCACTCTAGTATTCTTGCCAGGAAAATCCCATGGACAGAGGACTACAGTCCATGGAATTGCAGAGTCAGACACAACTGTGCTACTGAGCATGCACGCACATGAACCCCTTAAAGGCAGGTCACTGGTCTAGTTCAGTTTGGAGTTCTCAATACACAGCACAAAACTCACACTATATTTTCAGTATATAATTACAAGATGATTTTAAAGTACTGAAAAATTATTGCTAAATAAAATACCCCCAAGACAGTAATAAAGTTATTTTAGAAATTTCCTAAAGAAAGTTGCTTACCTTGTTTTATAATTTGTGGACACCAGAAGCTTGAATTTATAGTAATTAGGGCCCATCCAAATATCTTTCTATAACATTACCTGGAAGAATTTTGAAATTTGTGAAGGTGATATAAATATATGTTGAAGATGATTAAACTAGTATCATAGCACAAAGTTAGGATCAGGGTTAAGAATAAGTATTACATATAGCTTAGTATGGTTTTCCCTGGTAGCTCAGCTGGGAAAGAATCTACCTGCAATGCAGGAGACCCCAGTTCAATCCCTGGGTTGGGAAGATCCCCTGGAGGAGGGCATGGCTACCCACTCCAGTATTCTTGCCTGGAAAATCCACATGGACAGAGGAGCCTGGTGGGCTACAGTCCATGGGGTCACAAAAGGTTGAACGTGACTGAGCGACTAAGCACAGCACATCGCTTATTATGTTTACCAGTAACCAGAGTGAATTAAGTTTGTCAGGGAGGAAAGATTGTCAAATATTGCTCATATGTCAAAATGAGCAGTGAGAATTGACCAATGGCCCCACCAGATTTGCACTTGCCCCATTGGTATCCCACTTGGTCTCAGCTCATTTCTCAGCTCCACCTCTTTTTTTTTTCTGGCTATATCACACGGCATGTGGGATCTTAGTTCCCTGACCAGGGATGGAACACATGCCGCCTTATTGGGAGCACAGAACCTTAAACCCTGGACTTCAGAGAAGTCCCTGGAGGGTTTGAGAAGTCCACAACCTCTTAGTGTGTGTCTGCATGCACACATGCTAAGTTGCTTCAGTCGTGACCAACTCTGAAGGACCAACCTAAGGACACTAGCCCACCAGGCTCCTCCATCCATGGGATTCTCCAGGCAAGAATACTGGACTGGGGTGCCATTTCTTCCTCCAGGGGATCTTCCCTACCCAGGGATCAAACCCTCATCTCCTGCATTGGCAGACAGGCTCTTTACCACTAGTGCCATATGGGAAGCCCCAATCTGGGTCTACTGGATGACAAATGCATTTTATGTGCATTACTTACTTTTATTCTTGCAAGAACACTATGAAGTAGGAATTAATATTAACATCTCTTTTTAAAATTGTTAAGCCACAATTTAGGGAATTGGTCATGTGGCCAATGTCACACAAGTAGTGAGGAATGAGCTAGGATAACACAGGTCTGCATAAACCTTAAAGTAAAGGTCTTAGCCATTGTGCTAACCTATGCCAACCTATCTCGCTGGCTGCCTTCTTTGAGTCAATCTTTGGAAGACTGAAGACAAAACATTCAAATACAGGATGTTGCTTTGTTCACGAAATTTATTGGTAATGCACTTGGCAGGACATCCTTCCCCCATCCGTCTCCTTATATCCTACTCACAACTCAGAGAGGAACCTATCTTTAGAGAAAAATCTGTATTGAGAGAATTAACATTTATGATTTCCAAAGATGACATTACTATTTCCTGAAAATGGTATCACCTACCTACTTCAACAGATTTCTAAGTCTGTTGATCTTCTAAGTCTGTTCAGCTGTGTCAACTCTTTAATATCCAAGAGGCTTTATGCAATCTTGGCTAGGCACAAAAAGCCCATAGTCTCCTCATTTTCAAGGTCCTTTGTGGCTAAACAATAGACTTTCCCTTTGAGTAGGCTGGAATGGATAATGAAACGTTGCTTTCTAGTCATGATCAGTTAAAAAAAAATCACCCATTCACATTTACTGTAGCTCCCACTGTAATCCGTAGCAGTACAAATTGCTTTTAATCCTTACTTATAAATGACCTTTAATGTGTTTCATTACTCAGAAATATTCTCTGAATCCTACTTAAGATGTTATCTTTCCAAACAGAGGAGGCTGGCAGGCTCTAGTCCATAGGGTCACACAGAGTCGGACATGACTGAAATGACTGTGCACACACACACCCCATTTAACTATTGTTCTCCTTTCATCCAGAGCTATTGAAGGATTAAACTATTTTAAATACACAATGTCATGGTTTTGTCTCCACGCTACAGTGGGTTTCAGGTTATTTCATTAAATCAAAATGAATCAAAGGTTTGATTTGTTTTTCTTATGTATTGATAGTTAAGTAATACCATGATAGGTGGATCTAAAATAGAAAAGATAGCACCTTGGCCTTGATGCAGAATTCCATAGCATAACAAAGTAAGAATTTTCTCCAAATGAGATGAGGGTGTGTGTGTGTGTCTGCCCATGTCTGCCTGACATTTACTGGCTGATGAAAGTTGCCAGAGTAAAGAGAAAGATCATAGATTAGTCTTGGGTGACTTAGATTAACTTTGTTTATAGTATGATTTGAAGAGAAAATCACATACAGGTCCATGACAGGTAGGCTATGCCCAGGGTTAGTTTCTCTAAATAATTCTGTATTTTGGACTCTAGTTAAATAAAAACATGAAGAAAGCAGACCTGTCAATCAACAAGTGATATGTCAGATGCCTTCATGTTTCAGCCTCCATATATCGAAACCCAAGTTAAGCTCAATTAAATATTGTTTATTTTTAACAATATTTAAAACAATATTTAAAACAAATATCAACAATAAAAAATTTACAACAGTAAAAACAAATAAGTTATATGTACAATTTTGAGCCAGTTCTAAGTGTAGAAAAATCAAAGTGTGTTGATATTGATATTTAAGGTAGGTGGAATAATGCTCCCCTAAAGATGTTCACATTCTAAAACCCAGAACCCACGAATACATGATGTTACATGGCAAGGGAGAATTAAGGCTGTAGATGGTATTATGGCTGCTAATCAGCTGACCTTATAATAAGGAGATTGTCTTAGATTATCTGGATGGGTCCAGTATAATAACAAGAATCACTGGGGAGGTAGGACAATCAGTGTCAGGAAAAGTTTGACAATGTCACCTGACTAGATTTGAAGATGGAGGAAAGGCCCATGAGTCCAAATATTCAATCCTTTAGAAGCTGGAAAAACAAAGAAAGATTTTCTCCTAGGCTCCCCAAAGGGAATACAGCCCTGCTGACATCTTGCTTTTAAATCCAGTGAGATTCATTTGGGATTTATAACCTTCACAACAATAAGATGATAAACTTGTGTTGCTTTAAGCTGCTAATTTTCTTTTGTAACTTGTAACAGCAGCAATAAGAAATTAATAGAACATTAAATTTCATACCAAAATGTCAACATTCCTTACAATGACCTAGAAAAGCTTCATGACTGGTTCAAGTGATAGTAAAAAAACATGTATTGTCAGAAAGGACAATATTTTTCACAAGTTTCCAAACCTGAACTGAGACTCTATTCACAGAGGATAATCAATATCTTCTAGTCTAGAAAATAAATTCTGTGATAACTCAGTTTCGGGATCTTTCTGGAGAGTTTCCTAAGGTTTTAAAATCTAAACCAGAGATACATTTCATTCTTTGATAAGACACTCCAGAGACATCAGAGTTATCTCTAGGCCAAATTACAGCTGGATACAAGACAGGAAAGCTTGTAATTCCAGAAGGACCACATATACCTTCATGTGGTATAGGTGAAAATGAAGAAAATATTTTCTCTATAAAAATAATTTCCCTACTTCCTTGGGGGTCCAGTGGTTAAGAATCCTCCTGCCAGTGCAGGGGACACATGTTCAATGCCTGATCAGGGAAGATTACACATGCCATGGGGCCGCTAGGCCCGTGTGCCTCTAGAACTCGTGCTCCACGACAAGAGAAGCCATTGCGATGAGAAGCTCGCACATCACACCTAGAGAGTGGCCCCCAACCTCTGCAACTAGAGGAAGTCCACACAGCACAAAGATCTAACGCAGTCAAAAATATTAAATTATTTTTTTAATACATAATGTTAGTGTAAATATGTTATCTTGAAAAGCTATCCATTTAGGGAAAATTGTGTACATAGGACAGGCTCAACAAAATACTTAGCTCAGTTAGAGTTACTCCTGATTTTTTAAGTATAAAACAATAGTTACAGGTACAAGCTGGATTTAGAAAAGGCAGAGGAACCAGAGATCAAATTGCCAACATCTGTTGGACCCTAGAAAAAGCAAGGGAAAACATCTGTTTCTGCTTCACTGACTACACTAAAGCCTTTGACTGTGTGGATCACAACAAACTGTGGGAAAGAGATAGGAATACCAGACCACCTTACCTGCCTCCTTCAAAACCTGTATGCAGGTCAAGAAGCAACAGTTAGAACCAGACATGGAACATCAGACTGGTTTCAAATTGGGAAAAGAATACATCAAGGCTGTATATTGTCACCCTGCTTATTTAACTTGTATGCAGAGTATATCATGCAAAATGCCAGGTTAGATGAACCTCAAGCTGGAATCAAGATTGCCAGGAGAAATATCAACAACTTCAGACATGCAGATGACATACCCTAATGGCTGAAGGCTAAGAGGAACTAAAGAGCCTCTTGATGAAGGTGAAAGAGGAGAGTGAAAAAGCTGGCTTAAAACTCAACATTCAAAAAACAAAGATTATGACCTCTTGTCCCACCACTTCATGGCAAATAGATGGGGGGGTGGGTGGGAAATGGTAACAGTGACAAATCTTATTTTCTTGGGCCCCAAAATCACTGCAGATGGTGACTGCATGAAATTAAAAGATGCTTGCTCCTTGGAAGACAAGCTATAACAAACCTAGACATCATATTAAAAAGCAGAGACATCACTTTGCCAACAAAGGTCCATCTAGTCAAAGCTATGGTATTTCCAGTCGTCGTGTACAGATGTGAGAGTTGGACCATAAAGAAAGCTAAGTGCTGAAGAATTGATGCTTTGGAACTGTGGTGTTGGAGAAGACTCTTGAGAGTCCCTTGGATAGCAAAGAGATCAAACCTGTCAATCCTAAAGAAAATCAATCCTGAATATTCATTGGATGGACTGAAGCTGAAGCTGCAATACTTCAGCCACCTGATGCGAAGACCCGACTCACTAGAAAAGACCCTAATGCTGGGAAAGATTGAAAGTAGGAGGATAAAGGGACGACAGTGGATGAGATAGTTGGGTGGCATCACCAATTCAATGGACATGAGTTTGTGCAAACTCCAGGAGACAGTGAAGGACAGGGAAGCCTAGCATGCTGCAGTTCATGGGGTTGCAAAGAGTCAGACATGACCGAGCGACTGAGCAACAACAAATTAGAAAATGTTTGGAGCAATAAAATTAATAAACTTCATAAATTATGGATAAAATTTCAGGTTAGTCAAAATTGTGTTCTTAATCTACCCATCATATCAGACTAAGAGGCAATAAAGGATATTAGGCATTTTTCCCAGTTAAAATACTCCATTTGATATTTCTGCAGACTTTGAAAAATCCATTGCAGTCATGCATTTTTCCCCTTTTCTTCAATCATAAGCTCCATGAATGGCTAAGTTCTGGTTTTCATTGACTTCCATTCATGTTAAATTCAGGCATTTCAGATTTCAAGTGTCACCTAGTGGACAAAGCAAATTTTCCTACTAGGTATCCAAATATCATGAGTTTCAAAACTTTAAGAGAACTCCTAGGAAATGACAAACATCATACTTTCATAATTGTTCTGTAAGACTCAAGTACATCTAGAGACTTCAAAAGACTCTCTAATATCAAGGAAAATCTTAAAAATTCAAAAGGAAGTAGAGCCTGTTACAGTTTTTACCCTGTGTGGGCAACTCTCAAAAAAAAAAAAAAAATGCATGTGCACAGTATCTTCCAAGATTAAAAATCACATCAGAGAATTCCCCAGGGGTCCAGTGGTTAGGACTCAGAACTTTCGCTGCTGAGGGCCTGGGTTCAATCCCTGGTTGGGGAACTATTTAATAAGATCTCAAAAGCCATGTTGCACAGCCAAAAGAAAAAAAGAGAAAAAATCACTTCTTGACACACCCATGTCAAGCAAATTTGATGTTAACTTAGAGAAAGCTTCAAATTGACTGGTCCTGGAGTGAATTTTAGTGTGAACAAATCAGTTGTTTTAAAAAAAGTTTTGGAATAATTAAAGATATTTGAAAATAGACTGAGTAGTAATTGTTAAATATTATGGAAATTTTATTAATTTTGCCTAGTGCGATGATATTGTGTTGGCTATGTTGGAAAATAACCCTTTTTTCAAAAAAATATTTACTAGAATGTATAGAAATATAATATTATATTTATAATTTACCTGCATTGTGGCTCAGCTGGTAAGGAATCCACCTGCAATGTGGGAGACCTGGTTTCAATCCCTGGGTTGGGAAGATCCCATGGAGAAGGGAAAGGTTACCCACTGCAGTATTCTGGCCTGGAGAATTCCGTGGGGTTGCAAAGAGTCAGACACGACTGAGCGACTTTCACTCTGAAATATTTCAGTGAAAAATAATGGATCAAGTTCCAAAAAGAAGTGTAAAAAAAGAAAATATTCTAACCAGCTGAATACTTGTAGAAATATTGGACCACTATTTATTAAGAAGCCTGAATTTTGCTATGAGAAGCTGATGATCTGAGCCACAGTCAGCTCCAGGTCTTGTTTTTGCTGACTGTGTACAGCTTCTCCATCTTCAGCTACAAAGGGCGTAATCAATCTGATTTCGGTACTGACCATTTGGTGATGTTCATGTGTAAAGTCGACAATTCAATGCCAAAAAAAAAAAAGATTGATTAAAAAATGGGCAGAGGATCTGAATAGACATTTTTCCAAAGAAGACATACAGATGGCCAACAGGTACATGAAAAGGCATTCAACAGCACTAATCACTAGGAAAATGCAAATCAAAAGCACAATGAGATATCACCTCACATCGGTTAGAATATCTATCACCAAGAAAACAAGATAGGTGTTGGCAAGGATGAAGACGGCAAGGAGAAAAGGGAATCTATGTACATTGTTGGTGGAAACGTAAATTGGTTCAGTCACTATAGAAATAATATAGAAGTACCTCAAAAAGTTAAAAATAGAACTACCATACAGTCCAGCAATTCCACTTCTGAGGATATATACAGATATCAAATCATTCCCTGGTGGTCAGACAGTAAAGAATCTGCAGGAGACCTGGGTTTGATCCCTGGGTCAGGAAGATCCCCTAGAGAAGGAAATGGCAAACCACTCCAGTGTTCTTACTTGGGAAATTCCACAGACAGAGGAGCCTGGTGGGCTACAGTCCATGGGGTCACGAAGAGGCAGACATGGCTGAGCAACTAACATCTTCACTTCTACTTGACACTAATATAATGTTATATGTTAATTACATTTCATTTTTTTTAAGAAGCTAAAGTTATGCCAAGAACTGCTTCCCACAAACTCATTCAACAAACATGTATTGAGTTCTCATGTTAATTTGGCACCCATGGAGAAAACAGTACAGAAAAGACAAAGTCTCTATCCTCCAGGAGTCTATGGCTATACAAGCTCTGTTCTTCTGATTCTCATACATTAAATGCCTCAGGCCTAACTCTAGGCTCACAAAGGGTAAATCAGATACCCTAAATAAATCTAAAGAGGAAGAAATGTAAAGAGCTGTGTTTTCTTTCATGTCTTATGTGTCTTGTAATTCCCCCCAGGATTAAGAACAGGAAATTTCTTGCATGAGGTATTCAGGTAGTCATTCATTGGAAGGACTGATGCTGAAGTTGAAGCTCCAATACTTTGGCCACAGCTGATGGGCTGACTCATTGGAAAAGACCCTGATGCTGGGAAAGATTTAAGGCAGGAGAAGGGGACGACAGAGGATGAGATGGTTGGGAGGCATCACCGACTCAGTGGACATGAGTTTGAGCAAGCTCCAGGAAATGGTGATGGACAAGGAAGCCTGGCATGCTTCAGTTCATGGGGTCACAAAGAGTCGGACACAACTGAGCAACTGAACCGAACTGAACTGATTCTCAAACAGAATCATAGAAAACACAATTGCCGTGAGCTTTGGCTGCACTTGACTGCTCAGAGCCTAAGGCCATGAAGATGCCAATAAAGGCTGGAGCTCAAGAATATGAACCCAGATCCAAGGCTTCTTCTCTGACACCCAGCCATGAAGCTCCTTTTCCCTATCTTTGCTAGCCTCATGCTACAGTGGCAGGTGAACACAGGTAATGTGAAATCCTGGGTCTAAGAGGGAGTGGTTGGAGGAAGCAGAGATTTGGCAGTCCTTGATAACGGAAACCCAAAGAGACACTGAAAATGAGATGCCCAAAGATACAGCTGAAAAGTTTATATTGCATCAGTCATTCACCATCCGTCACATAGTCCCACAGGCTCCAAACCCAGACTGTGTCTGACGGGGATACACATGGAGCTACAAAGGAAGTAGGGTATTGTTTGTGAACTCAGAAATTATTCAGTATATAAAACTGCCTCCTTGCCCCCTACACAGCTATCACCTGGGATTCCGGCCAAGTCTACCCCATTTTTGCTCTATTTCTAATTTAAACTAGCTCTAAGTAAAAGGTTCAATCAGTTTATATTTCAGTGTAACAAGAAGGAAGACCTCAAAATTACGCTCAAGAAAAAAAATCTACTCTCAGGATTCAGTGAACAGGTCTATGTTCTCCATCTCAACTTTTTCAGACTTCTACAGAGTTTCATTCCTTTTCTCAGCCTTTGTTTTACTGGAAACCCCCAAATTACCCACAAGAGCCTCTAGGAACACATCAGGGCAAATGGCTAAGTCAGAAGATTGGCCACTGTTTTCTGCAATGGAGACAGAAGCATTGAGACTTGTTTCAGAATACAAGAATCTTCCAGATTTTAAATTGGCAATGGGTCAAGGAAGGGAAAGTAAAAGAGTAGTCAAAGATGTGTCTAATTTTTTTATCTTGGGACCCTAAGAAAAGGGTTATAAATAAGTAAGTATGGTTGTGTCATCTCCGGTAAAGTCAAATTTGAGTCTCAAATCCCACATAAGATAAGGTTAATCAGTGTAGCTGCTTAAAATACAATATTTTACTGTGTTTTCTCTGGTGAGAAACAATATTAAAATGCCTGTGAACAGTAGGTGCTACATAAATCTCTTGTATTTTATGGAAAATCTGTTGAATTGTTGAGTGAAGGAGAAGCTTCTGGATTTGGAAAAAAAAAATAGATGAACCATTAGGATGGAAAAACATTCAACAGATGAAGATGAGATACTACACTAAGCAGGGGATTTAGAGATAGAGATAATAATGCAGGAATTATCTTCATAGAGATGAGGTTAAGGCTATGCTAATAAGTAAGATCTCTGAGGGACACAGTGTCCAGAGAGGATGAAAATGATAGAACACCATGCTGCAAGAACCACAGGTCAAGTGATTGTTGAGGAGGGGGAGGTCGTAGACCACTGAGTTTGGCAAGAAGCCAGAACTTCTGAACAGTCTAGTTGATTCTCTTTTGAAACTCTTCCTTGGGTTACTTTTATGAGAGATTTTACTCTTCTCTGTATTTCCTAGGATCCTGGGAAGAGATAATAACACTCAACAAGTGTCTAAGATGTTATATATTGGAGATCTAAAATCTTAACCCTGAAGCAAATGAGTTTCCTTTTCTTCTTAAGGTTTTAATTATTCAATGAGACAAGACTAGAGATTTATTTTGGATTTCAGAGATGTACAAAGACGCTCTTGGCCTGCCTGTTGCCTCCATCAACGTCCCTAACCACTGTACTTTAAATTTAGCATTAACAAATTCACTCTGACTCTATTCCTCTTGCTCTACCAATTTTAATATCACATCTAGTTATTAACCTTAGCACTGTTTTCTGTTTTATTTGTGCAGAATACTTTGGCTTGAGAAGATGCGTAATGGGTTTGGGGAGATGCAAAGAGCACTGCAACATGGATGAAAAAGAGTTAGATAAATGCAAAAAGAAAACATGTTGTATTAGAGCAAAAGTGGTTCAACTGATAAAAAACTACATACAAAATGAAATGCTCCATATGCTTAAAGAGGACTCTCAGGAAGTGCTAAAAATTACCAAGAATTTTAGTGTCATGATGCAGACCGAACATCATAATTTATCTGTTCTGCCCAAAATCAAAAGTGCCAGTGCTTTTGCCAAGATCAACACCATCATCATCCCAAATGCCACCATTGTGAACTCTGCCACCACCAACCCCGTGAACTCAGGGAAGATAATACACACTGCTACTTCTACCAGAAAAAGAAGAGATTTAGGCACTGACTCCCCACCACCAGCACCACCTCCATCGTATATACTTCCGACAGCATAACTGGAGCTGGAGAAGCAGATGAGCAGGGATTCGGGTCTCTCCCTTAAAACACCAAGTTCCTCTTTATCTATTCTATCTATAAACTGAGACAGAACTGTTTCCTCTGTTATCAGTCATTCAATAAACACTGTTCAAGCACCCACAGTTTATATAATTTTATCTTTCTCACAGGAGCCTCACAGAGGAGACAGAGCTAGAAAGTAATAGAATTCTAGTTTACATGCTCAGGAGAGAGTGAGCAACAGAAATGCTGACTGTGTTGAATTTAACCCGTCGATGAGCCAAAGTAAGCCTCTGCAACAAAAATTTATGGTTCTCATATTATGTGCTTTTCTTGGGGTGATAGGAATGGAAACAGCAGACATATTTTCTTTTTCCATAGATTTTTTTTTTCCCATAGAAAGGCCCATATAAGGTGGGGAGACCAAGTTTACCTTCTCCACAGAAGAAATTCATGAGGCCACTTAAGATAAAAATATGGGGCGGGCAGAGGGGGAAGATATGACTTCTGTCTCTGATCCAAGGCATTTTCAACCAGATTCCTGAAGGGACAACAGGTAAAGTGCTGCTTCCAGTGGATACAGGCTACAAACCACAAATGCAAACCATGGAGGTAATTTTTAATTTTCAAGTAGCCGCATTAAAAGGTAAAAATAAATAGGTGAATTGAATGTTAATAATACATTTTGTTTAATGCAGTAAGTTCAAAGCCTTGACATTTCAATATGCAATTAATGTAAAAATTATTTGAAATATTTGCCTTTTCTTGGTACGTCTTTGAAATTTCTTATGTATATTACTGTTACAGCATATTTCATCATACTAGTCATATTTCAAGTGCTCGATAGTCCCATGTGGCTTAAATTTCCAGCCTCTAGAACTATGAGAAAATCCGTATCTGTTGTTAAAGCCACCCAACCTATGGTATTTTGTTATAGCAGCCCAAGCAGACCAGTGAGTCATAAAGAGATGGTATTGGGACTTCCTTAATGGCCCAGTGACTAAGATTCTGCACTCCCAAAGCAGGCAGCCCTGGTTCAGTCTCTGATTCGAGAACTAGATCCCACATGCTACAACTAAGTGTTCATATGCCACAGCTAAATGTCCCGCATGCTGCAGCCAAGATCAAAGATCCCAAATGCTGTAACTGAGACCCAGCACAGCCAAATAAATAAATAAAAATAAATACTGAAAAAAGTAAGAGAGAGATGATATCCTTTTCCTCCTTCTTGCTGAGCTCTGGGTAAAAATTAAAGGTAGGAACAACAGATGCCTCTTAAAAGACTCCAAGCCTCTCTGCCTTCATTCTGGGTTTGTCAATAAGGAAAATTGAGCATCCTTAGTAGAATTTGTATACTTAAATCAAAGATATCAGTTTATATAAAGTTACAGTAAGATGTGTAGAGATGAATGACTTTCACTTTTCATTCACTTTCATAGTAAGATGTGACTGTTTTATTGTTAACTCTGAGAATAAAAGCCACAGAATGCATAGTAAAAGGCAATAAGCATGGAATAATTATTTAATAATTGTCAGACAATTTGAATTTTTACACACAAACTGGGTTTGAATTTACTAATAAATACCAAAAGTTGCTGTTTTAGAGTGAAAATAAAGGAGTCCCTTTGTGCTCAGTGCCCTGCGCACACACTTTGCAAGTGACAGCAACTGGAGTTTGACTTCGAATTCCAGCATATGGGTTAAATTGTGCTCAGTCATGTCCTACTCTTTGCAACCCCATGGACTGTACCCTGCCAGGCTCCTCTGTCCATGGGATTTTCCAGGCAAGAATACTGGAGTGAGTTGCCGTTTCCTCTTCTAGGGGATTTTCCCAACCCAGGGATTGAACCCATGTCTCCTGCATCTCCTGTGCTGGCAGGTGGGTTCTTTACCACTGAGCCACCTGGGAAGCACTAGGAGTTGAAAGGATCACAGTGATTATCATTGCTTTTGGAACAGCTGCAATTGGCTATCTAGCTGACAAAAGATTTTATGTTAAGATTACTGTAGCAAATCTATGGTAAGCATTCACAATCAGAAAGACAACTTCAAGACAGTATATGCTTTTAACTTGAAGATTTAGAAAATAAAAGCTGTATGGTAGTTGTTTCTTTAAATTTGTCAGCAAAGTGATGTCTCTGCTTTCTAATATGTTGTCTAGGTTTGTCATAGTTTTGTTCTGTTTAATTTTGCTTTGGAGATTGGATGTTTATCAACAAACTGCTCTCTAAAGTATATTGTATCAAGTTAAAGTCACAGGAACAGTACAGAGCTGTCCCTGTTTTGCTTCACCTTTGCCAAGTAGCTAGAAGGCGTATTTTCCAGGACTGGGAGCTAATCTTCTAGATGTTCTATGAGTACTCAGTAAATTTACCCAGTAGCCAGTTAGACAGTCTAACCAAATCTGTGACCTGATGGCAGAGCTTTCTGCTTTATCATCTGCCCACTGCCCAACTTCAGATCTCATCTGAAGTCTTAATAAATACTGGAGCTCCAGGCAAGTAACACAAGTAGCTCTGTCCTATCCACCCCACTGCACTCTCCCCAGGCATGTCCCCATCCTTCAGGCAAGAAGTTCTTGCCTCTGGCTTTTGCTGCTATCTTGCTCCTCACTTCAGTAACCTTAAGTAACCTGAAATTCTCCATATTGAGAAGAGAGTGATGGAGGGGAGGGGAGACAGAAACAAAAGCACTAGGTACATCTGTTTTTAAATGGAAGGAAAATTTTTAAATGCCCATCTATGGAAAGAGGAAGAAATGAGAAAGAGGAGAGGTTTTTATTTATTTTATTTTTTTCTATTTTTATTTTATTTTATTTTTAAACTTTACAAATTGTATTAGTTTTGCCAAATATCAAAATGAATCCGCCACAGGTATACATGTGTTCCCCATCCTGAACCCTCCTCCCTCCTCCCTCCCCATACCATCCCTCTGGGTCGTCCCAGTGCACTAGCCCCAAGCATCCAGTATCGTGCATCGAACCTGGACTGGCGACTCGTTTCATACATGATATTATACATGTTTCAATGCCATTCTCCCAAATCTTCCCACCCTCTCCCTCTTCCACAGAGTCCATAAAACTGTTCTATACATCAGTGTCTCTTTTGCTGTCTCGTACACAGGGTTATTGTTAGCATTTTTCTAAATTCCATATATATGCATTAGTATACCGTATTGGTGTTTTTCTTTCTGGCTTACTTCACTCTGTATAATAGGCTCCAGTTTCATCCACCTCATTAGAACTGATTCAAATGTATTCTTTTTAATGGCTGAGTAATACTCCATTGTGTATATGTACCCCAGCTTTCTTATCCATTCATCTGCTCGTGGGCATCTAGGTTGCTTCCACGTTCTGGCTATTATAAACAGTGCTGCGATGAACATTGGGGTACACGTGTCTCTTTCCCTTCTGGTTTCCTCAGTGTGTATGCCCAGCAGTGGGATTGCTGGATCATAAGGCAGTTTTATTTCCAGTTTTTTAAGGAATCTCCACACTGTTCTCCATAGTGGCTGTACTAGTTTGCATTCCCACCAACAGTGTAAGAGGGTTCCCTTTTCTCCACACCCTCGAGGAGAGGTTTTTAAAAGAAGCTAGACTTCTCTGAATATATCCTGTTTTGAAGATTTGACTTAGAAATTATTTAAACATTTTACCTAATATAAACAGGTAAAGTGTGTATTGAATTGATAGCATAACCACAAACAGAAGAGCTATTTGAAGTAGCAGATATTTGAAATAATCTCTCCCATTTTGTTTGTAAAAAGAAAAGATAGAAAAAGTAAAATACATGTTCATCAATAGGAAGTATTAGTTGCTCAGTCGTGCCAGACTCTGCGACTCCATGGACTGCAGCCCACCAGGCTCCTCTGTCTATGGGATTTTCCAGACAAGGATACTGGAGTGGGTTGCCATTTCTTTCTCCAGGAGATCTTCCCGACCCAGGGATAGAACCTGGGTCTCCTGCACTGCAGGCAGATTCTTTACCAACTGAGCTATGATGGAAGCCTCAATAGGGTCCATCAAAAGGGTTTAACTAAACCACTGTATGTTCATATATAAAAAGTTATGTAAAATTAGAAAAAAATAATGGAGATCTATATTTTTCAATATGAAGTGAGCTCTTAGACATGTTAAATTTTTTAAAGGACGCTGAAGAACAATAAGTATAGGATGATGCAATTATTTATTTTCTATAATTTATTATAAAAAGTGAAGTGAAAGTCATTCAGTCATGTCCGACTCTTTGCAACCCCGTAGACTGTACGGTCCATGGAATTCTCCAGGCCAGAATACCAGAGTGGGTAGCTGTTCCCTTCTCCAAGGAATCTTCCCAACCCAGGGATTGAACCCAGGTCTCCCACATTGCAGGCAGATTCTCTTGGATTCCTTACCATCTGAGCCATCAGGGAAGTTCATAATTTATTAATATCATGGAGTAAATTTGGCTGTTTTTCCTTTCAGTGTACAGTTCTATGAATTTTAACATCTTTAGATTCATGCAACCATCACCACAAACAGGACATTGTTTCATTGCTCTGAAACATACCACTTTGTATTCAAACTCTAATTGCACCATAACTCCTGGCAACCAGTGATCTATTTTGCCTGTAGTTTTGCCTTATCTGAAAATATCACAAAAATGGAACGTTTGAGGCTGACTTCTCTCATTTAACATGGCTTTAAGATTCATCCAAATTTCCCAAATATATTAATATCCATAATACATTCCTTTTTACTGCTAAATAGTATTGTATTCTAGACATTTAATACTGGTTTTTTATCCTTTCATTCACTGAAGGACATTTGGTTTGTTTGCAGTTTTTTGACTAACACAAGTAAAGTTGCTATAAACATTTGCTTATAGATTTTTGTGTTATTAAAAGTTTCCATTTTACTAAGGTAAATACCCAGGTGTAAGACTGCTAGGTTCTATGGTAAAGGTATGTTTAACGTTAAAGGAAACTGAAAACCCTTTTCCAGAGTGACTGCGGCATTTTCCATTGCCACCCCCTGAAAATTAATCAATGGAAACATCTTGCAAAATGGAGTTGAGAGGTCAGAAGGGGGAGCTCTCATACTCTACCACTCAAGGTTAATTGCATTATCAACAAGAAGAAAGTTAATACTTTACTACTTTACTACCCAGCAGGAAAAGGAAAGAATTTCTCCTTGCCTGCCTATAGCCTTACCAATGACAAAACTGTCACTATTCAGCCAATGAAAAAGCCACTACGCTTTTCAGTGGCCTTTCAGTGCCCAGTTTATTCCCACAAACTGGTTTTAACAGCCTCTCTCAACTCCCCCTTCTTCTCTGTAAAAGAACATTTTCTCTACTTTTGTTCTCTGGACTTGCCTGTGGTTTACAATAGATTTATGCATCTCACATTGTGATTCTTTGCTGTTCCTGAATAAACCCATTTTACTTGTAAAACAACTGGCTGTTTTATTGTTTTGTTGCAGGAAGGAGGATCCCTTCCAGGGCCCAAGAGTGGGCTCTTGTCTAACACTTGGAAATGAATAGTCTGAGAAGACACACATGTTGACAAAGCAAGAGACTTTATTGGGAAGGGATGCCCAGGCTGAGAGCAGCAGAATAAGGGAACTCAGGGGAACTACTCCGCCCATGAGGCTTGCAGCCTTGAGTTTTATGGTAATTGGATTGATTTCCAGATTGTCTCTGGCCGATCACTCTGACTTAGCCTCCTTTCTGGTTGTGTGCATGGCTCAGCCAAGATGGATTCCAGAGAGGATTCTGGGAGGTTGGTAGGACGAATGGACTGGAGACTCCTCTCTCCTTTTGACCTATCCCGAATTTTTCTGCTTGGCGGTAGCTTGTTAGTTCTTCATTCTTTACCAGCACCTCCTTTCGAAGGTAACTCATGCAAGTGGCTACTATCTTGCATGGCCAGGGTGGCTGGTTTCAGTCAGTGTTTCCTCTAACAGTTTTAGGTCAACACCAGCAATGGGTGAGATTTCCATTTGCTTCACATCCTTGCCAGCACTTAATGTTGTCAGTGTGAAATGAAAATATGTCCTGCCATATCAATAAACAAACAAACACTCTTTTCCGTCAACACAAGAGAAGACTCTACACATGGACATCACTGGATGGTCAATACCGAAATCAGATGGATTATATTCTTTGCAGCCAAAGATGGAGAAGCTCTATACAGTTAGCAAAAATAGGACCAGGAGCTGACAGTGGCTCAGACCATGAACTCCTTATTGTCAAATTCAGATTTAAATTGAAGACAGTAGGGAAAACCACTAGACCATTTAGGTGTGACCTAAATCAAATCCCTTACGATTGTACAGTGGAAGTGAGAAATAGATTCAAGGGATTAGGTTTGATAGATAGAGTGCCTGAAGAACTATGGATGGAGGTTCATGACATTGTACAGGAGGCAGGGATCAAGACCATACTCAAGAAAAAGAAATGCAAAAAGGCAAAATGGTTTTCTTACAAATAGCTGTGAATAGAAGAGAAGTGAAAGGCAAAGGAGAAAAGATTTACCCATTTGAATGCAGAGTTCCAAAGAATAGCAAGGAGAGAGAAGAAAGCCTTCCTCAGTGATCAATGCAAAGAAATAGAAGAAAGCAATAGAATGGGAAAGACTAGAAATCTCTTCAAGAAAATTAGAGATACCAAAGGAACATTTCTTTCAAAGATGGGCTCAATAAAGGACAGAAATCCTATGGACCTAACAGAAGCAGAAGATGTTAAGAAGAGGTGGCAAGAATACGAAGAACTATACAAAAAAGATCTTCACGATCCAGATAATCACAATGATGTGATCACTCACCTAGAGCCAGACATCCTGGAATGTTAAGTCAAGTGGGCCTTAGAAAGCATCACTACAAACAAAGCTAGTGGAGGTGATGGAATTCCATTTGAGCCATTTCAAATCCTAAAGGATGATGCTGTGAAAGTGCTGTACTCAATATGTCAGCAAATCTGGAAAACTCAGCAGTGGCCACAGGACTGGAAAAGGTCAGTTTTCATTCCAATCCCAAAGAAAGGTAATGCCAAAGAATGCTCAAACTACCACACAATTGCACTCATCTCACACGCTAGTAAAGTAATGCTCAAAATTCTCCAAGCCAGGCTTCAACAGTACGTGAACAGTGAACTTCCAGATGTTTAAACTGGAACATTGAAAAGGCATAGGACCCAGAGATCAAATTGCCAAAATCCACTGGATCATCAAAAAATCAAGAGAGTTCCAGAAAAACATCTATTTCTGCTTCATTGACTATGCCAACACCTTTGATAGTGTGGATCACAACAAACTGTGGAAAATTCTGAAAGAGATGAGAACACCAGACCACCTTATCTGCCACCTGAGAAATCTGTATGTAGATCAAGAAGCAACAGTTAGAACTGGACACGGAACAACAGACTGCTTCCAAATCGGGAGAGGAGTACATCAAGGCTGTATACTGTCATCCTGCTTATTTAACTTACATGCAGAGTACATCATGAAAAATGCTGGACTGGATGAAGCACAAGCTGGAATCAAGATTGCCAGGAGAAATATCAATAATCTCATATATGTAGATGACACCACTCTGATGGCAGAAAGCGAAGAAGAACTAAAGAGACTCTTGATAAAAGGGAAAGAGGAGAGTGAAAAATTTGGCTTAAAATTCAACATTCAGAAAACTAAGATTATGGCATTTGGTCCCATCATTGCATGGAAAATAGATGGGGAAACAGTGGAAACAGTGACAGACTTAATTTTTGGGGGCTCCAAAATCACTGCAGATGGTGACTGCAGCCATGAAATTCAAAGATGCTTGCTTCTTGGAAGAAAAGCTATGACCAAGCTAGACAGCATATTAAAAAGCAGAGACATTACTTTGCCAACATAGGTCCATCTAGTCAAGGCTATGGTTTTTCCAGTAGTCATGTATAGATGTGAGAGTTGGACTATAAAGAAAACTGAATGCCGAAGAATTGATGTTTTTGAACTGTGGTGTTGGAGGAGATTCTTGAAAGTCCCTTGGACTGCAAGGAGATCCAACCAGTCTATCCTAAAGGAAATCAGTCCTGAATATTCATTGGAAGGACTGATGCTGAGGCTGAAACTCTAAAACTTTGGCCACCTGATGCGAAGAACTGACTCATTGGAAAAGAACCTGATGCTGGGAAAGATTGAAGGCAGGAGGAGAAGGGGATGACAGAGGATGAGATGTTTGGATGGCATCACTGACTTGATGGACATGAGTTTGAACAACCTCTGGGAGCTGGTGATAGGGAAGCCTGCGGTCCAGCAGTCCATGGGGTCACAAAGAGTCATATACAACTTAGTGACTGAACTGAAGGGACCCAGAGTAGATTTTTCTCCTCTGTCTCAACTTTACAAGAAACCAGAGCCATTGTACCAGCAAAGGCCCCTTATGCCCATCTGCTGCCTTGGGAGTTCCAAATGGATTTGAGTAAGTCTCTCCTTGTTCTAGGATCTCCCATATTGGTTGATGTTAGGTAGTTAGAATAGGAAACATGAGTCCAGGATGGTGCGGTGGCTAAAAGACAAGGAAGGGAAAAGCCCTGGAAAATAGAACAAAGGAAGGTCAGAGGACCAGAGTGAGGACCTCAGGTAGAACAAACAGCACTCCTGGCTAGCCCAATTTACATAGGGCAGGCCCAGGGGGAGGAAAAATACATATAAAAAGAGGAGCCAAAGGGCCGGGGATCTGTCTCTCTCTCTCTTTCTTTCATCCCCACCTCCCCCCCATGCCCTGAGTGCGCAGGGATGCGCTTCTCTTTGGGTCGGCATGCCCTCACAACTCGAGGATGGATTTTCCTGATATTTTCTAAGTAAAATAGAGCTGTAACACAGAGCTGTAACACTGATTTGTTTAAGAGCTATAACACGGTCTGTTCGAGACCTGAGAGCTATAACACGGTCTGTCCAAGACCCAAGAGCTGTGACGTGCCGAGGGCTTTAATGTCCGTCACTCCAAATCTTTGTTGTGATGAGACAGAACCGAGGAGCATACACTCGCCTGACAGCTGAGATCTTGAATTTTTAATTTGATGAGGTATAACAGGTACCTGCTCCCTCCCATTAAAGTACTGAAGAGAGACCTGGCTGAAAGATATCTGGCACTGGTAGATATATCCACCCAAGGTCTGGATACTGGGTGGGGCTTGGTTGGAAGTTACCAAGAAATACCCCAGGCTGGGTTGGAAGACACCTCGGTGGCTCCCTTGTAGAAAGACATAAGACAGAACTTGTGAGTACCTAGTTAACTGTGTTACAGGGAGGAAACCAATTCTGACTCCCTGTTGGAAACTGCTTCTTTGACTTGCTTTTATTATTATAATCATACTCAGTGGCTTGCCTGAAGGACCCTGCCCCTCTGCTTGACTGTAAACTGAAGTGCCTTTGTTCAGCTCATGGAGGGATAGTTTGTCCCTACCAACCTGTGAATAGAAGAGATCAACACACCCCCTTCCAAAGGCTGGCCATTTCCTTGGAGACGTTTTACAGGACTGAAGACCCTCTCACTTTAGTTCCCCACTGCATCTCCCTCTCTATTCTGCCTTTTGACTTTAGTTCCTCATTGCTTCTTTCTGATCTATAAAAGAACCTGGCATCCAGACCCCAATAAGATGGTAATTTTGAGGCTCTAGCCTGCCATCTTCTCATTTTGCCGGCTCCCCGATTAAAGTCTCTTCCTTGCCTCGACACCTTGTCTCTGGGGTCCATTGGCCTATCGTTCGGGGAGCAGAGTGAGCGTGGACTCTGTAGGTAACAACAAATCTCACCCTAAATATTGAGGGGGCTCTTTAATGCGTATGCAGTTAAAAATTAAAAGCTGGCTCGGTAAAACCTTAAACAAGGCCTTCTAGGGGAAAGCTCAGATGTCTCTGTGTCTTTGAGATGTATCTGACCTTCCTAGGTTGTTCTGTTTGTCCGTGTTAGCCTATAAGAAGTCTTTTTGCATTTTTAATCATTGGCAACTCTGTGGAGATATTTATTGGTGGTAAAATGATATAGTCTTTAAAAATTAGAGAAACTAACAAGTTATTAAATCTAGAGTGCTCTCGTTGCAAACAACTGTTTTGTTGGTACCTATAAAAGTCAAATTAACTGAAGAACTTTTCTTGAGGAAGAAAAATTGATTTAGGAAGCTCATTGTGGTTTTCCCCTCAATGGGCCTTACAGATGCTAATAAGAGCATTAAGAATATCAACAAACAACTTGGAGGGGGAAAAAAAGTCTAGCTATTATTTCAACGAGGTAAAAAAATTTTTAAGGCATTACCTAAAATGAATAAAAAATTCTTTGGATGATTACTTAGAATGGGATAAATAGACATTTATGTGATTAAACGATTCAATATTACTACACTACCCAAAGCTAATGAGCCATGAGGGACACCCTACTGGTCCCCAACAATAAAAACTAACCAAGTCTGTTCTATTACCCCAGTTTAAGTTTATATATTTAAGGGACTAGAAAAATTTACACTGAGATATCCTACCAATTATTTTGGGACAGTTAGGCCAAAAGGCCTGACTTCCTCAACTTTACCCAACTCTGGGGATCCCAGGGCCTTTTATATAAAAGTAAAGTAAAATAGACAGGGAACAAAAAGAAAAAGCCTTCTAAATGCTCCCCTAAGACCAAAGCTTGTTGATCAGTTCCTTATGAAAACTAAAGGTATGGAAAAAGTTGGTGGAATTTTACAGCTCTTATTTAATTATATTGTGGGATAAATAAGGCATATCAATTGCATTGAGTAAATATTAACTAAAAGTACTGAGGAAACCTGAGCTATACAAAATAAGTAAAAACTGAGAATTAACATACAGGGGCTCATAAAATAAAAATAATGATTTTGCTTTGATTTAATTTATAAACTCAGAAAGATCTTTGCTAAATGACTTATACAAACCTTTGAAGATGTGATAAATTAAAGCTCTAAAGTTATAAAACACAGAACTTCATAAATTACATTTCAGTTTGCTAAAAATCTTGCCACTGATTTTAGTAACTTTAGGCAGCAAAACTATTTGAAAAACTAAGCAACTGCCTTTGTCTCACAAATGTCTAAACCAGAGTATGAATATAGGCCACGAGGACCTAGACTAAGCCCAATTAAGCAGGCAAGACCTGAAAGACCAAAGGGGGAAAAAAGTGGCAATTTTAAATCTAAATTACTGAGACTGTTCCCACTGCAAAACGTTACAGATGATTGTTCTTTAGTCGCCGGGCTGTGCCCCACTCTTTGCGACCCCATGGACTTCAGCCTGCCAGGCTTCCCTGTTACAGATAGTAAGCCTTAATCATCTGAGCAAGCAACTTTAAGATATTCCAACTGTTTATTAACTAGTAAGCTTATATCAATATTGTGATACCTGGTTCATATCTAAGCTTTTACTAAAGCCATGAGATCTCTGGTTTGTTTATGTCATGTACACTTTATATGTATGAGCTATCTCTACTTCTAAAAGGTAATTAAAGCTGGGATGGGAAATACCCTTAAAATTTCCCTTAGAATTGTAAATATCTCTTACAAAAGGGTAACTTCTTAGTTTTCAGAGCTTTTCATATGTCTGATGCTTTCTTAAAAACAATTAACCTAAAGTAATCCTTCTGTCAAAGAGATATATTTTGGGGTGGCAAACTCTGCTACCCTTTCTGTAGTGAGCTGTGGGACCTCTCAACCCAAATATACTATTCCACTCCACCGTCCAAACCAAAAACACAGCTCCTAAATTACTATTCTCATAATTCATTTTATATCAAAACTGTAACAAAAAATCTTCCAACAAACAAAGCCCAGGGCCAGATGGCTTCACAGGCGAATTCTACCAAAAGTTTAGAGAAGAGCTAAACTAAACCTAGGGGCTTCCCTGGTGGCTCAGAGAGTAAAGAATCCACCTGCAGTACAAGAGACCTGGGGTGGATCCCTCAGTTGGGAAGAACCCCTGGAGAAGGGCATGACAACCCACTGCAATATTTTTTCCTGGAGAATCCCCATGGACAGAGAAGCCTGGTTGACCACAGTCCACGGGGTCACAAAGAGTCAGACATGACCGAGCGACTAAGCACAGCACAGCAAACTAAACCTATCCTGCTAAACTTTTCCTGCTTAAACTCTTCCAGAAAATTTTAGTAAAACTAAGAAGTAAGCAACTATGAACTGTCTTTACATGGCATTTTATAAATTGGGGGAAATAACTATCTGAAGACCTGTTCTGCCAGGCTGTCCCCTGAGCACAGAGTCCCTCATTTCTGCTCTCCACACTGAACTCCTTTCAGGGGATGGGTCAGCTACAGCAGCATATGACTTAATCCTTGTAAAGTCAGATGGCAATTGCCAATTTGTAGTTGACAGGGAGCCCCTTTCACATGGACACCCAATATAAACTTGTTGCAAAACCAGAAACAGTTCAAATTTGCTGTCTCAGTTTCCCCTCATAGGTATGCTTGCGTGCTAAGTCACTTCAGTAGTGTCTGACTCTGCGACCCTCCAAGCTCCTCTGTCCATAGGATTCTCCAGGCAAGAATACTGGAGTGGGTTGCCATGCCCCCCTCCAGGGGATCTTCCCGACCCAGGGATCGAACCCACGTCTCCTATGGCTCCTGCCTTGCAGGCAGATTTGTTAGGGGAAGCACACTGACTGAAACAGCCCACCCTGGCTGGGCACCATAGTAAACATTTGCATGAGTTGTTAGGAGGTCCTGGTAAGGAACACGGAACTAATAAGCCACCAGCAAGAAGAGTTCGGGAAAAGTCAAAAGGAGACACCACATATCCAACCACCTCCCAGAATCCTTCTCGCTGGCATCCGTCTTGGCTAAGCAAGGTGTGCACCACCAGGAAGGACTCTGAGTCAGAATGACTGGCTAAAGACGACCCGGAAACTAATCCCATCACCATAAAACCCAAGACTACGAACCACATGGTGGGGCAGTTCTCCTGGGTTCCTTTACCCTGCTGCTCTCCACCAGGGTGCCCTATTCCCAAGAAAATCTCTTGCCTTGTCAGCACATGTGTCTCCTCAGACAATTCATTTCCGAATGTTAGACAAGAGCCCAGCTTCGGGCCCTGAAAGCAGTCCCCCTTCCTGCAACAGATTCTTTACCACTGAGCCACCAGGGAAGCCCCCTCACAGGTATAACAGATGCTAATAAAAACATTCAATTAATGAACAAGAGAATGGGGAGAGGCTAAGGAGAATTCCGGGGATGCTTCCCAACAAGATTGAAATTTTTAAAGAGTTATTTAAAAATAAGATAAGCAAAGCAAATATTGATAGCAATGAAACAAACAGGAAACAGAAAGGGGAGAGTCTTGGGACTCATCCCAGCAGGTGGAAGTCTTTAGACTGTTACTAAGAAATAGAATTGTTGCAGTAACAAGGAAAAAAGAGGAACTAGCTTTTCTCTTTCCTTTTCCTGAGAACACAAATAAAGAAAACAGTGAGCAGGCCTGATTTCTTGTTTTTTACTTTAACTGCTCCTAACTCTGAACGTGTGTAACTAAGTTTCCTTTTCGGCCCCCTAACTCTGCAGGAGCTATAATTCTCATTTTTTCCTTGGACTCTATGCTAAACACATCCTGTATCTGGGGTTTACCCTTACAAACACCCTTTCCCTTGTAGTTACGTATCAGAAAGAAGGCCGCAGAGCCACCAAACTGCTAGACTCAATTACTGGGTTACTGACACCAGTCTATGACTGTCTTTGAAAGAATGCAAGAGGAAGAAATCAAGATTCTATCACACTTGTTCCTCATCATGACTTCCAGCTGATTCCTGACTGCCAAGCCCTTGCCTTATATAAGCCTCTAGACTCCTCAAGGAGCGAGGGGACAGTTCTTGAGGCATGAGCCAACTGTGTTCCCCTCTCCGTCGGCTGAGAATTAAAGCCCCCTTTCTATTTTTTGTAAACTTTGTCTCTGTATTTTTTTATTCACCTTCGGTTTTCAGAAAAAGCCAAGATTTTGGCCAACATCAGAATGACTAAAATGGTCATGGATGAGTTAAAACAAAGGTTTAATGCAGCACTACCAAAGGCTGGGTGAGCCAAAGGGACCCCCTGCTGGTCCCCCAACATTAAGGACCCCAAACAAGTCTTCTCTGTTTATCCCAGTATGCTGCTGCTAAGTCACTTCAGTCGTGTCCGACTCTGTGCGATCCCATAGACGGCAGCCCACCAGACTTCCCCACCTCTGGGATTCTCCAGGCAAGAACACCGGAATGGGCTGCCATTTCCTTCTCCAGTGCATGAAAGTGAAAAGTGAAAGTGAAGTCGCTCAGTTGTGCCCGACCCTCAGCGACCCCGTGGGCTGCAGCCTTCCAGGCTCCTCCGTCCGTGGGATTTTCCAGGCAAGAGTACTGGAGTGGGGTGCCATTGCCTTAATATAATTTTAAAAGCTGGAAGGCAGATATTACAATGGGAAACCTGACCCACAGTCCCTTGGGACAAAGGTTAGGCAGATTAATCAAAATAAAGATCAACTAGAGTCCAGGATAGGGGGCCTGGGGGATGTGTGTGGTCTATCTTAGTTCTCAAAGAACTGCACAAAGATATGTATTAGATTATTATGTATATCCCTTGAGGAGGAACTAGGACTCTTTAATTGCTAAATTATTGTCATTACATTTCTTGTTTTCTTGCTTTTCCTGTGTTTTCTGCATTCCCTCCTTTCCCTGAATAGTAGCCGCCTGTGCCTGCTCTTTGGAACTCAGGAAAGGCTTGGACACTAAAGCTATTTTTTATAAGAAGCAGGGGATAAAGGGGCTTTGTATCTGAGAGGGCCCCTCAGGGCCCTGCTCAGTTTCAATGAGAGTATTCATATTGAAGGGGTTTCCCAGGTGACTCAGTAGTAAAGAATTTGCCTGCCAAAGCAAGGGATGCAAGAGAGGCCAGTTCTATCCCCAGGTCGAGAAGATCCCCTGGTGTAGGAAATGGCAACCCACTCCAATATTCCTGCCTGGAAAACTTACATGGTCAGAGGAGCCTGGCAGGCTACCATCCACGGGGTCACAAAGAATCAGACACAACTGAGCCCACATGTATTCATATTGAAACAGGCAAAAAGTAATATTCCTATAGGTAAATCATACTAGATATGTATTTTGTTTCCATAGTTTGTTTTTACCATCAGTTAGGTTGCTTTTGGTTTTCTGCTACTGTGAACAACGTTGAGATAAATCTCTCTGTGTACTTGTTTAATTATTTCATCAGACAGAAGTCCAAAGAACAGAGTCTCTTGAGTCAAAAGGTTAGCATTATTTTTAAGACTTCTGATGCCAAATTGCTCTACAAAAGCAAAACTCCCAGCAACATTTCGAGAGAACACGTTTCCCCATACCCTCACCAACACTGGCTAGAAGACAGTTTCAAAGATGGGTGCTCTTTGTTCTGTTTCTCTCTCACTGCTAATAGCCTAGAATACAGGTGCTCAATAAATCAATCCAGGCTACAGGCTATTAGACACTCTGATCTAACCTGTCTGTTCTGGGTTTCAGAGACTTCTCCTGGCTCACTGCCCAGGAGCTTGGCATTGTGTAGACCCTATAAAGGCAGTAGCTCCAAGCATATGACAGTAGAGGACCCTGACTCCACCAAACCACCATCTACTCCCCAGGCCAGCCCTTCAGCCATGAAGCTCCTGCTCCTGGTCTTTACAGCCCTGGGATTCCTGGTGACCCCAGGTAAACTGGATGGAGAAGAGTGAAGGGACTGGGAGCCAGGAACACCAGCAGATCTGGTTTCTCTGGTGACAGACAAGCCAGGTTGGAAGTAGGCAGGGCTCAGCCCACTGAGCTCTGACCTAAAGTGGGGGTCTCCCAGCATCCACCACTGTCCCCAATACCCCTTATCCATCCATCAAACCTATACCCTATACCAAAACCTATCCATCCCAATTTTTTCCCATTCTAAAACAAGAGTCAGCCCCAACTTGGTTCAAAATATCTCCCTTTCCCCTTACATGAGCTCTCTACATCTAAGCTCCTAAAACGCTGAGAAGGCGTCTCTCTTCCACATTTGCAGCCTCTGAGATCAGACCCAGGTCTGTGCTCAGAGGAGAGACCAAGCCCTGGGGTAAAAAATTCAGGAGCACCTGCCTACACCCAAGAGGGCTGGCAGGGAGAACAGGAGACCTCTTAAGAAGGTAAGTGTACATAAAATGTCAAAGGAGGTGCTCAGCTCAAACACTGGGGGAAGAGAATGAAGAACCAGAGAGAAAATTCAGAGAGCCAGGCAATGGGTGTGAAGAACCAGAGGAGAAGCCTCTCAGAAGATGCCAGGGCTGTGGGCCCATGGTGGACACAGAGCACAGAGACAAAGCCCTCAGGTTTGATGAGAAGGTTGTACTTGGTAACGGTGTATGAATGCAAAATAGCCTGTCATAGCAACCATTATTTTCTCTGTAATGATTCAACTTTTTTTTTTCCCCCACTCTGGGTTGATTGATATTGACAAGTTCATAATCCTTAAGAACAAGTGAGGCAGGAACACCTTTAAAAGGAGATGTGGGGTACACTGGGACAATCCTGAGGGATGGGATGGGGAGGGAGATGGGAGAGGGGTTCAGGATGGGGGACACATGTACACCCATGGCTGATTCATGTCAATGTATGGCAAAAAACACTACAATATTATACAGTAATTAGCCTCCAATTAAAATAAATAAATTAAAAAAAAAAAAAGGAGATGTGGGATGAGTAAAAACAGCCACAAGTACCCCTTGGAGTGTTCAAATGCCTCCCCAACAATGAAGACCTGGCTCCCCGGTCCCCTTTTCACTCAGACGTTCTGTGGTACAAACTACAGCAAAAATGAGAAGCTTTAGCTGTTGCAAAGATGTAGATGCTGGCAAAGACAAAGAGCTCTTCTGCATTCCCAGAGGCCATCCATCAAGGGAAATTCTGTCTCCTCCTGCGTTCTTCTCAAGACTCATATTTCAAGCATACATTTGAGGATAAAATGTCTGCTTTAGAGACTTCCCTGGCAGTCTAGTGGGGTGAGGGTTCTATTCCTGGTCAGAGTTCAGGATCCCACATGCCCATAGTGGGGCCAAAAACCAAAAAAGCCCCAACCCCTTGGCAGTCCCTCAATTGTTTCTAACCTTGGATTCTCTATCTTTTCTTCTCCATTGCAGCCAAAGGGGGCGGGACAATTTGTGGGCGTAAGATCGCGGGACACTGCAAGCTGGAATGCGGCTCCCTGGAAAAAACGATATTCATGTGTGACAGGTACAAACAGTGTTGTGTCAAAGGCCTCTTCATAGCACAGCCCGTGATGCAACCACCCATCCAGAAGCCTAACAAACCAGATACACAGTTGGCCAAAGCAAGGACCAATGGGTAAGACAATAGAATCTTCAAGAAGCCGAAGGACTATCATGACTTAAAGCTCCTGTTTTGTCTCTCTGCATCTTTCACTCAATAAACAGTTTGGGGAGGGAGGAGGGTTCAGGATGGGGAACACATGTATACCTGTGGCAGATTCGTTTTGATATATGGCAAAACCAATACAATATTGTAAAGTTAAATAAAATAAAATTTAAAATACTAAAAAAAAATAAATAAACAATTTGGAGTTTGTATCTATCCTACAGTAACGGCTGCTCTGTGGACTCATCCATGGGGTGTGCGTCAGCTTGGGTCTTCCAAGAGCCAATGCCAAGACAGAATTAGACACAAAACCATTTATTAAGGGGGAACACCTGTGATGGAAGGCGGTGAGAAGGAGTAGACAGGGAGAGTCCTCATACTACATTACTGGTCTGATACCTGAAAAGGAAAGATAGACAGACAGAGGACTGGATAGGAGGAGCCTGAGGCTGAAGATTGAAGAAAAGTCTCAGCCAAGCCCATCAAGGCCCCAAAACAAGAACTGCTCCTCAAAGGAGCCCCACCCAGGGCAGGGATGGCTAGGCACTGGGTTCAGTCACTGGCTGGGAGCAGCCCCTGGAGAACACGACCTTGGGGAGAATGCTACGGCACATCTGGAAATATGGCAGCTGAAGGCTCTCCACCAACTACATCCTCAAGACAGTTCTCCTGACGGGAGATCTGAGTGGGGCACCCCATGCCTGCCACAAAGCATGGGAGAGAAAGGAGCTGAATGCATGTATTTGGCCTCCATGTGGATCAACAGATGAGGTACTCATTTGCATAATGAAATGGACAAAAATACATAGATCTGACATTCGTAGCAGTTTCTGAAAGCAAGGCAATGATGCTGGTGACTTGAATGTGCCCAGCCATATCATATATATATCACATCAGTTCAGTTCACTCAGTTGTGTCCAACCCTGCAACCCCATGGACTGCAGCACGCCAGGCTTCCCTGACCACCACCAACTCCCAGAGCATGCTCAAACTCATATCCATCGAGTCAGTGATAGCCATATCATGTAAAGTTGGCATAATCCTATCAGAAGGCCGAGTGAAAACAAGTACAAAGAAACAGGTCTTTTATTCATTTAAACCAGTTAATGCTACTTCTGGAAATCTATATCCTTTCTAAAAAATGTTTTAAAAGTTAAAAACCTTAAACCTTGTTCGTGTTCTTTGGCTGAGAGACTCTAATGTAAGGAATGGCTGTATTCTGAGGAAATAACCAGGATCCGCAGTTTTAAAATGATGGATGGTAAGTTCCCTGGTGGTCCAGTGGTTAAGACTTCACGCTCCCAACGCAGAACTAGATCCCACATGCTGCAACTAAGATCTGGTGCAACCAAATAAATTTAAAGTAAAAATGTGTGAACAGGCATAACCTTAACAGCATAGTTTAAAATAATGAAAAACCAGAAGCTGCCTAAATGTCCAGGGATGAGGGAAATGTGAAGCAAAGTAGCTATAGATTCATAATGTGGATACTATGTACCTCTTAAAAAGGAGAAGTTTAGGGACCTTCCTGGTGGTCCAGCGGTTAAGAATCCCACGTTGCAATGCAGGAAATGCAGGTTTGATCCCTGGTCAGGGAGCTAAGATCCCACACACTGTGGGGCAATTACTGAGCCTTCATGAAGCAACTAAGACCTGATGCAGCCAAATAAATAATAAACAATTTTTTCCTTAAAGGATAAGTTTAGAGTTCTCTTCAGTCATAAAGGATAACTTTGATGTGCTATTAAAGAGCAATTTTAAAAATCATATGTATAAGTTGATCCCATTTTACAACAAAAACACAAGCACACACGCAAACCATTACCCAAAACACTGGGATGCTCTCAACAGCTACCGTTTTTACTCCACACCCTCCTCAAAGATGAAATACAGGGCATCCCAAAATAGATTCAACTCTACAATAGAGTCATGAGAAATACAAGTTGTACTGAAGATGCCATGGGGAGATGTGGGAGAAATTTTGCATCACCCCTATCCAACAAAATTTCATAACAATTCCCTTTAAAGTTGTTTTTTTTTTTTTTTTTCCAAGTTCTTTTTAGCCACTGACACCTCAGCCCATGGACCCTAGGTCTTGAAGTCACTCTACTTCTCCACTCAGTACCCCCACCCCATCTGATCCTCCCCTCCTTTTGCCATTTTGCCCTCTCTCTGCTTCTCCTAGTCACATCCTTATATTCATAACTAGATCAGCAAGCAATAACCTTTCACAGCATTTAATCTTTTTAGAAAATAGCATGGATTATAAATATATTTTTATCATATAAATGCATTTCTGATAGCAAGATGCCCTAAAGTGATACAAAGATGGAATTACGAATAGTGTTATTTATTGATTACTTATATGTATAATTTTTCTACAGTAAACATATTAACAGGAAAAAGTAATATTCTAACAGAGGCACAATAATTATAAAGCATGCTGCTGCTGCTAAGTTGCGTCAGTCGTGTCCGACTCTAGCGACCCCATGGACTACAGCCTACCAGGCTCCTCCGTCCATGGGATTTTCCAGGCAAAAGTACTGGAGTGGGGTGCCATTGCCTTCTCCGAATTATAAAGCATACCACAACTCAAACTGGCCACGTGTCTTCCAGTTTTCTACCCATTCCCCTACTCTCTGTCTAGATTCCTGAGGATGATGAAACGGAGTGTGTGTATGCATGCCAAGTAGCCAGCCTCCTCTGCCAAGGGGACTCTCCAGGCAAGAATCCTGCAATGGGTTGCCATAGCCTCCTCCAGGGTATTCTCCTGACCCAGGGATTGAACCCATATCTTCTGTGGCTCCTCCATTGCAGGCGGATTCTTTACCACTGAGCCACCAGGGAAGTCCCCATGAAACGGAGTTATTTACTGCCATATCAATAAACAAGGAGGATGTCATAGCCATCTGCGATTCAGGCTCTCCAAAAGTGAATTTCTGAGCCCAGAGGGCACCCAGGGAGAACAATGCCATCTATCTGGCAATCATTAGCCACTCCCCATGGTGACTGTAAGCACCGGCCCTAGATAGCTGAGATGCAGATGAAAGGTATGATTTCAGCAAGCCTAGACTATTGCATTTTCCCATACGTAGGAAAGCCTTAAATTCTTTAACTTGTTCAGTCACTCAGTTCAGTGTCTGACTCTGCAATCCCATGGACTGCAGCACAACAGGCTTCCCTGTCCTTCACTATCTCCTGGAGTTTGCTAAAATTCATGTCCACTGCGTTGGTAATGCCATCCAACCATCCCATCTTCTGTCATCCCCTTCTCCTGCCTTCAATCTTTCCCAGCATCAGAGTCTTCCAGTGAGTCAGTTCTTTGCATCAGGTGGCTAAAGTATTGGAACTTCAGCATCAGTCCTTCCAATGAATATTCAGGGTTGATTTTCTTTAGGATTGACTGGTTTGATCTCCTTGCTGTCCAAGGGACTCTCAAGAGTCTTCTTCAGCACCACAGTTCGAAAACAATTCTTCAGCACTCAGCCTTTTTTATTGTCCAGCTCTCACATCCGTACATGACAACTGGAAAATCCATAGCTTTGACTATACGGACCTTAGTCAGCAAAGTGATGTCTCTGCTTTTGAATACGCTGTCTTGGTTTGTCATAACTTTTCTCCCAAGGGGCAAGCCTGTTTTAATTTCATGGCTGCAGTCACCATCCACAGTGATTTTGGAGCCCAAGAAAATAAAATCTTCCACTGTTTCCATTTTTTCCCCATCTGTTTGCCATGAAGTGATGGGACGGGATGCCATGATCTTAGTTTTATTAATGTTGAGTTTTAAGTCATCTTTTCCACTCTCTTCTTTCACCTTCATCAAGAGGGTCTTTAGTTCCTCTTCACTTTCTACCATTAAAGGGGTATCATCTGCATATCTGAGACTGTTGATATTTCTTCTGGCAATCTTGATTCCAGCTTGTGAGTTATTCAGTCCAGCATTTCCGGTGATATACTCTGCCGTTCCCTCCAATTACGCCCTTGTAATTGGAGACAGGTTCATTTTATTGGGCCTGTACCGCCATCTGCTGGCGATATTCAGTATATACAAGCCATGGTCAACACACGGGCTTATTGTGGGGATAATCTGACATTCACCACTGCTCCGGGGCCCCTCTAATTTCCACATGTGCCTTAAACTAGATTCAGATCAAAGCTCACAATGCACTTTACAAGATACACAGAGATGGGCCTTTAAACAGAAACTTCCGGAACTTTGCTGGTGGTCCAGTGGTCAAGACTGTTCCCAACGCAGGGTGCCTGAGTTTGATCCCTGGTCAGGGAATTAGGTCTCAACGCCACAACTAAGACCCAGTGCAGCCAAATAAATAAACAATTAAAAAAAAAAAAACAGGAAACTTCCTTTTGTCCGATTAGCTGGCCTGAGTACCAGAATAGGCTTTTCAAACAACCCCTACTAAAACTTAGAAATAGTGCCTGGTCATCTAATATTTTAGCTTCTGGTTCATGCCTGCCCACAGTTCTCACCTTGTTAAACTCTCCCCCTTCGGAGATACCCAGCAAAACGCTCAGAAGACACCCCAATGGTCTGTTCTTGTTGTCAAAGGTGATACCTAGTCTTTTTCCCCTCCCCTGGTTCTCCTCCCCTGGTTCCCCATACACATCCTCTCTCACTCCTGCCACCATCCAATACTCCAGGAAAGGGTGATGGACAGACAATAGGGTGGGATTCTTTCATTATGGAGTGCTCCACCTCCCCCCACCCACGGCCCCAAGTATGCTGATTTGGAATCCTAATCTTCTTAAGGCAGAAGCTTTGCCTAAATTCCAGGATACAAGGGCCAACTCAAGCCAGTAATAACTATGAACTTTCACTGGAAGAGGAGGTAATTGTACCCAGCCCTGCAGACAATATGGTATGGCTGGTGATCAGGGGGCAGAATAACTTAAAACTGACACATGTGGAAAATACCCTCAAATAATATGCTCTGGAAACTCCCCACAAGTGGTGTCACTCAGGATGTACTCCTGGTGAGCCCAGGGTGACTGCCCTGGCCCCTGGCCCTTTCCCATGCACCTGACAACAGTTAAGATCTCCAGGGGATCTGCTCAATCCAGGGATCGAACCCAGGTCTCCCACGTTGCAGGTGGATTCTTTACCAGCTGAGCTACAAGGGAAGCCCAAGAACACTGGATTGGGTAGCCTATCCGTTCTCCAGCAGATCTTTCCAACCCGGGAATCGAACCGGGGCCTCCTGCATTGCAGGTAGATTCTTTACCAACTGAGCTATCAGGGAAGCCCCCCCCCCAGACAAATGGGGACACTAACCTATGGAGTAAATGTTAATGCACCTGCGACCACCCCCACCTCTGCCCAACAAAGCTCTATGTCTCAAGGTCATTCAGAGGCCAATTCCCCATTATAACTACACTCTGGACTCAACCAGGCCCTAATGGCCTCAATTCAGGGCGTCTCCCCTCTTGCACCTGAGTGGATGAGAGGACATCGCCTCTCCACAGGATTTCACCTAAGGTGACATCACCCCTTCAGAAGACTCCACAGGAGACAGCATTGCCTAGGACACCACCATGAGCTGGGACCCTAATTTCGACCTTGGCACAGAATAGACCTTGCCTCACGTGGGCCCCCTGCAAGCTCTGTCTTTCCTCTTGTTGGGTTTGCTCACCAGATGACACCCTGGGACCACTGCAGCACTTAGACTGCCCCGGCATTTTTCTCAACCAATCTAGGCAGGTCCCACATCTCTGATGATGGGGAATGGCCCCCAACACACCCCAGCATAAACACATTCAGTTAAGACAAGCAGAGTCCAGGCCCAACTGGCCGCCAGCCCTGCTGCCCCAGATCAATAGTGAAACTTTGATGCACTGGACCATTGTGTATTCAAGCTTTGGCTTCTGCACTTAGTCTCTGAATATGTGTCTGCCTACCCACCCAGAGTACGCTAATCTCTTCTGTGCAAAATTCTGAATTCTCTGATGAGATCCCTCCGTGAACACAGCAGTTCCTAGGCAGAGAGAGGAAAATGGACGAAGCAGACCCACGCGGGCTAATGACTCCCTGCTAGAGAGCTTTACACAAACCTGTTTCATAAATCTACCCCACAAGATCTGAGGGCTTTTAAATGTGTGGAGGCAGATGTAGATTCTCTAGATCAGGGCTCCTGAACCCCTGGGCCACGGATCAATATTGAATGGGGATGGGGGATGGGGGGCACACAGCAAGAGGAAAGCGACAGGCAATTGTATTCACAGTCTCTTCAATGCTCACACTACCTCCTGAGTCTGCCTCCTGTAGGATCGGCAGCATTAGTCTCTCGTATGTGTGGGAACCCTAATGTGAACTGTGCATATGAGGGATCTAGGTTGTGTGCTCCTTACGAGCATGTAATGCCTGGTGATCCGAGGTGGAACCGAGGTTGTGATGCTAGTGCTGGGGAGCAGCTGCAAAGTAAGCGTAATGTGCTTGAATCACCCAGAAACCTCATCCGTGGAAAAACCGTCTCCCACGAAACCGATCTCTCATTCCAAAAAGGCTGGGGACTGCTGTTCTGAAAAATCTAGACCAACCCCACCCTTTGAAGAGCAAATCAGTGGCGACCCTCTCCTGGGTGGATGATTTCCAAAAATTAAGAATTTCCACGACTTTTGCCCTCTACCCCCCACTCTTTGCAGGCTATTAAGGACCGCTGGACTGCCGACCACTGCCCTGCCCCCGCACGGCCTCCCCAAAACACTCCAGCTTCTTCTTCTGTCCCCTTCTTCCATTTTTAAGGACTCTGTGATGATACAAGCCTAGAGGATTATTCCCAGGCCTAGAAAGCAGTTGAATTTTGAAATCGCTTGGGACTCCTTTTTTCCTTTCATTTTCTCCCTTTTGAATGAGAAAGTCTGTAACTTTTATCTAATGTCTACCCCACCACTGCCTTTTCTGAGCAAATAACTTGTTTTTTGAGTTTCACGGGTTCACAGATGGGAAGGAATTGTGTACAGGGATGAATAAAGTCTTTTCAGAGCCTCCCTCTACCTGGTTTAAATGATATTTGGGATTTTTGAACTGATGGGTTTTAGATGAGATGCTTTTCCTTTGAGTTGATGCAATAACAGGATGAGACTTTGGGAAGAGGTGAATGTATACTTTGCCTGTAAGACAGACGTGAATCTTTGAGGTAGGAGGAATAATGTGAAATGAAAGTCGCTCAGTCATGTCCGACTCTTTGAGACCCCATGGACTATACAGTCCATGGAATTCTCTAGGCCAGAATACTAGAGTGGGTAGCCTTTCCCTTCTCCAGGGGATCTTCCCAACCCAGGGATCGAACCCAGGTCTCCCACAGTGCAGGCGGATTCTTTACCTGCTGAGCCAAAAATAGCCCCTTAAAGATGTCCACATACTATCCCCAGAATCTGGGAGTGTGTTATGCTACACAGCGAAGATAAATTATGATTGCAGATAAAACTAAGGTTGCCAATTACCTGACCCATGGAGAGATTACTCTGCATTATCCTGGTAGGCCCGGTGTCATCACAGAGTCGTTAAAAGTAGAAGAAAGGGCAGAAGAGGAGGCCAGAGTGATGTGACAGGAGAAGGACTCAACCTGCTGTTACTGGTTTTGAAGACGGAGGAAGGACCCACAAGCCAAGGAACAGGCAGACTCTAGAAACTGAAAGAGGCAAGAAAATAGATTCTCCTCTAGTGCCTCTAGTAAAGAAGACAGCCCTGATGACCCCTAGATTTTAGCCTTCTGAGATCTGTGTCAGACTTCTGACCTACAGATAGGTCAGATAATAAATTTGTGTTGCCTTATTTAAGATTGCAATAATTTGTTACAACAGCAATAGAAAACTAATGCCAGGAGCTCAGTCCCTGCCTCTATAGACAGAAAAGCACGATCGTCTAGTTTACTGTTCAGCACACATCCACTCCCCTTACCCTCCCATGGGTAGGTGAAGAGAGCTGGTGGGGGAGGGATCTACCTCCCTCCCTAAGTCATCTGGGCCCTGGACCTGCGACCTCCTTTGCCTAGTGAAATACTCGCACATCTGAAAGCAGAGGTCTTAAGTGAAGACCTGACTCATTTGCTCCCAGGATCCTCCTTGAAAAGCACACCCCAGATAACTCCAGAGCCCAGGAGTATCCTTGAGCCTGATCCACAGTCTGGAGCCAAACCCAGCTGACCCACAACCTGAAGCAGAGCTGCCCAACCAGCCCAGCTGGGTTCAGCCAAAGTGCAGTCGACCTGAGGACCCTGAGTAGAGGATAAACTTTCATTGCTGCAGTCCACTGAGTTCTGCAGGTGCTTCTCATGCAGCCGTGCTAACAGGGACAAAGCTGACTAACACAGAGTTCTGGATAAGACACACAATCAGTCTTTTTATTGATAAGGGCAGTCCTGGTGTGTATCTGTGTGCACATGTGCACGTGAGGATCCACCCATGTGAAGCTCTGAAAAGTGAGAGAACATCTACATACAGCTATGCACGTATGCGGTCACTCTGTCACAACTGGAGGCACCACAGCTGTGCGTGACGTCAGGGAATCCATGTGCTCAGTCGTCCTTTCTTGGTTTTCCCCCTCAAAACTCATTCATCCCCTAGTGAGGGAAAAGCATGGAATCCAGCTTCTGGCCAAAAACTTATGCCTGACTTTTTTAAAGTATTTTTTTTAATTGAAGTATAGTTGATTTACAATGTTGTATTAATATCTGGTGTACAGCCAAGTGAGATATATATATGCATGCATATATATGTGTGTGTATATATATATACATGATATTTATAGATGTCAGGTTCTTTTCCATCAGACGTTGCTAGGAGATATTGAATATAGTTCGTTCATCTATTTTTATACAGAGTGTGCGTGTGTGTATGTGTGTGCTGTCGCCTCAGTCATGTCCAACTCTTTGCGACCCCATGACTGTAGCCCACCAGGCTCCTCTGTCCATGGGATTCTCCAGGCAAAAGTACTGGAGTGAGTTTCCATGCCCTCCTCCAGGGGCTCCTCCTGACCCAGGAATTTAACCCACTTTTCTTATGTCTCTAGCATTGGTGGGTGGGTTTTTTACCACTAGCACTACCTGGGAAAGCCCATAGTGTGTGTGTGTGTGTGTGTGTGTGTGTACGCGCATATGTGTGTGTATGTTCAGTCACTTCAGTCCTGTCCAACTCTTTGCGACCTATGGACTGTAGCCCACCAGGCTCCTCTGTCCATGAGTTTTCCAGGCAAGAATACTGGAGTGGGTTGCCATGCCCTCCTCTAGGGCATCTTCCCAACCCAGGGATTGAATCCTTGTCTCCTGCACTGCAGGCCAATTCTTTACGATGAGCCACCATGGAAGCCCCATAGAATAGTGTACACCTGTTAACTTCTCAGGCACCACCACAGGCCATTACAAAGGCTCTCCCCGGCAGGCCTGGTGGGGAAGTCTGCCCGCCCCCCACACACCAACGTGGTGCCCTGCCAGTGTATGCAGTCTCTGAGGGGTCACAGCCAAGGGCTCAAGCCCCTGGCCCATCCTACATTCTTAGCCCAGCTTCCTTCAGAGACCTTCAGCAACGGAGGGGGTAGCCTTTGGTCAAGGCCCTCCTCAGGTGCCTCCCCCTTAGTCAGGGGTAGAGAAGAAACCTCGAAGACACTTGTCTCCATTCTGACTCAGGACTCAGGACCTTCCTGCTCCTAGCCCTCCCTACACTCCCTTCCCCACTCCACCCACCCCCACCCCAATCCCCAGCTCTGGCCCCCAGGTTCACAGGCCCCCAACAGTGAGAACACCCCTGGTGCTGACCCACCCCACCCGATGGTGCCATTCATCCCAAGCAGAAAACTCAAGGGAGCGATGTCAGTGCTTCTCCAGTTCAGTAGCCTCTTCCTTATGCTACAGAAGCGAGCAATTGAAGCTGGACTGTTACTTTCATTTGAACTCTTTTTTTTTTTTCCTAGCTGTGCTGGGTCTTCCCTGCTGCGCACGGGCTTCTCATTGCGGTGGCTTCTCGTGTTGTGGAGCACGGGGCTCTAGGCATGTGGGCTTCAGTAGTTGCGGCTCACCGGCTTAGTCTCCCCCAGCATATGGGATCTTCCCAGACCAGGGATAGAACCTGTGTCCACTGCACTGGCAGGAGGATTCTTAACCACTAGACCACCAGGGAAGTCCTGCACTTGTCTTAATTGGCTCCCATGACACCTGGTGGCTCAGCTCTCTCCAGCCCGGCTGAGGTCCTGAGAGCGCACTGATTAAGAGTGAACTGCCTCTACCACTTTCAGCCTGGTGACTCTTGAAAAAGTCACTAAACAGCTGTATGCTTTGGGTTCTTCCTCCGTAAAAATGAAAATGCTCACAATACCCACCTCCTAGGGTTGTTCCTGTGAGGATTTGATGAGCTGACAGATGTATGAAGTTCCAGCTAAGCATTTGCTATGATGATGTTCAACACTGTCCATTTCTGTTTGGAGATCCATATGCTTCTGGGGGTGCCTGTTGGCTTAGCCTGGGTCATGTGCCCCGCCCGTCCACGCCCGCCCCTGCTCCAGGGGTCTAGACTAAACTAGCACGTGTTCACCTCCTAGGCTGATTCCCAGTAGGCTTGTGATTTGATCCTGTCATAGTGAATCTTAAAAGACATTGGCTGAAAATTCTGGGATACAGACAACACTCTCTCTTTCTAGCAGGACATGAACAAAGAATCATAACACCCTAGGAGATGCTGGCAGCCATTCTGGGACCACAGGGAGTGCCGACCTCAGCAAGGGGAAACACGTGGAAAACAAAGGAAAAAAAGGGAAACCAGGTCCTTGGTGTCATCACTTGATTTCTGGTTAAAGCCTCACCTCATCTAGAAATATGTACCTGAGCCCTTTACTGGTTAGGCCAATTTGACTTGGGTGTTCTGTCACCTGTAACCCAAAGTCTCCCAACACACAGAGTGGATCTGTGAGTTGTCAGAGGCTCTTGGGAGTAGGGGGTAGACTAGGTCCCCAGGGAAGCCAACTCTGAGACAGAGCATAGGGTACAAGCTTTGATTACTGAGTGTCCTGAGGATCAGCTGAAGGAAAGAAGAGAGGGCTAGGCAGGGCTGGGAAGACAAGGAAGTTGAGCTACAGCGCAGACCCAGGGGCAGTTTCCGCCAACCCTCCAGGGAGCTGTGGAGCCAGAGGAGCCTTTGGTGTTTGCACATTAAGCATCATCAGAGGTGGGAAGGGGCCAGGGCTCTCAGCACCTCACACAAACCCCTATGGGACTGACAGCTGGAGGATGCCTGCCAATACCCCTCCCAGTAACCCGAGCAACAAGCCCTTGCTTGAAGGGGGTCCAGGCATCACCCCTCTAAGTCCACCTTGGAAGCCTATGTGGTGGGGAATGGTGCCTGACCAGGCACCCAAGGGTGAGTTGGTGTTCATGTCCACGTACAGTGAGAATACAGGCGGTAGACAGACAGACGACTGGACTGTAAGAGAGATGGACGAGCAGCAGTGAAGGTTCAGCAAGTTCCCAGGGGTCTCAAACTCCAGGCATCCCCCCTCCACCCGGGCACTGGTCTCAAAAGATCTGGGCACAAATCAGGGGGAAAACTGGGCTCCCACTGCACCAGGGAGGGGGCGGCTGGAGCCACAGAACCATGGAGATTCAGGCAGGGGTCCCTCCAGCACTTGTTGAGAAGTTCTGAGCCCCAGATGCAGGCAGCAGTTATCCACCTCTTATCTTAAGACAAAATCTATTCCTACCATGCCTTAGGAAGCCCCAGGCATTGGCAAAGACCAGGGCATGCCCAACTTTATTGGTAAAAAGGACTCGCCTAGGAATTCCTACCTGGGCCAAGCAGCAGCTCCGAAAGAATGAGGGGCAGGAGAGGAAAGAAGAAAGGAAGGGAGAGAGAGCAAGAAAGTGGGGAAAGAGGGAGGGAGTGAGGAGGGAAGGAACTGCAGACCGGCACCTGGATGGGGACGTGGCCTTAGGGGAGAACTCAAGGCTCCAGGTAGGGGGAAGAAACCAGGGAAGGAGGGTTGGCCTCCAGCCCCACCATCTAGAAGGGCAGCGGCTCTTCCACAGGGATGTTGAGGACGACGTCCATGTCGGGGGTGCACCTGTAGGGAGGAGCAAAGCGGGGGTGTAAGAGGCCAGGCACTAGAGCTGCAGGTTGGGGAGCGTGGCCTCAGGGGAACCCTGCTCTTTCGAACACTGGTACCGGGGAGCCCCATTCCAAAACAACCTGTGCGCACGCACACATATGCACATCAAAATGAAACAGGAATTGGTTTGGCAAGACTCATGTTCCCCTACAGAGGTCTGAGGTCAACAGGGAGCAGGAGCTCAGCTCTCAAGCGCTGGGGCCCTTCAGGATGAGCGCGCTCTCTGGAGTCAGAGTGACGGTTTTGGAAGCCTGGCTCTGAGTCGCCTCAAACACTGCTTTTCCTCTCTGAGCCTCCTGCCTTCACTGGGGACAGACCCCAGGCGAGCCTCTGTTTCCTCACCTGGCAAATGGGGAGGGTCCGGAAGAAATGAAGATGAAGTTGATTCACCAAAATATAACAAATTCTAAATCTAGATGGGTAACCGGGTACTCATCATAGTATTCTCTCAATTGTTCTATACATTTGAAATCGCTCAAAGTAATAGTAAAAAAAAAAAATGCATCTCTGCACTGTTGTTCAGTCACTCAGTCACAGTTCAAAAGCATCAATTCTTTGGCACTCAGCCTTCTTTAAGGTCCAACTCTCAAATCCATACATGACTACTGAAAAAACCATACCTTCGACTATATGAACCTTTGTCGGCAAAGTGATATCTCTGCTTTTCAATATGCTGTCTAGGTTTGTTGTAGCTTTTCTTCCAAGGAGCAAGAGTCTTTTAATTTCATGGCTGCAGTCACTGTCTGCAGTGATTCTGGAGCCCAAGAAGATAAAATGTCACTGTTTTCGTTGTTTCCCCATCTATTTGCCAAGAAGTGATGGGACTGGATGCCATGATCTTTATTTTCTGAATGCTGACTTTTAAGCCAGCTTTCACTCTCCTCTTTCACCTTCATCAAGAGGCTCTTTAGTTCCTCTTTACTTTCTGCCATAAGGGTGGTGTCATCTGCATATCTGAGGTTATTGACATTTCTCCCAACAACCTTGATTCCAGATTGTACTGGCATTGCCAAAATTTCCATTTCCAGCCAAAGTCTGTCTTCTGAGATCTACTCTTATACCCCCAGCTCCCTACCTGTCAGGTCCACGCTCAGGTCTCCATAACTTAAACTCAGTGTCCAAATCAACTGCTGATTGACCTACATATGCACCCTTCACCCCCAGTCCCAGTCTTCCCTCTCTCTGGGTTTGGTACCACTACCCATCCTGTTACAAAAGCCAGGAACCCAAGGGTCATTCTTGACACCTCCCTGTACTGTGTTTCCCATATCCAAATATCACCAAGTCCTACAGATTTACCTTCTTAAATATTTCTCCACTCTGTCCATCTCTCCTCTCTCTTCTGCCACCCGTCTTGGCCAAGTCACTCCCAGCCACCCCCTCCACACACAACCGCCATCACAACCAACTGGACTCCCAACATAGCCTCTCCAACATCTTCTCCATATTCTTTTCAAAGTGTCTTTTCTTGGAATGCAAATCTGATGTCATCACTGAGCTTGAAAAGTCTTTACTTAGGACTTCCCTGGTGGTCCAGTGGTTAAGACCCCACACATCCACTGCAGGGAGCACAGGTTTGATACCTGGTTGGGTAACTAAGATGCTGTATGCCAAGTAGTATGGGCAAAAAAAAAAAAAAAAGTTCTTTGCTTTCAGGATCAAATATCTTTGGTCTACAGGGCCCTGCACGGAAGTCCCTAGGGGCGGGGCTGTCATTACTCTCCCCATCACTCTGCAGTCCAACCTCACTCAGCTCCTCATAAACACCAACTTCCCTCCTACCACACATCTACAGCCTCACTGCTCAGCCTGTGGTCCAGGGGTCGGCACCTCAGCTTCTCCCAGGAGCTTCCTAGAAATGTAGACTCCTGAGCCCCACTCCAGGCCTATCAGTTCAGAATCTGCTTTTCCACAAGATCTCCAGGTGATTCCAGTGCATGTTTTGGATGGAAAAGTTCTACTTAGCAGCGTGCCATTCCCACATCCTAGGAGGAGACAGCTTCTTCCCACTCTTGGCGTCTCCCTGCCCATGGAAGGGCATCAGTGGGCATACTGTCATCAGTGCGCATACATCATCAATGGGCATGCTGCTCCTGGCCTCTCTCCATCTCTTTACTCACTCTGCCCGGGAAGGAGGTATAACAACCTGAAGAGAGTCTGGAGAGAGGAATGGGACCTGGGTAGCCTTGCCCCATTCTCTCTCAGTACTGAGCAGCCTGCAAGGACTACAGTCTCCTTTGCTTCCATGCAGCTGACCACGGAACTCCATTTGCCTAATTCTGGGTTAGTATTCAGAAGCCAACATGCCTGGAGATATAAGCTACATTCTCTAAAATCAGCTCTATCAGATAAAAGTGAGAGTCTGGCCCATGTCACCCTTGCCCCTTTCATTCTTATTTCAGTGTGTCCAGAGCTCAGGTAGGGACAATGGAGCCTACCTGGCACATCTCGAGATGCCAGCACCACCACCTAGAAATGCTCTTCCTTCAGTTTCCCCTTCAGCCCCCTTTGCCCAGTGAACTTCTGTGAATAATCCCTCAGACTTTAGTTTAAAAATGTCACATTCTCAGGATTTCCCTGGTGGTCCAGTGGTGAAGAATCTGCCTTCCAATACAGGGTATGCGGGTTCGATCCCTGGTCTGGGAATTAAGACCCCACATGCCGTGGGGCAACTAAGCCCACGCGCCACAATAGACCAGCACAGCCCCCCAAAAAAAAAGATCACATTTTTAGGGAGACCTCTTTGCCATTCCAGACACCCCTCTGTCCAGGCCACGCTCTCCCGTCACCACATCCACATCTCTTCTTTAGCAGCTCTCATCTCAGCTGCGACATTTATCTGCGGCTCGTTATCGATTCATGTTTGGTCCCATCCTCGGCTGTGGTGACAAAGCCAAGGACTGTTTGCCCTCACCACGCCTGGTGCTCCATAGGCCCGTCGTAGATCTGACAGCACTTTTTAAGGAAACTTAAGAGGAGAATGAAGAGGTAGAGGAGGAAGAAGGAAAGGGAGAGGAAGAGAAGGAGACAGACACAGAAGCTAAGGAGAAGGAAAATAATTGGCAGATGGCAGGAATTGCCCCACCTGGCATGGCCTGGTGGGATCCCCATGCTCAAACAGGGACGGCCTGCCCCTGGGAGGTCGGGCAGGGAATTGGTTTTGGAAGGAAGTTCTTCCTTTGGGTCCCAGAAGTCTGCCCCACAGAGAGAACACCGTTCTCTCCTCGCAGGGTGCCTTCCAGGCCATTCTTCGCTGGAGCCAACCACCCTACTCAACACCGTCTTCCTGAACAGCCTGGGAGCTCAGGGGTGCACCCACTTGGTTGAGACACGGAATCTGGAACTTGAGGGGGCCAAGGAGATTACCTAACTCAGCCTGCTACGTGCAGATGGACACTCAGGCCAAGAGATGGCAAAAGGTCATGGCTGCCGCACAGTCAGAGGCAAACACCCAGTCTCCTGCCTGCACAGGTCCTGCCTTCTCCCCCAGGCTGCCCCCCAAGAACAGAGAGCTTGCTCAAGCCCAGAGCATGGCTAGTGTAAGAGGTGCTGCTCAAGGACCACCTACTTGGATCTCCGAAGTAGAACGTCCGCAAATACGATCTCTCGGGGTTCCCAGATCTGAAATTCCAGCTGTTCCATCTCAGCCCTTAATCTGGGTATTTCCTCCTCAAAACGGTCTATAAACTGAGGAAAGCAGGTGAAATTGAGAAACCAAACATCCCCCAACCAAAAGAAGAAAAGGGCAAAATGCGTGAATAAGGACATCTAGGGAAATAGCCTAGGCTCTGTCACTGGGACTTCTGGACTCCAAAGCGGGGCTCCCTCCTTGCAGGGCAGGGCTGGCTCATGAGTTACTGACAATGTTTGATGGTGCTGAAAAAGGTGAGGGGAGACAGGCTGCAAGGGGGTGGCAGTGCTCGACAGTGAGAATTAGTGGGGGCTGGTGGAGGTGATGAAGGTCATTCACGCAGACAACTGATGAAGGTGCAAGATAACAAAAATTACCATGAGAGGGTGGTGATCATGGAATTCATTAACATGGTCTTGAGTGATGGTCAATGTCAAGAATTAAGAGGTGAAGACAAAGAGTGGGTAGTGATAGTAAAGTGATGGCTGTGTGGGTGAAGCTTGGTGATGCTGCCGATGGGTCACGGCTGGTGGTGTTGGTTAATGAGGCAAGGCCTAGTCCTGGACAAATTCCGTTCTCAGATGGAAGACATTAATGGCACAGCCAAGGAGGAAGACTAACACCAGAGACCTCATAAGCCCCAGATCAGGACAAGCCTGACCCCCCCAGAGGTCCTGGGGACCACCCACTCCCCCTGCTCTCACACAGCGGGGATCACCACCATCGCCACCCACTCACTTCTTGGAACTTGTCCATGTATTTCAGTATAACCCGGGTATTCCAGGTCTTCTGCAGGAGAGTCTCCTGATTGGCACGCTGGATTTTCTGTGGAAAAAGGGAAATCTTCTTCTGGCCCCCTAGAAGGGGCCCCCTAGAAGTGTGGCCGCCTAGACTGGCCCCAGATGGGTAGCAGATGGGCATGTGGTGGCCCTGAGGGCAGAGGACAGGGTTAAGAAAGCAGGGCTGGGGGCAGGACCCGGATACCTGCCACAGTGGCTGGCTACTCACCACCACCAGAGACCTCAGAAGGTTTTTTTTCTTATTCTGAATCTGGTTGGACATAGACGCCAGGACCATTCTACACATCTCACTGAGTTCATCTAGCTCGTCCTAGGGGTTGGCAGGAAGGTGTTGGCCACCAACCCTGCCTCCCACAGGGTCAGGTGAGGCAAAACCAGGGGCTCACCTACCAACTGGCTGTCCTTCACCTGCTGCAGCTGGCGCACGAGGTTGCCCACCTGTACCAACTTGATGGGGTACTCGTGGTCCTTGTACGTGCTCACGAAGCTCACCTGCTCACGGACCTTCTCGATCTGGGCATCCAGCTGCTCCACCTGCTGCTCCAGGTCTGACAAGGGACAGAAGGCAGGATCGTCCCTCAAGGACCGCTCCAGGGCCACCCAAGAAGCAAAGCTCTCCTTAGCCAGTGGATTGGGGTCTGGGTCTATGGCTGTACCAGCCTGAACGTGCCTGATCTCATCTGGATTGGGGTCTGGGCTGAAACAAGCCCAAACACAGCTGGGAGGTGATGGACAGGTAGGCCCCCAGAAAGAGCTTTGCCTCCACAGGAGAAGAAGGACAGGTAAGCCCCCAGAAAGAGCTTTGCCTCCACAGGAGAAGCAGCAACAACCTACCCAAAAGAGGAAACAAACTATCCTGGTGCCGGATCCTAGGCACCAAGCCTGGGGAGATGAGGTGACAGGGCACACCAAGCCTGGGGAGATGAGGTGACAGGGCAGGATTAAGACAGCCTATCCTGGGACTTCCCTGGTGGTCCAGTGGTTAAGAATCTGCCTTCCAATGCAAGGGATGAGGGTTTGATCCCTGGTCAGGGAACTAAGATCCCACGTGCTGTAGGGCAACTAAGCCCACACACCACAACTAGAGAAGCCTACTAACTGCAGCTACTGAGCCCTGTGCACTCCAGAGCCTGTGCTCCGCAACTAGAGAAAGTCCTCGAGCTGCAACAAAGAGCCTGCGCAGCCAAAAAAAAAAAAAAAAAAAAAAGGCAGTCTATCCTGCCACCCTCCATGGAGAGGATCCCAAGTGTCTGAAGCTGCCTGACACACCAGGGGAAAAAAACCACAGGCTCAACAACTCTGTGACCAGTGACCTGCCCAGCCACCAACTCCCAGAGGAACCTTGGCAGGAAACAGATAGGTTGGGATTGGATGCTGGCTCCTAGCTGAATAACTTTCAGCAGGCTACTTCACTTCCCTTAGCCTCAGTTTCCTCATCTGTAAAATGGGAGAAAAGAAAAACTTCCCCTGCCTTATAGGTAGTTGTAAGGACTGAAAGTATGCCCATAAAAACAGAGCACACAGGGCCTGCAAGTGCTAAGTGATGAGTAAGCTGTCGCTGTGCATCTTAGCAGTCCCCTCTGCCTCAGAAGCGAGGTGGTGGGCCTGATGGCTTCCCCTAGAGAGCCAGGTGAGGGTCAACTAACCCGCGGAGAGATTCTTACTGCGGATCTTGGCTTCCTCCTTCTCCTCCCATTCCTGGAGCTCACACTTCATCTGGTGCAGCTTCTTCTTGTTGGAGTACTCCAAGATGTCAGTGATGGTCTGTGGGAGTGGGGGGGCGTTAGCTCACCACCACCATCACCCACCACCCCCGCTTGCACTGGTGCTGCCAAAGCAGGGACCGTCAGAGAACTCAGTACTTTCTCAGAGGAGTCCCCAGACCCAATCCCACTGGGGCCCACACCTCCTGTGTGCCAGGTGCAACTCCTTTTCGGGGTGAGCGCTATTGTGCCCCACTTGTATGGGGCTCAGAGGTTGACTCAGAGCCTTCCAGCTAATTAGTGCTGAACTGGGATGAGTCCCCACCCCACCCCCAGTCTGATTCCAAGACCCAGGTAGGGGTGCGGGGGGCGGGGAGAGTGGAGTGTGTAAAAGATGCTATCTTCCAGACGGAGGAAGGAGCTTATGCAACCAGCCGGGAGAAAGCAGGAGAGGGCGCCCAAGGGCTCGGGAGGGGCGGTGTCGCGGGCTGGACGGCGGCTCAGGGCGGAGGCGGGGCTGCGGGGCCAAGGCGGGGAGAATCACCATGTAGACGTCCTGCTGCTGCAGCAGCATCCGCACTTTCAGGGCGGCGCTGTCCTCTGTGTCCTGGATGGTCTTGATCAGTTCCCCACAGTGGTTGGTGAGGAATTCCTCGTGGTCGCAGAGCTCCTGGTACGAGGTTCGCCGGTTCCGGAGCATTGTCTGCGGGCGGAGAGACAGGGAAGGGAAGTGGCGATGCGCGGGGCCGGCCGGCACCTCCCAGAGCCCAAGGACCACGTCCCTCCCGCCGCAATCCGCCCCCTTGTGGCCCCGACTGATAAATGCCACCCGAGCTGGGCGGCTGTTCTCTATTGTCTGCGGGTCAGAGCACCTTGAATTATTTCATCCTTTCTGAAACACCCATTTCCCCATAATTTTATGCTCTGGGGTGGAGCTGTATCTTACAGCTGGTGGTGTGTTACAGTCTAGTTGAAAAATATTTAATTAGTGAGTTATTAAGATAAAGGTGCGCCTTATTACCAGTGGCTTCTTAGAATCAGTGAATTATGTGTGTGTTAGTCTCTCAGTCGTGTCTGACTCTTTGCGACCCAATGGACTGTAGCCCACCAGGGTCCTCCGTCCATGGGATTCTCCAGACAAGAACACCGGAGTGGGTTGCCATTCCCTTCTCCAGGGGAACTTCCCGACCCAGGAATGGAATCAAGGTCTCCCGCATCGCGGACGAATTCTTTACCCAGAGTCACCAGGGAAGCCCTCTTTGCATTGAAAGAAGTCTTAATCGCTGGACCACTAAGGAAGTCCCAACATATTTTTCTTATTTTCTTCTTTCTTGTCTGTCTTCCCAACTAGAATTTTACAGCCAGGAGGGCAGGGGCTTTGGTTGTCTTGTCACAGCTGTATCTCCAGCACACACACAGAACAGTACCTAGAGCTCCATAAGGGTGGGCTTAATCAACTGATGAGTAAATATTCTTTGGAGGTTTTTTAATTTGTTATGCGTCTCCCCTTTTTAATTTGTTATGCTAAAGTATAAGCTCCATCATAGCAGGGATTCTGGGATCATGTTCATGGCTATCTCCCCAGCACCCAGCTTGGTGCCTGACAGATCGTTGGCACTCTCGGGAGTTGGTGCTTGAATAAAACACTGTCCTGAGGCTGAGGGGCAGAGTCAGAATCCTACTCCAACTCCAAGAACAAACCAACTGGGTCGTTTCTGCATTCTTGCTCTGTTTCCCCCTTGTCCCCACAGCCCACTCTGCACACAGCAACAGCAGCCCGGGGACTCCTATGAACCTCAGGGCCTTTGCAGTTCCAGTTCTTCTGCCTGGAGCATTCGTGCCTCAGATGTCACCACCTTGACAGCCTTCCCTGACCACCCTCCTAAAATGGTCATGGCCACCCCCTCCTCTGTGGTCCTTTAGCCCCCTAACCTTATTTTATACTTCTTCACAGCTCTTGTCTTCACTACACGTGCCATATCTATCTTGTTTGTTATCTGTCTCCCCTGTGAGCTCCCTAAGGTCAGAGGCCACATCACTGGTAAATTCCACACTTAGAACAGGGTCTGGGACACAGTAGATGCTCAAATATTTGTTGATTAAACAAATGAATGATTATAAGAGAGAGTATTAGGAACTGGTTAGGAGCACAGGTTTTAGAGCCAATTGTCCAGGTTCATGTTTCATATCAAAAACACATAACCCTTCTAAAGTCAGGATAAAAATAACATCAGAAATATGAGTTCCTCCTTTAAGAATACTGGGCTGCCTCTAATAACTCATTTTTGCAAAATTGAAGGTTAAAGGGAAAAAAACGATTTCAAGGCAAATACATTTCTCCCTATTTCTTTATATAACAGTCATTGTTCATTGAGCTATTAAAAACTTTCCTGAAGAAGTTAAGAACTCTTCTATAATATTTTGTAGTAGTTATAGTATTTAGTATGTTACTTTCTGCTATGGACACTAATGCCCCCACTTCTTCTAGTTCATTTCAAATACTTTGAAACATTGTTCAGAAGCCATAATAAACAACAGATTTTGAGAAAATGAACGATCAAGTTCTATCAGTTGATGTGAAAAGTTTTAATAGGAAGCTCCTAAGTCTTGCTTCAAGATGCACTGTATTTCATGAAAGGTTAATTTCCCAGAGTTTGTAAATGAACAAGCCACTAGATTGTATTCCTAATGCAATGAAATAAAATGATTCCAATCATTTTCCTGTATCTTAAACACAAAGGCAAATCTTTGTCTAACTGGCTTTGACCCCTGGTACTGTATTTTCTAACTGTGTGATCTGGTGCAAGTCATTTATCTCCATGCACCTCAGTTTTCCCTTCTGTAAAATAGGGCTGATGATAAGCATGCCCATGGGGTTGCTGTGAGGAGAACAAGACTGCAGGCAGGCACCCACGAAGTGCTCAGGGCATGTTTGCTATGACCATCCCCCACCCCCTGGCCCTGGCCCCCAGTGCCTGTGGGAGGATGCTCATACTCTCATTAGTCGGATTGTGGCCTGTGTCTTCCCAGAGTCCAACTTTCCTCTGCGCAGCTCTAGTGGATTCCTCGGCTGGCTTGTCATCCACAAGGTAGGCTTGGATTGCCACCCTAGGGCATGGGAAAAGACAGAGAGAGAGTCAGGAGAAAGTCAGACAGCCCAGGCCCCAACTGCATCCACTCATGGCCTTATAGTGTATGACAGTGAGACAGAAGCCAAAGCTCACATCCATCAGTAAGCTCCCAGGCCCCACTCTGGTCCTTGTTATAAAGGACAGCGAAGCCCAGGGAACTTCCACATACCATACTGACTGTGTGGCTGAACAGAGGGACAGTGAGGGGTAGTAGCGGGAGGATGGCCAGACACCCTCATCTCTCCCCCCAAGCTGGCCAATGGTAAGCTCAGGAAGGAAAGAGGTTAAAAGCAATAACTAACGAGCTAGACAGCCTGGGTTTGAATCTGGCAGCTCACATGACCTCTCTGCCCCTCACTTCCCCATTACTCTATAATACAAGAATCATCATCATGACTACTTCACAGGATTGTCGTGAGGACTAAATAAGAAGTTACTGTCCTTTAAAGTGTTTGGAATAATGCTTAACACATATTCAGTGCAAATATAAATTACCAGTTGTCACTGTTATTACCAGTGACCTGAGAACTGGGATCAGGACCACAGCATCAGATAAAGATACAGGAGCCAAGCAAAACACTGTCTCTGAAATACCTGTAAAACCTGTGGTCCTGCCAGATATGAAGTACACGAAAATAATTCAGAGCAGAAGACACTCAAGAGGGCATGTTCCAAGAATCCCTGATTCCTCTTGGCGTGTCCTGCACCAGCGTGAGGCAAATCACACAAACCATCACATCACAAATGCTGCCCTCAAAGGCCCTGTTAGAGGTGCAACCCAATTCATTTTGAAAAATATTATTTCTTTAATGGATTGATATCCATAATTTAGTATTAAGTACTGAGGTGACAAAGCAAATTAGAGTACTTTTGAGTTAAAGTTATGAATTATCTGATATTTACTTGAAACTATTTGAGAGATGGAGTGATTAATAATTACTCTTGTAATTCTAATTTTTTTAATATTTATTTTTATTTATTTGGCTGCACCGGCATGCAGGTCTTAGTTGCAGCATGTGGGATCTTTGATCTTTGTTGCGGCATGCAGGATCTTCAGTTGTGGCCTGTGGGATCTAGTTCCCTGGCCAGGGATGGAACTCAGGCCCCTTACATTCAGTCTTAGCCACTGGACCACCAAGGAAGTCCCTTGTGATTCTAATTCAAAATACGTAAATGAGATTTTGATTTAGATTTGTTTTAAGTTGCAAGGTTTAATACAATCTTATTAAATGTATATAAATTACCACAACTTTTAAGAGAACATAAGATTACCCACATTTAGAGGTTTATTTATTAGATATACAAGAATTACATTACATGCCCAATGGTTTTGTTAATCAGAACAAGTGAACTTTTTGAAAGTGAAAACGTATATATAAAATTTTAAACGTAGCTTCAACAATTTAAGGGAATTTAATTAACCAAGTTCCAAAACCTCCTTTAGGAGGGTTTTTAAAAATTATAACATTTGTAGGTTGAACTTAAATACTTAGGAAGATTTGTCGGTTTAATAACGCGTATTTCTTTTCATTAGTGGTGGTAGCCCTGATTTATCTTTTTTTAATTAAACTTTTAATTTTGAAATAAATTCAGATTACATGCAGTTTTAAGAAGTAATACAAAGAAATCTTGTGTTTCCTCAACCCAGTTACTCCCAATGGTAACATCTTATAAAACCAAGCACAGTATCACAAGCAGGACACTGAAAGACAGCATGTTACAGAACACTTCCACAGACGCAAAGGATTGCTCCTGGGGCCTTGTAGGGCCACACGCATTTCCCTCTCCTCCCATCCTCCTCCCACTACCGGCATTCATGAATCTATTCTCCACTTCTACAGTTCTGTCATTCCCAGAATCTTATACAAATGGAATCTAACAATATGATACTTCTAAGATTGGCTTTTCTCACTCAGCGTAATTCACTGGAGATTCATCTAAGTTAGTGAAAGTATCAAAAGTTCTTTCCTTTTCCTTCTGAATAGTATTATGTGGAATGGATGCACCATAGTTTCTTTAACTACTCACTCATTAAAGGACATCTGGATTGTTTCCAGTTTGAGGGTATTATGAATCAGGCTAAAGTGAAACTGTCATGCACTGGTTTTTGTGTGACCGTAAGTTTTCACTTCTCTGGAATAAATGCCCAAGAGTGCAACTGTTGGATCATTATGGGAAATGTGTGCTTGGTTTCATTAGAAACGAATGACCCAATCTCTCGTTGTTGCCAACACTTGGCATTATAACTATTTTTCATTTTAGTCATTCTGATAGATGTTCAGTGACACCCCATTCTGGTTTAATTTGCATAGCCCTAGTGGATAATGATTGGAGAAGGAAATGGCAACCCACTCCAGTGTTCTTGCCTGGAGAATCCCAGGGATGGGAGAGCCTGGTGGGCTGCCGTCTATGGGGTCACATAGAGTCGGACACGACTGAAGCGACTTAGCAGCAGAAGCAGCAGCAGTGGATAATGATGTTGAACATCTTTTCCTGTGCTTATTTACCATATGTATTTCCTCTTCTGGTGAAATGTCTCTTCAAGTGTTTTGCCTATAACTCTTTAACTGAATTGTTTTTCTGTTGAGTTTGAGGGTTCCCAATATATTCTACAAAGCAGTCCTTTGTCAGGTATGTGGTTTGCAAACATTTTATCCAAGTACATAGCTTCATACTTAATCTCCGTGAAGACTGTGAAAAGAACAGAAGTCATACATTTTTATGAAATCCTACCTGTCCATTTATTCCATTTTTCTTTTATGAATCCACTGTTGGTACGAAGACAAAGAACTCTTCACTTGCCATCAGTCCCAAAGATTTTGCTCTCATGTTTTTTCTAAAAGTTTTACTGTTTTACATTTTACATGTAATTTTGATTTCATTTTAAATTTACATTTTGGGTTAATTTTTGTATAAGTTGTGAGACTTCGATAGAAGTTCCTTTTTTCATCTGTGGATGTCCACCTGCTGTAGCACCATCTGTGGGAAAGGCTTTCTTTTCTCCACTGTTCTTGCACCTTTGTCAAAAATTGCTTGAGTATTTGTGTGGCTGTTTCTGGTTTTTTAGTCTATTGATCTATGTGTTTCTCTAACAATACGATGCTGTTTTGATTACTATAACCAAATAGTAGGCATTAATATCAGGTAAAGTGATTCTTCCGACGTTGTTCACTTTAAATTGTCTTATCTATCCTAGGACCTTGCTTTTCTGTATAAATTTTAGAATAAACCTGTCTATGCCTACAAAAAACTTGCTGGGATTTTGACTGGGATTGCATTAAACGTGAATCAATCTGAGAACTGACATCTTTACAATGTTGAGTCTTCTAATCCATGAACACAGTATGTTTCTCCATTTATTTAGGTCTTCTTTGATTCTTACATTAGCATTATATAGATTTCAGCTTACAGATCCTATACATGTTCTGTTAAGTTTATGCCTAAATATTTCACTTTCTTTGGTGTGACGGTAAATATATTGCGTTTTTTATTTTGATTTCTACATATTTATTATTAGTACATAGAAATGTGATGGGTTTTCGTGTGTTGTGCTAGTATCCTGCAACCTTGGTCAACTCATTACTTCTAGTTTCTTTTTAGATATAGTAGATTCCTTAAGATTTTTTATGTAGACAGTCATGTCATCTATAAATAAGAATAGTCAAATAATTCTATCTGATTCATCTCAGTGTTGATGTCTGTCTTTTCTCATTCATGTTGTGATTTTTCTCATTGTTGGTATGATGGGTGATTCTCATTGTATCTTGGGTGTTTTAGATATTGCTCTGGATCTTATTTCATCTTCTTTTTAGCAGACAATCTCCTGTTGAAATTCAGCATGAAGGCCAGATGATGGTGTATGCTCCCCATTCTAGCAGCCCACTTTTTTCTTTACAGTTTTCAGAGCCTCTCTCTGTTGTGTAGTGTCCAGGGATTTTTAGTTGCAAAAGGGAGGACCAGGAAGGAATGGGGCTACTCCATCTTGGTGGAATCAACAGATTTATCTTTTTTTAATACTCAAAAGCTGCCCTCAAGGACATGACTTTCCACAAGACATGCTACCAACCCAAGCTTCAGTGTCCTCATCTGTAAAATGGTGATGACACCATTTCCAGAAGTGAATGAGATCATGCGTACATGCTCAGTTGCTCAGTCGTGTCTGGCTCTTTGCGACCCCAGAGACTGTAGCCCACCAGGCTCCTCTGTCCATGGGATTTCCCAGGCAAGAATATTGAAGTGGGTTGCCATTGCCTCATCCAGAGGATGTTCCTGACCCAGGGACTGAACCCTGTCATTTGCGTCTCCTGCATTGTAGGCGGATTCTTTACCACTGAGCCACCAGGGAAGCCCATGAATGAGATCATGACCTCCTTCAATTATAAGTGTATTTTTTTTTTCTTTTTAGCTGCACTTTGCTGTGACTCGTGGGCTCTCTAATTGCAGCACAGCTGATTTAGTTGCCCCAAGGCATTGGGACCTTAGTTCCCCAACCAGGGATCAAACCCAAGTCCCCTGCATTGGAAAGCAGATTCTTTACCACTGGACCACCATGGAAGTCCCTACAAGTGTAAAGTTTTGTGTAATTACATGTGTGAGGTTGGGACTATGAACTACACGGCCAGAAACCAATCTTTCTCCTAAGTCAACAACACTCAGCCCAATGCTGTGTACACCGGGGGCTCAGCAAATGGCTGCTGCTGAATGGATGTATGAATGAATGAATGAGTGAATGAATGGATGAATGAACAAATAAGGCCTCTACAATAGAGCCTAACACAAAATGAGTCCTCAGCAAATGCTAACTGTTGTTATTTACATAGATTACACTTGAACAAGGCAGGAATCTTTGTGCCCGTTTCCACAGGGAAGGAAACTGAGGCTGGGATCAGTAACTCAAATAGAATTGCTAGCAAGAAGGGACACTGGAACACCAGCTCAGGTCTACATTTCTCCAGTGGTTGACTCTGGGTCCTGGAGCCAAACTGCCAAATATCACAGCCTGGCTGTGCCCCTCCTACCTGTGTGGCCTTGGGAGTTGCACCTGTCTGTGCTTCAGGTTCCTCATCTCTAAGAGGTGATAACATCAGCACCCATCTCACAGGGCTGTTGGGAAGATTAAATGAAGTGATATGCGTAAATTGCTCAGATAGTATCTAGCACATATGTCCTTGGCATATGTTAATTGCTCTTGTTCTGGTTGTGGTTGTGTCTATTACATACCTCACTGCTTTCCCAGGGAAAGGAAAGGGCAAGCGTTTCCTTGTAGATGCTGTTTGAATAGGACCAAAGACAAAACTTCTGTCACTATCACAATGTCGTGCGCTTATCACTTTACATCAATGACTCTCAACAGCTCAACAGGGGTATTTACATATACTGCTGGGGGAATCTGTGGTACACATAAAAACTAAGGGTCCAATATCTCCCAGACAGGACAACCCCATAGAACATAGAATTCTCCTATCTTGTTTAACTTTTCTAAGTCCTAATAGATACTGACATAGGTAAAATCCGATTATAATGATCTGATCCCAGAACCTGATTTTGTTTTACATGTAACTATAAAAATGGAAAAAAAAACAGAAACAGTGACAGATTTTATATTCCTGGGCTCCAAAATCACTGCAGACAGTGACTGCACCCAAGAAATTAAAAGATGCTTGCTCCCTGGAAGGAAAGCTATGACAAACCTAGACAGCACATTAAAAAGTAGAGACATCACTTTGCCGGCAAAGCGTCATATAGTCAAAGCTATGGTTTTTCCAGTAGTCATGTACAGATGTGAGAGTTGGACCATAAAGAAGGCTGAGTGCTGAAGAATTGATGCTTTTGAATTGTGGTACTATAGAAGACTACCAAGAGTCCCTTGGATTACAAGGAGATCAAACCAGTCAGTCCTAAAGGAAATCAACCCTGAATACTCACTGGAAGGACTGATGCTGAAGTTGAAGCTCCAATACTATAGCCACCTGATGCAAAGAGCCAACTCACTGGAAAAGACCCTGATGCTGGGAAAGATTGAGGGCAGGAGAAGGAGGTGACAGAGGATGAGATGGTTGGATGGCATCATCGACTCAACGGACATGAGTTTGAGCAAGCTCTGGGAGATGGTGAAGGACAGGGAAGCCTGGTGCTGTAGTCCATTGGGTCCCAAAGAGTCATTCACAACTTAGCAACTAAACAACAACATAATGCTGAATTTTCCAATGAGGCAGCTACAATCAGGGGAAGATTGTGCCTTGTTTTGTTTAGAACTCTAGTAAGAGATGACACAACTTTGGAAATCGGGTTGCAATGAAAAATCCCTCTTGGTATTTGAGTCCCCAATTTCCATCATGTGTCAGTCAGCATTTGCAACTGTTACATTCACCATGATGCCACATCTATGAGTAAGCTTCTGATGACTTGCTCATGCCATCCTGAACATTTACATAATGAAACCTTTGCTATTTAAATGTAAATAACTTGCCTTTTCCTTTACTTTACAATTCCATTCAGTTCAGTTCAGTCGTTCAGTCATGTCCAACTCTTTGCTATCCCATGGACTGCAGCATGCCAGGCTTCCCTGTCCATCACCAACTCCCAGAGCTTGCTCAAACTCATGTCCATCAAGTCGGTGATGCCATCCAACCATCTCATCCTTTGTCGTCCCTTTCTCCTCCTGCCGTCAATCTTTCCCAGCACCAGGGTCTTTTCCAATGACTCAGTTCTTCGCATCAGATAGCCAAAGTATTGGAGTTTCAGCTTCAGCATCAGTCCTTCCAATGAACATTCAGGACTTATTTCCTTTAGGATGGACTGGTTGGATCTCCTTGCAGTCCAAGGGACTCTCAAGAGTCTTCTCCAACACCACAGTTCAAAATTCTTCATCACTTCTTCAGTGCTCAGCTTTCTTTATAGTCCAACTGTCACATCCATACATGACTACTGGAAAAACCATAGATTGACTACAGGCCTTTGTTGGCAAAGTAATGTCTCTGCTTTTCAATATGCTATCTAGGTTGGTCATAGCTCTTCTTCCAAGGATCAAGCGTCTTTAAATTTCATGGCTTCAGTCACCATCTGCAGTCATTTTTGAGCCCCACAAAAATAAAGTCTGTCACTGTTTCCATTGTTTCCTCCATGTATTTGCCATGCAGTGATGGGACTGGATGCCATGATTAGTTTTCTGAATGCTGAGCTTTAAGCCAACTTTTTCACTCTCCTGTTTCACTTTCCTCAAGAGGCTCTTTGGTTCTTCTTCACTTTCTGCCATAAGGCAATCTTGATTCCAGCTTGTGCTTCATGCAACCCAGCATTTCGCATGATGTACTCTGCATATAAGTTAAATAAGCAGGATGACAATATACAGCACTGATGTACTCCTTTTCTGATTTGAAACCAGTCTGTTGTTCTATGTCCAGTTCTAACTGTTGCTTCTTGATCTGCATACAGATTTCTCAGGAGGCAGGTAAGGTGGTCTGGTATTCCCATCTCTTTAAGAATTTTCCACATTTTGTTGTGATCCACAGTCAAAGGCTTTCGCATAGTCAATAAACCAGAAGTAGATGTTTTTCTGCAACTCTCTTGCATTTTCAATGACCCAACAGATGCTGGCATTTGATCTCTGGTTCTTCTGCCTTTTCTAAATCCAGCTTGAATATCTGGAAGTTCACCATTCATGTACTGTTGATACCTGGCTTGGAGAATTTTGAGCATTACTTTACTAGCTTGTGAGATGAATGCAATTGTGCGGTAGTTTGAACATTCTTTGGCATTGCCTTTCTTTGGGATTGGAATGAAAACTGACCTTTTCCAGTCCTGTGGCCACTGCTGAGTTTTCCAAAGTTGCTGGTATATTGAGTGTAGCACTTTAACAGCATCATCTTTCAGGATTTGAAATAGCTTAACTGGAATTCCATCACCTCCACTAGCTTTGTTCATAGTGATGCTTCCTAAGGCCCACTTGACTTCACATTCCAGGATGTCTGGCTCTAGGTGAGTGATCACACCATCGTGGTTATATGGGTCGTGAAGATCTTTTTTGTATAGTTCTTCTGTGTATTCTTGCCACCTCTTAATATCTTCTGCTTCTGTTAGGTCCATACCATTTCTGTCCTTTATTGTGCCCATCTTTGCATGAAATGTTCCCTTGGTATCTTTAATTTTCTTGAGGAGATCTCCAGTCTTTCCCATTCTATTGTTTTCCTCTATTTCTTTGCATTGAGCACTGAGGAAGTCTTTATCTCTCCTTGCTACTCTTTGGAACTCTTCATTCAAGTGGGTATATCTTTCCTTTTCTCCTTTGCCTTTAGCTTCTCTTCTTTTCTCAGCTATTTGTTAGGCCTCCTAAAACAGCCATTTTGCCTTTTTGCATTTCTTTTTCTTGGTATTTTGCATTTCTTTTTCATTTCTTTTTGTATTTTTTCTTTACAGTTAGGGCATTATATTAACTTTTAAATTATATACATAGGTAGATTATATTATCTATGAAGTTTATTTCAGGATATTAAAGGAATATTACAAAATATATGTCATTAAAAGGAGTGCTGAGTCTCATAAGGTTGAATAACAATGGGCTTTACACGGATCTTCTCATTTAACTCTCACATCATATCAGGTAAGTATTAGTGTCTTCATTTTAAAAATGAGGAAACAGAAATTTAGAGAGATGAATGACTTTCCCAAGAGAGCAGATGAGAGAACCAAGATCTGAATCCATGTCTGCCTAAGCCAAGGCCTCAGAACTCCCCTGGAAGGCGTGACAGTGATGTGGCAGAGATTATCCCAAGTTCACCAAACTCTGTTTTCTTTTCCTAGCTGGACTACATTTCCCATCTTTCCTTGGGGTTAAGGGTGGGCATGTGGCTGAGTTAAGGACACCGGAATATGAGTGGGCGTGATGTCTGTCACTTCAAGTCTAGGCCCTGAAAAAGATCTGTCCACAAGATCATCCATATTCTTGCTCTCTTTCTTCTTTCTGCTGGATGCAAAAGGACCCAACAGAGGACTTCAGGACCTTACAAGATGTCCTAGTCACAAGGTGATGGAGCCTAGACTCCAGAATGATCATGTGAAAAAGATTACCGCCCTCCCCCCAGATCCACAAATGTACTTTGACATAAATGAGAAACGAGCATCTGTATTAATACTTCAAATCTGGGGACTGTTTGTTATAGCAGTTAGCCTACCCTGATATAAATGCTGTCACCAAGGGCCAAGAACCTCTACCCCCATCCTGTCCCCACCTCCTTCTCCAGCGCCCAAGGACCTCTGCCCACCTGGCTGGATGGTAGACCAGGTCTTCCTTTCGCTTTTCTTAGTGCCCACAGTCTGTGGGATTGGAGGCAGAGCAGATGGCTTGGCTCTCTGCTTGGACCGCTGCCATGGAACATAATCCTACCAGACATAACACAAATCAGTCACACAGCTCATGGGCTCAAATCCCAGCTTCCCCCCTTACTGATATCTGTAACCTTGACCAAGTGGGTTTACCTCTCTGAGCCTCAATTTTCTCATCTGTAAACTGGACCGAATTTAAAAACCTACCCCCATAGGTTGGTACAAACATTCCAAAAGATATTTGTAAAGCATGTGGTAAGTGCTCCCTAAATGTTATCAAGTTTGCATCAGCCAGCCAGAATTTACTAAGTACATCCAGGCCGGGAGGTGCTAAGAACTGAGAAACAGAAGACATGGAAAAGACCCGATAGGAAAGCAGATATGCAATCAGAGATAAAGAAAGGAGCAGCATAATATATCCTTACCTCCTGATAAGACAGTGAGAAAACTGAGGTTCTGAGGCACGCCCCGGGTCAGCAAGCCCCACCCCACACCGACCCTAGCCCTTCTGGACTCACCAGAACCTGGAACTGGGGGACTGTGGAGCCGATCCCAGAGCGGCTGCCTCTGCAAAGTGTTGGGTCGGGAAAATACTCCCATCAGTCCCAACCCGTGAGGATGCAAGCAGCAAGCGTGAAACTGGGATGGGGTCTCGAACCCGAAACCTCAGTCACTAAGGACACAAACCTAGCAGGAGCCTGAGAACACGCGAGAGAGGCGGGGCTAGGGAGATAAGCGGGTGGGGGGGAGAGGGCGGGGTCAAACGAGCGGGACGACACCCGGAGAGGACCCAGCCAGCGCTGGGTTGGGGGCCACGCATGCGCACTCCACCTCCCTCCTTACCGCTTTCACATACTTTGGAAAGTTGCGCGCCATTAGGGAGAATGGAAGAAGAGTCCTGAGGCTTTGGGGCCCCGATTTTGGGGGATGCCTGTTTCTTCGGCTTCTCCAACTTCCTTGTTTCAGCGTTGATCGCGCGGTAACCAAGGCCACTCAAACTTCCCAGAGAGACCTGATGCTTTCTCGCCTGTCTCCGTCTCCAAGGAAACGGACGCAGACTACCGAACGCCTAGAGGGACCAATATCGCACTGGAAAAAGTAGCTCTCGCCACATTCCGCGCATCGCGGTTTCAAATTCCCCTCAGCTGGCCCCGCCTATCATGCTAAAGAATTATGTCATATTCCTCCTCTCAGCAAACCTCCATCACGTCCTTCTCCATCCTTACTCTTGGCTAATTACGTTGCTTCCTGTTTCACCGGGAAAATCATGGGAATCAGTAAACTCAGGTTCACATCACCTCATTCACCCACCCACATGCCACCCTACTGAGACTCTGTAAACTGCTTGCTGACCTCGATTCCTGTTGTGCACTGAAACCTGTCCTTTCTCATTTTCTCTAGGACTTTCCCCCAGGAATTTCCCCCATTTTCTCCATCACCCTCTCCTCTGTATTTTCACTGCTTTACCAACATATTTTAATTTCTTCTGTTAAAAAAAAAGCGAACATTTCCCATCCAGCTACCCTCCCATTTCTGCTTCACTTTAAAGCAAAACTTCTAAAGAGGTTTGCCTACTGTTTCCCATTCCTTTTTGCCTCTTCAATCAGGCTTTCACTCTCCACCTCTCCACTGAAACTGCCACTGTCAGCGCTGCCAGTGAGCTCCATTTTGCTAAACTTCTCTGTGTGCATCTTCCTTAGCCGATCTGCAGCATTTGACACAATGGATCACTCCCTCCTTGACACACTTTCTAAACATGGTGTCCTGGAAACCACTCTAGCGCTGCTTCCCACCTCATTTTCTTCTCTTTTCCTGCTTTCTCTTTTTCTCCCTTTACTCCCAGGTTGCCCCAGGACTCGGACTCAGCCCTCTCTTTTTTTCTATCCATTCGTGCTCCCTTTCAGTCTTGTGACTTCAGATGCCATCTTTACCCAGATGCCTCCTAGACTCACATCTCCAGCCTCTCCATCTTCTTCCAGTCACATACATCCAACTGCCTACTCAGCATCTCCATTTGGGTACCTGAGAGGCAACTAACACTCAGTATTTCCCCAATTTTAGCCAACTCAAAGTGGCAACTCTCTTCCTGGAGTCTTTTTTTTTTTTTGCCACACCCAGGAAGGCTTGTGGCCTGTAGTGAAAGTGCAGAGCTCTAACCACTGAACTGCCAGGGAATTCCCCTGGAGTCATTCTTAACTCATCTTTTGACTCATCTCTCCTCCCACATCCAAATCTGTCAGCAATACCTTCAAAGTAATGTAGAGTCAGACTGCTTACTCCCACCGCCACCCATACAAATAAACACCCCACTTTGCCCCTTACTCCAAGACTACAAGTACCAGCTCCCACCCTTACCGCACTCCAGTTCTCTCTCCACACCTCAGATTTGCTAGATAGAGCACAGATTTAAAAGTGCATTCCTGTTTTAAAAAATAATTTGGAAGGAGCAAATTAATTTAAAATCAGTCACACTTCAATAGGGGAATGTTTCCATAGAACACAAGGCTTGGTGATCCAGCAATTAAGAACCTACCTTGCAATGCAGGAGATGCGGGTTCGCTCCATGGTCAGGGAACTAAGATCCCACATGCCAAGGAGCAACTAGAGAACCCACAAGCTGCAACTAGAGAAGCCTACGTGCAGCAGCTACTGAATCCTGCATGCTCTGGAGCCTGCATAACGCAACTAAAGTCTCCATGCACCACAACAAAAGATCCTGCATCTTGTATCTAAGACCCAACACAGCCAAAATAAATAAATAAAATAAATAAAATTGTTTAAACCTATCATTCTATATGTTTAAAAATCTATTTTTAAAAAAGAGAGAGAACACTAGGCCAGAGCTCCCAAACTTCTCCCCCTCTTAAAAATCACAGGAAAATGTTTTAAATAGCACTGCACACTGTGGTCAACAGAAAAGACTGCTATGGAAAAAGCACACAATATTGTAAATTAACTATACTTCAATAAATAAATAATAAAGAAAACATAAATAAAAATAAAGATCTCATTTCCCAACCTCCCTTGTAGCTACATGAGGCCATGTGATTAGGTTTTGGCAAATGTGAGCAGAAGAAACATGTGCAGTTTTTGGTCATGCCCTTAAAAGGAAAGGAGACTAGATAAACATGGAGACAGAAGGCACTGGGATCGCAGAGCTGTCCTGCCAGGTGGAGGCTCTAGTATCCACTGATGACTGGCTTTTCCTGGTTAAAGGTGGAATTCTCCTTGGTACTGATGCTGCAATAGGAATGCTAGCTGGATTTGTTACAACATTATCCTTGGCTAAAAGACAAAGTCCTAAATGGCTCAACAAGGCCACGCATTCTTAGTGGAGAGTAGGTATTCCCTTACCTTTCGAGCCCTGGGGTGGGGCTCACTTTATGCATGGTGTGGGGTTGCTGTGATCAGCTTCACATCTGGAAAACTTTGGGAGTTCACAATGCATTGTACCAGACATTCAGATATAGCAGATTATTTAATCTTCACAATAACTTTGAAGCAGATGAAAGACTTTTGAAGTAAAATGCAATCAATATTTCCAACAATTCCCAGGAACTCTTTTTTAAAAAATATTTGTCAGCACTGGGTCTTAGGGTCTTAGTTGCAGCATGTGGGATCTAGTTCCTTGACCAAGGATGGAACCCGGGCCCCCTGCATTGGGAGTGCAGAGTTCTAGCCATCGGACCACTAGGGAAGTCCCTCTGAAGAACTCTTGGATTGACTGTTGAGTGGGAGGAAGCACTGAAATGCAAATGAGTTGAGCATGGTGGATAAAGTCCAGAACAACTGTTATGGGAAGGACTGTCTTTGGAGAAGCCACAACAGCAGAGGGACTCAATTGATTTCTCCTCAGGAACACATGCAGATTGCTGACTGACCTATGGGATAGACGGCATTCAGTGTCCTCACAGGAGGCCGACAGTCATTTCTGTGTGCTGTACTTTACAGCTGATTTGGTTATGTTCAAGTGTGTGTGTGTATGTGTGTGTGTGTTGGAGGGAGGGCAAAGTCTTCCCAAAGCTAGGAAGACTGTTTAAAAATAATTATATGGATAACTTCTCTATGTGGAGAAAATCCCAGGGGAAATACTTTTAGGACTATTTAAACAAGAAACAGTTGAAACCAAGTTTCTTACCTGAAAAAAATTATACTAACCTATAATGGAAAGTCTTCAGAAACAGACTCCAAACAGCAGTAGTAACTCAATGTGTCTAACTAAATAAATTTCAACAGCCTTTCTTGTCAGTATGTGGCTATCAGAACTTAAAGGATTTTCTGGTGTTAGGCAGACTCCAAAATGATGGGGTTAACAGGTAATCCTGTCCATCAGGCAGTGGGTGTGGCTTTGGTCTCCTGAAGGCAGTCTTTGATTTTTACTTGCTAGTCATTTACCCTAAAACCTTACCATAAGGCCCTGTATATTCTTAGATAAGAAGCCAGTAACAGATTATGATAACTTGAAAGGATAATCATGCTAAAATAATAATAAATTGGTTCTGGGTCCCTAAACATTGACGGTTTATAGTTTTATCTCAGTTGTCAAGATAAAAATAGCCCAATTATCACCTATCTTAACAAATGATTTTAACCAGAAAGTCATCTGAGTATTGAGTCTCAATATTGATGAGCACCACCTCCCTGATGGAAAGAGCTACTGGTCTATTCTTATAAACACTCCTAGTCCTTTCCTGTCCTCCTAGATCTCTCCCAGAAAGCAAAAAAATATCTGCTTTTGCTGGGGATTAACTTTTTTTAAGAAAACTACATTAATATGTCAATATGCCCAGAAAACTAACTTTTGATTGAATATTATTGTGTAATTTTTTTATGATTTCTTAGGCTCTAATTAGCTATCAGATTTAATAAAGTACATTTGAAATGTATCTCATAATGAAATCTTTCAGTTTTAAGGAAAATTTTTAAATGAAATGTCAAGTGCATAATGTAACAGTTTTCTCTGGACCACGTTACCCTGTTAAAATTGCTGCATTGTTAATTAATTAAACAATGTTAATAAGCACCTGGGAAGATAAAGAGCCTCAGCTTGTGTGCTGATAGAACCATGAATGTAAGTTGTCAGTAAACAGTAAGCTTGATGTAGGCATCGTTATCTCCATTTCACAGACATGAGGCAGAAATATATAAGTGAATAACCATATAAGCTTTGGAGTTTATATGCTTGAGGGGGCACAGATTTTGACAATCGAAAAAACAGAACTATGTTAAACAACATGGAACTGAACATTATTTTTCATACAAAGTTAAAGCACATTGTATTTCCTTCCTGACCACTTACCCACTTGCTTCGAGAGAGATAAGCTTCACCTGAATTATTATATCTGATTGATGATTGTCATTTATAACTTTATTGCTACTCCTGTCAGGCATTCCTTTGGAAAAGGAGTATGGATTCATTCCATATTCTATAGATTATAAGATAAAGTTAGGCATGTATCTGCTTATACTTTTTAAGATAACCTGTTTTTTGTTTTTTTTTTTAATCTGTCTTTATACTTCAGTTCAGTAGCTCAGTCTTGTCTGACTCTTTGTGATCCCATGGACTGCAGCACTCCAGGCCTCCCTGTGTTTATACTTAGAAGTATCTCTTAATAGTAGGCTTCCCTGGTGGTTCAGATGGTAAAGAATCTCCCTGCAATGCAGGAAACCCATGTTCTGTGCCTGGGTCGGGAAGATCCCCTGGAGAAGGAAATGGCAGCCCACTCCAGTATTCTTGCCTGGATAATTCCATGGACAGAGGAACCTGGCAGGGTACAGTCCATGGAATCACAAAGAGTTGGACACAACTGAGCGACTATCACTCAAACTACTACAAGCTTCGTGACACTGGGCAATTCACTTCCATGACTGACCCTACTTTCCTCATCTGTGCATAGGAACAGTAATTCTAAGTCACAGATTTTTTTTCTCTCTTGTTCTCCAAAACCTGCTTCTTTTTTCAAAGGCCATCACAAATCACACCTCCCCCACAGTCTCCTAACTAGCCGTTTAATAATAGTGCAAATTTCAAAACTCTGTCCATTAAAATCCAGACTGAGATGCCAAACTTACCAATTCTAATAACCCTCTCTGGCAATAATCTGCCAGGAATGAGTAAAGGCTGCCCTCTTCAGATGGCCTTTGTGCCCATCTGGACTGCTTTGCTCACAGGATACCTGCCTGGCCCCACAGCTTCTGGTTCAGCGATCTCTACAATCTTCAGCGATCTCTGACTATAGACTTGGTCTACAGTCAGACCAAGCTGACTGCTGGAGCAGTACTGAGGGGAATGGTTGACAATATTTTTAATAAATTCAGTGAGAAATCAATATAAATGTTTAGTCTTTTATCCAATTCACAGTGCTGATTGTGATCATCAAGAAAAACAACTAAAAATGACCAAAAGAGAATAGACAAAACTTGGATCTGCAAAAGTTAACAAGAAAAAAGGCATTGATGGAAAGAATGGCCATACCCATACCAGCAAAATCTTATGACAGAAGAAGATATGGTTAGTAAAACTGAGAAGCAGCCAGACCCCAGTCCACAGATCAAATCTTTTCAAAATACAAACAGATCTCTCAGTAGTCAGAAACAAAACAAAAATGCCCAATATATCTTGATTCCGTGAGGGGTCCTGTCTAGTACAGTAAAACAAGAAAAAGTGTTAAGATCTGAACAGAAAGATGTTCATTATTTACAGACAATATGACTGTCAACAAAGAAAAGGAAATTGATTCTAAAAGCCATTGGAAACCTTAAGATTTCAGTATTGTTGGCAGATATGAGTACAATACAAAAAAATTCAAATGTGTTTCCTTTAAACACCAACATCAAATATGTGATTTCCAAAGATACCATTTACAATAGCAACCAAGGTGCCTTGGAATAAATCCCTCCCGAAATTATACAAGATCTCTATGAAGAAAACCATAAATTACTATTGAAATTCATAAAATAAGACTTACATAAACGAGGAATCCCAGAGGGCCATAAATGGGGAGACTCAGTATTATAATATGGCAATTCTGTATAAATGCAATGTAAACCCAATTAAAATTCCCAAAAGTGGTTTCCTGGAATTTACTAAGCTGGTTCTAAAATTTATACAGAGGATCCAAATATAGCTGAGACAACCTCAAAGAAAAAAGAGAAGGAAGAACGTTTCCCATTTAAAAAAAGAAACTAGAGTTAGGCTTCACTTTAAAAACAGGAAGATCTGGCCACAGTGGGAGCAGTAATTAGCTGGAGTTGACTGTCAGCTGCCCCTTCAGATAGACTATGGGCCCTCCAGCTCCCCCATTTCTTTATTTAAAGTACTTGCCTTGTAGATAAATGATGGTGTGCTAGTTACCTGGGGTGGGGAGTTAGGGTAAGAGGAACAAAAGAAATTATTAAAAATGAATAGGTTCTAGGACTTTCCTGGAAGTCCAGTGGTTAAAACTTCACTTTCTAATCCTGTGGGTGCAGGGTCTGATTCCTGGGAGGGAAGCTAAGATCCCACATGCTTCAAGGCCAAAAACACCAAACATCTAAAGGAAAAAAAAAAGATGCAGGGTTGTAACAGATTCAATATTTTTTTAAAAAAAATGGTCCACATCCAAAAAAAAAAAAACAAAAAAACTTAAAAAAAATAAAATACATAGGTTCTGGTTATGTAAATATCCTAACCATGAAAAAGATATGAGCAGGCGAGCACAAAGAATAAAAGAGTTGAGTGTGTGAATCTAAGATTTTGATACTTCCGGTTAATGATCCCAATTCATATGATCCTGGGCATTTGGGGCGGAGAAGGGATGGAGGAAATCAGGTCAGGAGTTATAAAGTGAAGGAATCGGAAGCACAAGAGTTGGAGATGCTGGCTTCCTGAGACCAGTACTGGAAGTGGAGTAAAGGGAACGCTTTTAAAGAACTCACAGGGATTCTACCTACCCAGATGGTAGGTAGAACTGCAAGAGAAATAGGAAAGAATCCAATACTGGCAGAAAGGAAGAAAAACCTTTTCTGGAAACCCACCGTGGACTAACCTCTTTGACACAGATTATCTCCTAGAAACCCCACTTTAGTCCTCTGAGAGTAGATATTAATATACCCTTTGCTATGAATGAGCAAATTGAGCTATGAAAACCGAGGTCACTGTCCCCACGTGACAAAGCTGAGATTGGAAGCAGTCAAACTAGGGTCTCCCTGACTCCACAAATCATCTTTTCTTTCACTAAACCCAGAAAGATCACTGAAGCACCCTGAAATACAAGCAGTTACGGTAAAGAAAATAAGATGACAAAAGATATTAAACCCATTGCCTTCAAGCACTCAAATTTTATCACTGCTTCCAAACACAAGTTGAGACAACAGGGAGGAGTAACAGATTGTGTCCAGTGCTAGCTTTAGTTAGGGAATCTGTGTGAAGGAGGTTTTCTAGGGAGTATAATCGAAAGAGTCCTTTTTCCACAATGTCAGAAGCAAAAAAGTGGAAGAAATACAAGCCACCTTCTCGTGGGGCTGCCTGTTAACTCTGCCACTTGGCCAAGTGATTTAACTCCTATCTCTAACCCCCTGCTTCCTATAAAATGGGTGTAATTACAGTGCCGTTTTGGAAGGTTCCATGTGATAAAGCTTGCAATGTGCTTAGAACAATATTGGACACTTAAGTCCTCGATATAATTGCCATCACGAATATGATGGAGGTCTTTTTAAAAAAAATAATGCAATGTCACTTACTTGGAAGTGTCTCAAAAAATGAGTGACGGATAGAGGTGTAGTGTGATAAGGTATAGTAAAATTTTAATGATAGAAAGTTAAAACAGTTTAAATGTTAAAAGTAAAATGTTCGCCGCAAAATTCTACTTTCTGCGTGTTTGAAAATGTCCATAATCCAGGGTTGCAAAAATAATGCATTGTGATCTGCTTTGGGAGGAGGGAGAGCTAAGTTTTGTCTGTTTTGTTTTAAAATAGAAAAGGTACAAAAACGAAAACAAAATGGGCGAAATCTTCCTCAACTCTGTCCCGCCTTCGGACTGTGGGCCGTTAGCAAAGCCACTTGAATGAAATCATCGAGGACCGCTTGCGAAACAACAAATCCTCGAGAGCGAGGGCAAAGCTGCCAAACCCTCGCGACGGACAGGGACGCGCTCCAAGATCCCCATCCCGATTCGGAGCCGAGGAGGTGGGGTTGGAACGAGCACTAGCGGAAACGCGGTCCAGCCCTTACCAGGGGGTTCCCGGCCCGAAGCCGCAGGACGCCCGAGCGCCTCAAGTAGATACTTTGGCTGGGCGGGGAAAAGCAGCATCGAATTTCAAAAAAAAAAAAAGCCCAAACCCCCACAACCCCGGGCGGGCGCGCGCGATGGGCGCACTTTGGCTGCGGGAGCGAGTGGAGGATGCTGGGAAGGAGGTAAAATGGCCACCGGCGGCGGCGCGGAGGAGGAGAGGAAGCGGGGGCGGCCGCAGCTCCTGGGCCCCGCGCGCCCGTCGACCAGGGCCGAGGAGGCCGAGGGCGGCCGCGAGAAGATGGGCTGGGCCCAAGTGGTGAAGAACCTGGCCGAGAAGAAGGGCGAATTCCGTGAGTCGCGGCCGCCGCGGCGGGAGGAAGAGAGCGGCAGCGGCGCGGGAGGCGGGCTCGGTGCTCCCGCGGGTCTGGCGACACCGAGCCTCGGCGACTTCCCCCCAGCCGGCCGCGGGGACCCAAAGGGCCGCCGGAGAGACCCAGCCGGAGAGGCGGCGGACTCCCGCAAGAAAAAGGGTGCAGCCGAGGCGGGCAGGAGGAAGAAGGCTGAGGCGGCAGCCATGACTACCCCGGCGAGGCCCGACGCGGCCGAGGACGCAGCCGACCGGCCCCCCCAGGACGAGCAGGCTACGGCGGCTGGCTCCGCTGCAGGCCCGGGAAAGGGCCGCTTCCTCGTGCGCATCTGTTTCCAGGGAGACGAGGGCGCCTGCCCAACCAGGGACTTCGTAGTGGGCGCGCTCATCCTGCGTTCCATCGGCATGGACCCGAGCGACATCTACGCGGTCATTCAGATCCCGGGCAGTCGCGAGTTCGACGTGAGCTTCCGTTCGGCGGAGAAGCTAGCCCTGTTCCTGCGCGTCTACGAGGAGAAGCGCGAGCAGGAGGACTGCTGGGAGAACTTTGTGGTGCTGGGGCGGAGCAAGTCCAGCTTGAAGACGCTCTTCATTCTCTTCCGGAACGAGACGGTGGACGTGGAGGACATCGTGACCTGGCTCAAACGCCACTGCGATGTGCTGGCCGTACCCGTGAAAGTGACCGACAGGTTTGGGATCTGGACCGGGGAGTACAAGTGCGAGATCGAGCTGCGCCAGGGGGAGGGAGGGGTCAGGCACCTGCCGGGAGCCTTTTTTCTGGGGGCCGAGAGGGGCTACAGCTGGTACAAGGGGCAGCCCAAGACGTGCTTTAAATGTGGTTCCCGGACCCACATGAGCGGCAGCTGCACACAGGACAGGTGCTTCAGGTGCGGGGAGGAGGGGCACCTGAGCCCTTACTGCCGGAAGGGCATCGTGTGTAACCTCTGTGGCAAGCGAGGACACGCCTTTGCCCAATGTCCCAAAGCGGTTCACAATTCCGTGGGAGCTCAGCTAACCGGCGTGGCCGGGCACTGAACACCCGCCTACCAGCCAGGGTGAACACAGAGCCAGCTTACCCCTGTTAAGTGCCAAAACTTTTTTTTAAACCGTTTTTTATAGTTTTTTGAAGGAGATTTTCTTAAACCTACAAGAGACATCTCACTCTGCCTTCCTAAATCGAGTTTACTCCTTTCGGCCTTTCCTGAATTTGGTGACTCTGTCATCAGAATTGACTACCGAGAACTGTAGTGTGCAGATATGTTGCCCTGCCCTTTTTAAAATTTTATTTTCATTTTTGTATTCGGAGACTTTTTTTTTTCTGGTACTTTTTTACTTCCTACGCCTTGTCTTCTCCCTTGGTTTTTACCCTTGGAGCTGCCTTGCTCATCTTTATGCCCCAGTGCTAGGTGGGGGCCCAGCACATGGTAGGCACTCCATCAGTGTTTGTTGAATTGAGAACATCGTTGACTCTGGCTTCTGTCAGGGTGTTTATCTTTTGCAGTTCATCCCGTCCCCTTTTAATTTGCTGCTTCTAATCTGTGTGGTCTGAGAATTTGTGAAACCAGTGTTGTTAGAAGTGTATGTAACCTGAGTCAATAAGCTCTGAATGGTGGCCACGGGCCTCTCCTATGGCATTAGAATGCATGGACTTTGTGACAGCGCTTTCAGTGGCTCAGAAGCCGTTCTTCACAGAATCATGGAAGCTGGTTTTCCTGCTGAAAAGGACCTAAAAGTTGGTTAAGACCAATCCCCTGGTTTTCCAACAGATGAAACAGTACCAGAGAAGGTTATATGACTGGGTCGAAATCACATAGCTGTCTGGTGCCAGAGCTAGCCTAGAGTAGAGTTCCCTGACCCCAAGCCCGGTGCTCATTCCACTACCTCTCACACTTCACAACATTTTCCTCAACACTTGAGGGCCCAGAAAGTCTGCTCTTTCCAGAATGAGCCCAGGGGAATGCTAAGACATCATCTGGGGGAGGAAGCAGAAGATTTGGCAGGGGCTTCAGAACACTTGGGAGATATGGCAGGGACAAAGGAACACAATCCAGGGTGCACTCTGATGCCCGGGTACCACATCTGGGTTCAAGTGGTCCAGGTCTTTGTGACCTTTCCCCTCCCCAGTCATCGCCATCAGTGAGAAGTAGAAGCCCTCCTGAGTAAAGAAAGGTTTACATTTGCACCTTAGCTTCAGTAGCTAGAGCCCCTAGAGAAGCAGCTAACTGGAGCTCATCTGCAACCTCCTGGCTCACAGGAGAAAATGGAATTCTAAGTGAACTGTTAACTCTAAAATGTACTTGTTAAATAGGCTAAGCGAGGGGGCATTGGGTCTACTAAGTGTTACCAAGTTAAAGTAGAAAAGACAGTACACTGCTTTTCTTACTGTTTTTGTCTTTCCTTTATGTTTTGCTATTTCCTTGTGGCTTAGAATGTAAAATCGGTTGTTTAAAGTTTTGTTCTGAATAAATATTTATCTTTTGTATTGCTAATGCTGCTGCACTATTTCCTTTCAAAATATTGGCTGCAGAGGTTCACAGACCCTAGTTCAACCAAGGCTTGCCACACACCATTTGTTTACCTTGCAAATATATGTCCAGCTCCACAGGCAACATTTTACACCTACTATGTTGTCCCCTGATGCTGGGAAAGATTGAAGGCAAAAGGAGAAGGGGGCAGCAGAGGATGACATGGTTAGATAGCATCACTGACTCAATGAACATGAATTTGAGGGAACTCCGGGAGGGAGTGGAGGACAGAGGAGCCTGGTGTGCTGCGACTGAACAACAACAAATGTTGTCCCAGGCCCTTGGGAGTTGTTACCCAAACCTCTGCATCAGAATCACTTAGTATATAAAACTAAAGTGTTAAGTCCTAACTCACCTCCAAGGAATCAGAATCACTGGAGTGAGCGGAAATGTATTTAATAAGCACCCCAAGCAACTCTTGGGCAGCCAAGTTTGAGACCACAGTTCTGAATAGTACTAACAGGAATGAGAGGGACTCTGCCCTCTGGAGATTACAAACCAGTGGGATAGACAAAGGTAAGGTGTCAATTTCACATCTTACAGTTATTGTAATTGTACTGAATTGGATACAGATTGTTTATGGGCTTAAAAATAAAATGCTGTCTTTTCCAGCTATAAGGGAGGAAGAAAGTCCAGGAAACTTCCCATAGAACTCCAAGCCTCCCTGGAGACTCTAAACACAACCTTCTGAAGGAATTTCTGTCTCTGAGATGATGAGATGATCTGATCCTAAGAATTAACATTCCCAGCGTATTGATTCTCTGACTCAGTGATTTGAGGGTATTTCCAGAGCTGATCTGGTGCAGTTGAGGCCTGGATGGCTTTTGGGAATCATGAGTTTCAGAGCCAGCTCAGCCCTGCTCCTTCCCTTCCTGTCTCCCAAGGCAAACACACTCTTCCCTCCTCCATCCCTCCCTCCCTCTGTCCTCTTACCCCCCCACCTCTTCTACTCTGCCACAGGTTTCCCTCCCTCGCAGTGCAGGAGGCCTGATGGGGGTAAAAGCCTGCATTCATCATAGTCCCCTCCCCCTTCCTCCTAGCGGGCTCTGGGCCAAGGAGCCTCCTTGGAAGGAATCTTCCCTCTCTCTGCCCCTCCCCCCTAACTGGAGGGAGCAGAGGAACAAACTGTTTCCCTGCCCATGCTCCCTGCTCCCCCGCGCCCCCACCAGAATCTGCTCCAGGGCCTCCTGCCTGGCCGTCTCCGGACTGGGCCATGGGCTGGAACAGAACAAACCTCCCCCGACTTCCTCCCCTGATCTAACAGTCCCCAAAATAACAATCCCTCACTGTTCATGGGCTCCTGGGGAGGGTGTCCAGATCCCCAGACTGAGGCTGATGGGCTAGCTGACGTTCATTCCTTCAACTTTCAACAGTACTGAAGGCCATTAGCGCAAGGCCCCAAACAAGGTGCTTTTACACACCTGTGAAAAAGACAGTGCACTTGCAGAGGGAGCTACAGATAAGCAATTTTTAAAATAATATTAAGTATTTTTTATGTTTAAAAGAGTATAGAGTTGCCTCAGGGACAGGTCTGGCAAAAGAAATGATGATGTCTGGACTGAAACCTGCAAATGAAGAGTCAGGTGAAGAAGGAAGAGATATTCAGGCAACAGAAGCAGTCTGTGCAAAGAACCTGGAGACTAGAGCACAAGGTGTGTTCAGGCTGGCTGGAGAGTCACAGGAAGATGTGGTTGGGAAAAGGCCCAGAGGAAGTGACACAGGGCTTGTCAGTGTTAGAAGAGGCTTGGTTTTGTCCTAACACCCTCCACTCTGGCCTCCTTCATTCTGTTCATTTAACACACCAACTCTTTCAAGGCAATGGATTACAGCAAAATAGTCAAGTCCTTTGGGGCTCGAATTCTAGAGTCCTGCAAATAAGTAATTATAATCTGTAATAATGCACTGAAAGAAACATACAGAGTGATATGTTTAATAAGGAATATTGATCTGTTCTTGGGGGTGAGGGATACCTTCCCAGACAAAATGTTTGAACTGAGATCAAAAGACTAGGAAGTGAAGTCACTCAGTCGTGCCTCTTTGGGACCCCATGGATAGTAGCCTGCACCAAGCTCCTCCATCCATGGGATTTTCAAGGCAAGAATTACTGGAGTGGGTTGCCATTTCCTCCTCCAGGGAATCTTCCCAATTCAGGGATTGAACCCAGGTCTCCCACATTGAGGGCAGATGCTTTAACCTCTGAGCCACTTCTGCCTATTTCCACCTTCCAAACCTCATGCTAGCATACCTAATTGTTGGAGCCCTAGCTTCAGTGGAATCAGGAAATGCTTTTGCTTTCCAGCACGTGTAGCACAGAAGGCACATCAAGAGTAGGAATGGGAGCTCTCTGCTAACCAACCACACCTGGCACAACCAGTGTGGCAATAATGCAGAGAGGGGGCAGGGGGTGATGGTGCAGAATAAGACAGCAGATCTCTTGGGGAGGTCTGGTCAGCCACGTTTAGAATTTTGAGTCTAAGAATGATGAGGTGCCATTGAAAGATTTTTGAACAAGGAAGTGACGTGTTCAGGGTTGTATTTTTAAAAGACCATCCAGGATACTTTGTAGAGAATGGGACAGAGGGAAGCCCAAGTGTAAAAAAAGTCCACCAAGGTGACAGATCAGGGTACCTTGGACCCGGATGATGCAAACAGAGAAAAAAGCAGGCAGGATAAAGAGATTTCTAGAAATTGTTAAGTCAACAGGACTTAGACATGGGCTGGAGGAGAAGTAAGTATCAAGGATGACACCCAAGCTTCCAGCCTCTGCACTTGGATAGATACTGGGGCCATTCCCTGAGATGGAGAACAGAGGAGAAAATCCAAGTTTTGGATGAAGGTCTTGAGTCTGATTTTGGCTGTGTTGAGTTTGAGGTCTCTGTAGAGGATGTCTAAAAGGTGTGGAACGTGTGGTTCAATATCCACAGGTCTTAAATTCTAACCAGATCTCGGGCTTGAGGAATAAACACAAGTGACCTATAGCAGTGGTTTTCAAACTCTACCCACATTCCACAGAAGGATATACATTTTACATTGCAGCCATCCAACATATACATGTGTATACTTACATATAAACAAAAAAGTTTATATATAGAAAGAAATCGTATTATCTCTGTGGGTGGTGGTGTACTCATATTTTTTATTGCTTCATTCTTTTATAAATGCTTACATGACCCACAGATTGGTTGAATGGGTGCCCATTGGATTGAATAACGTAGAGGTCATTGGTGAAGGCATTTTAGAGTGTTGTGAGAAAGAGGTGGACTAAGGAACTAATAATCTTCCTATAATGCAGTCTAGCGCTAAGGGTCAGACACGACTAAGCGACTTCACTTTCACTTTTCACTTTCATGCATTGGAGAAGGAAATGGCAACCCACTCCAGCGTTCTTGCCTGGAGAATCCCAGGGACGGGGGAGCCTGGTGGGCTGCCGTCTCTAGGGTCACACAGAGTCGGACACGACTGAAGCGACTTAGCAGCAGCAGCAGCGCTCTCTTTTACTCCCTGTTGCTCTTGGAGTCAGCCTAGCATACAACTCCTTTTCCGAAAGGCTTCTGGGCCCCTTTGGAACCTTGTTCTCAGCCAGAGTGCCCATTACCTTATTCTTTGTCAACTCCAGGTATGGCTGACAAAGAGCTACCAGGAGTTCAGTATGATGAAGTATAGAGTGGTACAAGAGGAGGCTAAGGGTGACCAGGGGTCTCATCAAACCCAGTTGAAGGTAGAGTTCCATGAGAGCATTATCAGCCTTGGGCAAAGCCCATACAGCACCACTTGCTGGCTTGTCAGTGTGACTAAGAATATTTGGGGGAGGATATGTTTTACGAAGGTAAACAGATACATTATGGAGGAGAATGCAAACTTTGTGGTGTTATAAAATAAAACATGGACCAACATCTTTGGAAAGCAGTTTGTTTGGCACTATAAAAACTTTAAATTCACATAATCTTTAACACAGCAGTCATTTATAGAAGATGAATATATAGCTAAACTTGGACACAAAGATGTTATGTATCATGATGTTCACTGATATATTACTTGGGGTACCAAGGACTGGAAACAACCTGATTATCAATTACCTATCAATAGTAGTTAGATGGTACATTCAAATACTGTAACACAAGGAAATGGCAACCCACTCCAGTGTTCTTGACGGGAGAGCCTGGTGGGCTGCCGTCTCTAGGGTCGCAGGAAGTTGTTAAACAGCTATTAAAAACCTCCTAAGACACATTTTAAAGTGAACAAAGCAAGATATGGTATGCTTCTGTTTACAATTCAATTTTACTTTTTTCAGCTTTGTTGAGGCATAATTGACAAAATTGTAAGTTATTTAAAGTGTACAATATGATAACTGATAAACATTATTACATACACATGCTTATTTATGTATAGAATAATGTGGAAGGATATTAGTGAAATTGATAACTATTGTAGCTTCTGAGAAGAACCTGCTATTTAGGATTTGGGATGGAAGGAAAACATTTTCCGCAGTATATCCCTGGTAGGGGCTGTGGGGGGTTGTTTCTATTTCATGTATTATCTCTGGCAAAAAAAAAATTAACAAAAACAAAATGGAAAAGGCAACACAAGACTTGAAAGAAATTCCTGTGGACTCCTTAGAAACAGGAGTCCATTTTCTCTCTCTCTAAAAATAAAACATTTTGATATGAAAGTTTAAGACTCTAGAACAGCCAACTCACTGGTCTCCCTACTTTCAAGCTTCGCCTCCTTCCACCCAGGAAAACTGTCCCCCAGGTGAAATTTGATCACAGTAAGGCCCAGCTTGCTGCTGCTGCTAAGTCGCTTCAGTTGTGTCCAACTCTGTGCGACCCCACAGACGGCAGCCCACCAGGCTCCCCCGTCCCTGGGATTCTCCAGGCAAGAACACTGGAGTGGGTTGCCATTTCCTTCTCCAATGTATGAAAGTGAAAAGTGAAAGTGAAGTCGCTCAGTCCTGTCTGACTCTTTGCAACCCCATGGACTGCAGCCTACCAGGCGCCTCCATCCATGGGATTTTCCAGGCAAGAGTACTGGAGTGGGGTGCCATTGCCTTCTCCAAGGCCCAGCTTAAGGACCTTCAAAGACTCTGTGTCCTGGGTTGCGGGGTGTCACCAGGCCTTGCCTGGCTGCCCAGCCTCCTCTGAGCCTCCCCTGCTCCCCCTGGCTGGGCTCCCAACAACCATTCCAGGAATTCACCCTTCTAGACCCATGGTTAACTCTTTGCCTTCCCTGGTGCTCAGCGCTAATGCTACTTCCTAAAAACAGCCTTCTCTAACCTAGACCAAACCCTTTTACACTCTCCCCTCCTTTTTGTGGTCACTGCAGGTACAATATGTTTATTTACGCTGTGTTTTGATTAATATCTGCCTTGAGTTCCCAGAGGGCAAAGAACATGACTTTTTTTTTGCCCTTGGTTTTAGTTCCAACATTGTGTACTGTACCTGGCATACAGTAAAAGCCCAATAAATATTTATTGCATGGATAATCTAGAGATTACTTGGCTACAGTTACAGATCAGGATATGTACCTCCTTATCCTTTTTAACCTTTTTTTAAATTGAAGTATAGTTGATTTACAGTGTTGTGTTAGTTTCAGTTGTACAGCAAAATGACTTTAGTTTTACATATATATTCTTTTTCAGATTATTTTCCATTATAGATTATTATAAGTTACTGAATGTACTTCCCTGTACAGTAGGTCCTTGTTGTTTACTGTATATAGTCTGTAATCTTCCTTGTTCTATGTACATGACATTCAAAATATCCCTTAGCACACCTGTTACTGACTCTACTGAATAAGGGCTTATTCATTCATCTTTAAAAAGCAAATTCAAATTTTGAGATTAACAAATACACACTACTATATATAAAACAGACAACAAGGACCTAGTGTGCAGCACAAGGGGTAGTAACTTGTAATAACCTACAATGGAAAAGAATCTGAAAAGTTTTCTCTCTCTCTCTCTCTATATATATATAGGAAGAGAGAGAGAGAGTTCTGAATCACTGTAAATCAACTACATTTCAATTTTAAAATAATAATAATTTTTTTTTTTAAAGCAATTCACTCCTTTGGTCTTCTCCCCTTTGGTAAGAGTTTCCTTCAGCCTGAAGGTCAGACCATTCTTCCTATTCCTCTGAAGGCATATCATTGAAACTTAGCCTGCATGGCCCCCAAACTGTGAGGCCCAGTGGATTGTGAATGCCTAGCTTTAACAAAACACTTCCTTACCCCTGGCAAGAGTAGCTCTGGCCCTGAGCCCTGCCCCTCCTCAGGGGGTGGGGTGGGAAACTGTGGGCACAAGAGGAACTGCCCACCCAGAGTCTGTGCCCTCCTTTTCCAGACCATTCTCTGAAGCCTCAGAAGTCCCTTCCAAAATATCTCTACGCTCATTCAGAGCCTCCGTGGGCCTCATCCCTGGGTTCATCTCAGCTAAGGGCAGTGCAGCCTGATGCACCCCTTATAGACCTGAGGCTTAGGTCTCAGAGTAGCTGTTTTAAGAGTCGAATGGATGTGGGGGCTGGGGTATTCATTCATGCATGCTGGGTCTGATGGGGTGGGAGGTAGCAGGACAAGGGTTAGAAACAGGATCCAGTGAGCAGCCCTCCCTGGGCAGACACATCCCCTCTCTGATCTTCAAGGGTCCTGGAATTCTAATTTGAACCTGGCCCTCCCAGGTGGTGGTGAAAATAGATCCGTCAAAGAGGAGAAGATACCATATTTAATTTAACACATTAAATTGATGGATCACTTCTAACTATAGAGACACATGGTATATGGGCCTCCAGTTGCACACTTGTCCTGGGCACTACAAATATCCCTGTTTGGTGGTGTTATTTCTTAGCTCAGACAAGCCATTTCCTTACCAGAAAAAAATGGGTTTAATGGTAACTGCCTTATCAGGGCTGATAAGAAATTGAAATAAAGATTCATATAAAGGGTTTGGCAGAGTGCCAGGCCCGCAGTAAACAGTAGCTATCATCGTTATTTTTTCCTTTTTGCCCTCTGGCTATCATCTCCCATGATTTTTTTTTTTTTTTCTCTCCAAGATTTTCTAGGTGACATCCAAACTGGTTTCTTATGTAAGATTTCCACACTGCTCTTTCCTCCTCCCTCGTTACCTACGAACTGATAACCTCCTATTCTCTCCACCTAGTCAAATCCAGTCCTTCTTCAATTACAGGAATAGCTGCTGGTGACCACAGTTTATGTTTCGGGCACCATATTAAGAGGTTCCCAGTCATTATCTCAACTCAGTTCTCAACTCAGCGACTTAACGAAGTGGGTACTGTTTATCATCCTCCAAACACAAAGACACTGGGAGCTGGAGAGTCGAAGCATCGACATCTGGTAGGTGGTAGGGCCGGCGGGAATGAGAACCCGGGGGTCTTACTGCAGACAGGTCTCCCAAATGCCTAGTCACGATCCAGTTTGCCGCCCCCTCCGTCCTTCCAGTGTGCCGGCCAGCCCTCCCTCCTCCAAGCTCAACTCCAGGCTCTTACACCCCTTCGGGTCTGTCTTTGGACTTTCCTCCCCAAAGGCAGGGCGCTCTGTCTCACGCCACGTTGCACACCCACATCAGGGATCCTCCCTCCTTCTGTTCTCTTCCTTCCTCCCTACATAAGTATCGCTTTCCTACTCTGCTAGGCTTTGTGTTCGTTCACATGCTGAATGTTATCAATGAGAGGTCAAGGGAGGATGGAGTTATTCGTCATTTTTCTCTTACATCTTTAACGGACTGTTTGATTTTTTTTTTTTTCCCCCAGTGAGCACGCAGGCCAGGTTTCTCGAACCCAGTTCAAATGTTGCTTGGCTAGGTTGGTTTGGTCGGAAGAAGGCCCTGTCCCCTTAACTCCCAGCCCCCACGCCTCCTCCATCAGCCCTCAAATCCAGGACGCCCATCCCCCTCCGGAAGGGGGGAGTTGGGAACGAACGCCGAAATATGAGTGGCTCTTTCAAGCCTCCGTTGCCGTAGAAACCGACTGCACAGGCCTTGGCGGTCCTTTATACCATCCTCAGCGACGCAGCCAATGGGCCACGAGCTCCATCCAGGCGTCCCCGCCCCACAGCTGCCCAGCAACCCACCAATGGGCAGGTCTCTTGGCTTAGAGTCCTGCCTTCCGCTTAGGGACACCACCAGTGAGCTTCGATCCTGCTCCCTCCTGATTCAATGTAGCAACACTCGATTTTTCAAAAGAAGGAATTCTCCAAATTAGAAGGAACTAGAAGTAACGCCTCTGTCAGTTGCAGCCTGAATAATCTTTGGCTGCTATTTTATTTAAGGAGAACAAAAGTGTTCCAATTACACAGTATATGTTGTTCTCTACTAAAACAATTTTAGGCAATGAAAATTTAGGCAGTGGGGTTGATACCATCTCTATGTGGATGTCTTTCTTTATAGGTGTTTTCATTTAATTTAAAATGATCAAGAAGCTAGTCAATTTTCTTTCTTTGTATTTCAAATGCATACAAATGAAAGACGCTGAGATTTGTTACTGAGTTCCGAGACATTGACCTAAGCAATTGATAGTCGACTTTTATTGGACAAAACATACTGAAACTGTAGGATAAATGAATATTTCTTTTACTCCATTGAAGAAATTCCATTTTTAAGGCAGGCTGTGTAATTACTTTAACACTCTAAAGTCTAAATAAACTAAACGTGTTTCTAAAACCTTATGCCATCTTTTTTAAAACAAACTTTATTTTTGAGAACAGTTTCAGATTTACAGAAATATTGTTAGAAGATACTACAAAGTTCCTATATCCTCCACTCATCCTGTTTCCTCTATTATCAACATCTTACATTAATATGGGCTTCCCTGATAGCTCAGTTGGTAAAGAATCCGCCTGCAATGTGGGAGACCTGGGTTCTATCCCTGGGTTGGGAAGATCCCCCTCGAGAAGGGAAAGGCTACCCACTCCAGTATTCTGGCCTGGAGAATTCCAGGGACTGTATAGTCCATGGGGCTGCAAAGAGTGGGACACGATTGAGGACTTCACTTATATTAATATGGTGTATTTGTTACCATTAATAAATCAACATTGATGCATTATTATTAACTAAATTTCATAGCTGATGCCAATTTCCTTAGTTTTTACTTAACATCCTTTTTCTGTCCTGGGATCGCATTCAGGATGCCACATTGCATTTATCTCATGTCTCCTTAGATTCTTCTTGGCTGTGGCTGTTTGTCAGACATCAACAGGACTATCACAATCGGCATTGACCTTGATGCCCTGAAAAAGGTAGTGTCTGTTAGGTTTCTCTACCTTAAAGTTACTCTTCTTTTACCCCTTTCCTTGCTCTCTTCTTTGGAAGAGAGTGAACTCCGGGAGTTGGTGATGGACAGGGAGGCCTGGCGTGCTGCGATTCATGGGGTTGCAAAGGATCGGACACGACTGAGCGACTGAACTGAACTATGTTTAGCCCACACTAAGTAGTAAGGAGGAATGTTCTATCCCCTTGAGTGTGGAGTATCTATTATACTTCAGTTATTTGAAATTTTTCTGCACCGAAGGTGTGTTTCTTTTCCTCTATTTATTCAGTCATTATTTACATCAGTGGACTCACAGATGTTTATTTCATACTTTAGGTTATAATCCAGTACTACTTAATTTTGTCGCTCAAATTGGTCCCGATTTGGCCTTTGGGAGCCTTTTTAATTGGCTCCTGAGTCCCTCTGATATATTCCCATCTTTGTGTGTCTTTTTATTGTTGTTGAGCACTTACTTTCTGGTAGTGTATGTTATCTCAGACTCATCTCGTATATTCCCTGCCCCAGTCCTAAATTAGCTGTTTCTCAAAAACCCAGATTCCTCCTATTAGAGAATGGTATTAGAAACCAAGATTTCGACCCTAAGTGTGCTCATTGCTACTCAGATGTTTCTTTTAAGCCTTCCCAACTAACAAAACACAGAAATACATGTATATATGCTAACCTGTGCACATACACATATCTATGAATAGTTCTGTATGTAACCATCTACGTCTATATTAAGCTATTTGTTATGAGGTTCTATTTATATTTTCAACTCTGATCTATTACCACATGAATCATTCTAGCCTCCTCCCCTTGCTTATCTGTAAATTCCCACTCCAACAATGAGAAACCTGGCTCCCATCATCCACCAGCCATTTACTTAATTGTTTAATTCTAGTATACATGTATATCAGTATCAGCATTGTTAACCCATACCCCTGTGGGAAAAGTTATCAACTTTCTGTACACTTTCTTTTGCTTTTAGTTTTACAGACTCTGCTCATTTCTAAAATTACTTAAGTCAGGATCCTCCCCCACCCCCCGACCCCCACCACACCCCTGCCTTTAGTGGGGTTGTTTCATACGTTTGTGATACAGTTTCATTGCTTTGTCACATTCTGCTTTCCATTTTGAGATTCTCCCCATGTTCTAAATTATTTTTTATAATTTTTCATGCATTAAGATTTGCTCTTTCTATTGTTTAGTTCCATGGGTTTTGACAATGCATAAGGTCTTGTATCCACCATTATACTATATATTAATAGAAGAGTTTTACCACCCTAAAAATTTCTCTGTGCTTCACCTATTCAACCCTCTCTCCCCGAAAACCTTGACAACCATTAGATCTTTTTGCTATATTTTGTCTTTTTGTACCTTTTTTTAAAAAAAGGGAATACACACAATAGAGTATTTTGGTTGTTGCTCATGTTACAACTCATTGACTGTTTACCATGTCCCATGTCCTGAACTATTATGCTCTCCCATTTTGCAGATGCGAAAACTGAGGCACATGAGTTGAAGTAACTTTGTAAAGTCTCATAATATTGAACAAAGTTTGACTTCACATCCTGGATGCTTTGATTGTTTAAAGCCCCAGTATGTCCATGCTTGACTTCTCAGTCATCTATGGGAGTCCTCTATATATAGCCAATAAGAGGAGAATGATTTATTTCCCAGTTTACCCAGGCACTCTCAGTTTATCTCTGTTCCAGCATAATTAGTAATAGTATCCCCTTTCATGAAAAAAAATATGGTTACCTCCAAAGGAAAAATCTAATGAATTTCAGAGTCAGGTTGTGGGAGTAAGAATTATATTCTAGGAGATGTGGAAGTGTGCCAATGGGGTGTGCCAGATATCCAAATAAAGTCAGCTCCTCATCTAGTCTCCTTCCCCTTCCTTCTCCCAATATGATTATTCTCCAAGTCCACCAGTCCTATTGGTGCTGCTGAAATGCCTCTGATGCTGTCCTCTTCTCCACATGAACGTGCTCCCAGTCTGGTCTTTCTTCTCTGCCTTGTGCTTCTCTGAATTTCAAACTATATCTCATGGACTGGCAACCCATAATTCCATTAGGATCTTTAAGATTTGGGGGATTTCACAGAGAAGTAAATAAAATATAAAATCCTCCCTCCCTTGAAAAAAACTACTTATTTTAAAATTTGGAGATGGACAAAAGATTGCCAGCTTTTTATTTTGCCAAGTAAAAATGAGGGAAACCTCCATCTTCTGTATTCGTACTGCCTATTTGAAATATAATACCAACTCTAAGTGTTATTTTAAATTTTCCAGAAGCCACATTTCATCTTCTTTTTTTTTTTGGCCACGCCACATGGCATGTGGAATCTTAGTTCCCTGACCAGGGATGGAACCCGCACCCTCTGCACTGACAGCCTGGAATCTTAACAACTGGACGACCAGGGAAGACCCCAGAAAGCACGTTTTAAAAGGTAAAATAAATAAAGTTTTTGTTGTTTAGTTGGTAAGTCGTATCCTACTCTTTTGTGACCCCACAAACTGTAACCCACCAAGCTCCTCTGTCCATGGAATTTTCCAGGCAAGAATACTGGAGTGGGTTGCCATTTCCTTCTCCGAGGGGATCTTCCCAACAATTGAACCTGTGTCAACTGTGATGGCAAGCAAATTCTTTACCACTGAGCAACCAGGAAAAACCACAAATAAATAGACAGGTGAAATTAATTTTAATATATTTGATTTAACCCAATATATCCAAAATGTTATAATCTCAAAAATATTAATGCGATAGTTTACATTTTTTGTGCTATTGGAAAACCAGTGAGAATTTTGTACTGAAGCACATTTCAATTTGCAGTAGCTATATTTAAGTGCTCGAGAGCAGTGCAGTTCCTTCATGAACAGTTCTTTCCCATTAGTCAGTAAAAGAGCCCTGGAATATATACACACATTCACATATGATCATAATTGTTGAATTTTTCAGAGAAGACATTTAGATGAATCAAAAACTGAATTCCCTTGTTCCTGTTGCTTTCTCTTTATTATTAATGTCTTTGAGGACCATGCCAGTTCAAAGACTGATGTTTTAGAGCTAGACTCAGGGTGGGGAGAGTTGCATGCTGCTGTGACAGCCATGCCCACAGTCGAGTTGGCTCCTTCCTCCTTTCACTACATAGATATTAAGAGGCTGTGCTGTGCCAAGATGTGCTAGGTGCTGGGGAAACTGGAAATCAGGTGGGTCCTCTGAGCCCATGGAGCTCCTGCTCTACCATGGTGTACCAAGTAGGACCCTGCAGGCAATGAGAGGGTGTATTGTCTGCAGAGACTCTGAAAACAATAAAACTGATTGAATATCTGTCTGCATTTTATTATTACCATGTGCCCACAATTCTAAACCATGCCACTGATTAAGACATTCCTCCCTGAAAATCAAGCTGTTGGTCTAACCTGAGTCCTAATGATATATTTGTAAGCTTCGAATTGGCATATTTTAATCACTTGTACACTAGTCGACATTATCACCCACCAGGGATTTACATCACAGCACTCCCAGCTATACATTCAGCCCCTAACACACACCAAGCCAGACACAGTTATACGTGTTAGTTTTGAGAATAAGTTCATAACAGTCCAGAATTGTTCAAGCTCGCTTCCTGAGTACTTGTGTCTCTAGCCCCTTTGGTACAACATATGGCTGTGTTTAAACAATAGATTGAAAATAAACAATGATAGCCCAGTGATTAGGAAGCTGAAGAACCAGAACTTGAGTTGCTTCAATTCTGCCATTCTGTGTGACCACTTGAAGGTTTGTATTTAAAATTCAAAACAGTGAAACAGTGAACTGCAGAGTGTGGTAACTGCAAATTTTATTTTTAGTAAAATAGTATTATATATAATATTATTATTTAGAAAAATTATGTTTTACAAAATTTGAATCATATATTTAACATTAAAGTTGATTCTTAAAGTATTTTCTTATTTTTCAATTTTAATGTAATTAATGTAATGGAATTATTGCAACAGATTGCTATGTGGGTATGTTTTTTTATTTTCTTTATCTTTGCAAGGAAATATATTAAAGTAATTGGAAAGTATGGATCAAATACTCTTTCCCTTTTTTTGTACTACAATATTTACTTTTACTGACATGATTACATATACAAAGTTCAATAAAGGAATATTTTCACCATCCACATTTCTTATCTGGCCATTACCATTAGTATTATTCATTGTGTTTCATGCTTACTGAAAATACTGTCATTTAACGAAGGTGGATGTTAAAAAATTATCTGTTCTGGGACTTGCCTTGTGGCCCAGTGGTAAAAGATATCTTGCAATACAGGGGACACGGTTCGATACCTGGTCAGGGAATTAAGATCTCACATGACTTGGGGCAACTACGTGCACCTCGACTACTGAGCCCACAAGCAAAAACCCAAACCTGAGCACGTGAACTAGAGAGGAGTCCCCACTTCCTACAACTAGAGAAAGCCCACACACACAGCAAAGAGGCTGTGCACCGCAACTAAGACCCAGCACAGCCAAGTAATTTTTTTTTTTTAATTTTCTGTTATAAGTATCAGATGAGCTAGGCAGGTCACTGGTGCTCTGAAGAAAAGGAACATGGGGTTAGGAGAGCTCTAAAGAGGCAGACAAGAGGCAGGAGTGCTGGAAAGGTGAGAGAACAGACTTCCTAGCACCCTGGGTGCGGAGTCAGCTCAGCCTTTTCCACAAATTGAAAGTGACTCAAGACTGAGAAACTCAAAGAGGAGAGTCAGATAGGTGAGCAGGGTCAGATCATGCTTGGCCTAGGTGAAAGTCCGGTGTTTATCTTGAGAGTAATGGGAAAAACACTGATGGGTTTTAAGAAGGGAAGATGCACAATCAGTTTTGTGACTGAAAAACAACATCCTTCTAGCTTCAGTGAGGAGAATGGAATGGAAGGAGACATGCTGGGTACAGGGACCAGAAAGGAGGCTGGACAGGTACCAGATAAGAGATGATGGTGGTCTGGACTAGAAGGGCAGTGGTGGTGAGCATCTCTCTGAGAATCTTTTTAAAGATATTTTTAAGAATAATTTTTTGGGGGGCTGCACTGCATCTTCGTTGCTGCGTGCAGGCTTTTCTCTAGTTGCCACGAGTGGGGACAACTCTCTAGTTGTGGTGCTGCAGATTCTCACTGCAGTGGCTTTTCTTCGGATGCACCAGGGCTCTAGGGCTTGGGGGCTTCGGTAGTTGCAGTTCCCGGGCTCTGGAACACAGACTCAATAGCTGTGGTGCACGGACTTAGTTGCTCTTCAGCACGTGGGATCTTCCCAGACAGGAATCGAACCCGTGTCTTCTGCACTGGCAGGTGGATTCTTACCATTGAGCCACCAGGGAAAACCCTGTCTGAGAATTTTACCGTCTATCTGCCACAGTCTGGATTAAACAGTTCAGCGGTGAGCCCGACCTTGAACTCCTGTGGCCTGCAAGGTTTAGACTCTGGGACCCCTATTTGAAATGATTCAGGGTAATCTGTGTGCACAGATAAATACCACATCTCAGTGGCAGCCTGGAGTTTTGGGGTTTGGGTTTCAAAATTTCACTTCCTTCCCTTGGCTCCCAGAGGAATCTGAGCACACTTATATTAGACCACTGACTGTGATTCATTTAATAAATATGTATTGAGTACCCACTGTGCACCAGGCACTCTCCTAGGGACAGAGCAGGAAACAAAAGACAAAAATCTCTGCTGTCTTGGAGCTGGCAGTCCAGTGGAGGGGAGAAGGGCAAAAAACAACTGAACAAATAAAATATTCTGAAATGCGGTGAGTGGTACAAAGCAAAGAGAAAGGGTGAGGAGTTAGAATATTGCAAGCAAAAATTAAGGAGTCTAACAATACCAAACTTTGGACAAGATGTCCAGATGAAGAGGATCTCTTCTATGTTGTTGGTGGAAAAGTAAACTGGTACAGCATTCATATATCTCAGATGCAGCCACCACATTTCCCATAAGATACCTGAGAGACCTTCCAGGTCCTGGGAGACCAGGAACACATTTAGGATTGTTAACAGGAACACTCTTCATAAGACCAAAAACCTGGCAATAACACAGATGTCCAGGAACAGGACACTAGATAGAAAAAGTGTAGTACATGGGATGGAATGGAATGGAAAAATGAATGAACCCTACACAGGTGCAATCATTTAGATGAATCTTACCACTATAATAATGAGAAAGTAAATATCAGAGTATTACATACAGCATGGGAAAGTTGCTCAGTCATGTCTGACTCTTTGCGACCCCAATGACTATACAGTCCATGGAATTCTCCAGGCCAGAATGCTGGAGTGGGTAGCTTTACCCTTCTCCAGGGGATCTTCCCAACCCAGGTCTCCTGCATTACATACAGCATACCTTCATGCTAAAGCTAAAGGCAAGATAATGTATTTTTAAGAAAACATTTTAAAAAGAGAAAGGAGAAATCAAAACCCTCATACACTGCTGATAGGAATGTAAAATGGGGCAGCAAATCCATTGAGACAGAAAGTAGATTTATGGTTGCCTAGAGCTGGTGGTTACAGCAGAGGAAGAGATGGAGGAGTTAATGAGTAGAGTTTCTTTGGGGAATGATGAAAATATTCTAAAACTGATTGTGGTGATGGATGCATAGCTCACTTAATATCTCGTTGAATTGTATATTTTAAATGAGTAAATAGTCTAGTATGTAAATTATATCTCAATAAAGCTGCTCAGCTTTTTTTAAGTGTAAGAGAAGACTTAGGATAGACATTACATCAGTTGAGAGGAAGCAGGGGATGGGATGGGAAAGGAGTTCATAGGGGAAGGTAGGTTGTTATCCATGTTCCAGTTCTTGTGTTGGGCTGCTGATGTCACCAGGTTTTACTGTATTATATACAAATAAGTATATACAACCATGACCCGAACCAATCATGGGCAATGATAAAACTGTCACAGACCTACAATTTTGTGTACCTGAGACACAGGGGAATGGGTGGGCAACAGCAGAGAGTGGTCAGGGCAGGCCATCTCCGGAGAGTCGGTGTGAACTAAAGCTAGAATGAAATGGACCAGCCATGTGGGGATGGGGGTGAAGAATTTTCTAGGCTGAAGAGACAGCGTGTACAAAGGCCCTGAGGTTGGTCCAAGCCTTCTGTGTTTGAGGAATATTCAGGAGACCAGTACTTGAAATTCTAATATCTATATCCCATTTAATCTGTAAAATAACCATATGAGGAAGAAACTGCTTTTTTCTATTTTAAGGGCAAGCAAAAGGAGGCGTTGAGATATGAATACAGGAATCCTCACTCCATCGAGCACTGAACCGTCCAGGCTACCGTTGTGAAGGTTTAAACTCGGGGATCGTCAGACCTCAGCTTCCAATAAAAGGCCGGAAGAATAGTTTGGTTGGGAGCAGAGCCTTTTCCTTCCGAGAGCCCTGTGCCTTTAAGAGTCGCCCCCTCCCGCCACCAAAGCTCCAATTTCCCTCCCGGGCACCCAGAGCATCACCCCGCCCCCAGCATCTGCGGAGCCGCACCCCGACCCTTCCTCCCCGCTACCCCAGACTTCCCGGCTGCGCTCTCAGCCCCCGCCCGCCCAGGGGTGGGTGAGGTCTACAGCCTGAGACAGGCACCTTCCAGCCTGGATACTGCCCACTATGCCCCAGCAAAATGCTACCCTAGAGACCCTCACACCGACCCCTCCCAGCTCCCGACTCCGTGGAGCGACGCTTCAGCGCCCCATCCCATCGTCGGGCCCACGTGCGCGCGGTGAAGGTGACCTCCCCCAGGGGCAGCACACGCCCCGCAGTGCCCGAGCGGGCTCACACGTGGTGAGATGGGAGCGCGCAGCCCCTCCCCGCCACGCGCCTCGAGCGTGCGCCTCGTACACGCCCCTTGGCCGGGCTCCGCCCCCGTGCCCGCGCACGCTTTTCCAGACTCGGGAGGGGCAATCGCGCCCGTCTGGCACCCGGCTGGCCGCGATGTGGGTGTGGGACCTGAGAATGGGGCACCCACGTATCTTCGAGCCTCGCCTAAGAACTGTGAAAAGCGGGAAGTTCTTCCTCCTCAGGACCCTCGGTTGGTAGGCGAGGTGTCCCGGCCCCTTCGTGCGCTGAGCAGGGAAGAGAGAGCTGGGACCGCGAGCCTAGAGTCCTAATCTGCAGATCTTTGGTGTTTCGTACCTGGAAAGTGGGCGGCATGTGCCCTTCTTTCTCAGGACTCGCGTGGTGCCTCAAAGGAGAAGAAAAATGTGAAAGAGGTTTGGTTCATCGCACCCAAAACATTTGTTGAGCCCCTATGTGGCTGGATACTAGGCAAGGGTTACATCAATGACACGATGAGGTTGTCCCCTTAAGGAGCTTTCCTGAGCCTACGTCTCCTCACCTGTTCTGGGACGGTTCAAAAGGACGCCCCCTAAAAAGGAGGGAGCCGAGGTCCTACCTGGCGGCAGGTGTCACTGAGTAAGCTAAAATTTCAAAGGCTACGCGGGGCGGGGACTGTCTTTGGGAGCCAGATGGGAAGCCTGCTCGGCGTCCCCTCACCCTCCCGCTAGTCCCCAGCCTAAGAAAAGAAACCGACTTCATCCGACACCCCCAATCCCAGCCACCAGACCGCCCAGCCTGGCAGCCCGAGCCCCGCCCCGCTTCGGCAGCCAGCGATTGGGAGATGCAAATACCAGGTTCTCTGCCCAGCAACGGGTGACGCGTCGCCCGAACGCGAGGCGTGGCCCGGCCGCAGCCCGAGCGGGCACCTCGGTGTTTACACGGGGCGGCCCCGCGCGCGCCGCAGCGGCCCGCAGACGGCGAGGGGGAGGGGTGGCGCGCGCGCCGGCGGGGCCGCGCGGGGAGAAAGACACTGGAAGGCGGCAGGGTGGGGAGCGGCGCGCGCGGGCCGCAGCCGAGCAGGAGGCTGCAAGGAGAGCCCGCCGGGGCCTGAGGGGTGCCGTTCCTCCGCCCCCCGCAAAACAATGTGTGGCGTGCTGCGGGGCACAACTTGCCGGAGGCGGCGGGGGCGCGCTGAGCCCGCCTGAGACCGCGCCGCTGACCTTCTCCCCCCCGCCGTCCGTTGGGCCGGAGCGCCCAGCTCCTCGCTCCCTAGCTCGCGGGGGCCGGGCTGAGCTGCGGGGCGGGGCCGCCCCTCCGTCGCTGCTGCCTCCTCCCCCACCCCCAGCCGCGGAGGATGCGGACGGCCCCCGGCGGCGTCTAGCGGCCCCGGGCCCAGGCGCGATGGTGCAGCAGCGGGGCGCGAGGGCCAAGCGGGACGGCGGGCCACCGCCCCCGGGGCCCGGGCCGGCCGAGGAGGGGGCGCGTGAGCCCGGCTGGTGCAAGACCCCGAGCGGCCACATTAAGAGACCGATGAACGCGTTCATGGTGTGGTCGCAGCACGAACGGCGGAAGATCATGGACCAGTGGCCCGACATGCACAACGCCGAGATCTCCAAGCGCCTGGGCCGCCGCTGGCAGCTGCTGCAGGACTCGGAGAAGATCCCGTTCGTGCGGGAGGCGGAGCGGCTGCGCCTCAAGCACATGGCGGACTACCCGGACTACAAGTACCGGCCGCGCAAAAAGAGCAAGGGGGCGCCCGCCAAGGCGCGGCCCCGCCCCCCCGGCGGCGGCGGCGGCGGCGGTAGCAGGCTCAAGCCCGGGCCGCAGCTGCCTGGCCGCGGGGGCCGCCGAGCGGCGGGAGGGCCTTTGGGGGGCGGCGCGGCGGCGCCCGAGGACGACGACGACGAAGACGACGAGGAGCTGCTGGAAGTGCGCCTGGTGGAGACCCCCGGGCGCGAGCTGTGGAGGATGGTCCCGGCGGGGCGGGCCGCCCGAGGACCAGCCGAGCGTGCCCAAGGGCCGTCGGGCGAGGGGGCGGCTGTCACCGCCGCCTCCCCAACTCCGTCGGAGGACGAGGAGCCGGAGGAAGAGGAGGAGGAGGCGGCGGCGGCCGAGGAAGGCGAAGAGGAGAAGGTGGCGTCGGGGGAGGAGCCGTTGGGCTTTCTGTCCAGAGGGCCCCCCGGCCCCGCGGGCCTGGACTGCAGCGCCCTGGACCGCGATCCGGACCTGCCGCCCCCCTCGGGCACGTCGCACTTCGAGTTCCCGGACTACTGCACCCCCGAGGTTACCGAGATGATCGCAGGGGACTGGCGCCCGTCTAGCATCGCCGACCTGGTTTTCACCTACTGAGCCCATCGTCAGCGGGGCGCGCACGCCCCCAAACCAGCTGTTTACATACAGGAATCAGGTATTGGGGCCCCTCGGAGGCCGAGGCTGGCACCCCATCTCCCGCACAGCCTCCCCCCTCCTAGACGTGCCCATCCCCCTTCAAATCCAGACAAGCCCTTCCCCCGCAGACACACCCCAAGACAGCCCAACCCCCACCCTTTCTCCGACATCCGAGCCCTTCCCCATCTTGCCCCCTCCCGCGAGCCACCAGCAGCCAGCCCCCTCCTCCGATACACCTCCCATCCTCTCCGAGAGACCTGTACCCCTCCCCCATATTGCACACGCCCCTCCTCTTGGCCGGAGGACACGCCCCTGCCCTTGGCTCTAGACTCCCTCCGCCTGCTTCCAGCCCGCCTTCTGTCTCGTTTAGGGGGGCGCTGCAGCTGGGCGGCCCTGCGCCCTGCTCTCTTGCCCTTCCCTCCCTGGGAGGGGGAGGGGCACGCTCCTTTTCCCCGGGGAGCACTGGGACCCCGCCCCCTTCTTGCGCATGCTTAATGCTTCTTGGGAGGAGGGGGCTGGTCCCTGCTGAACCACTAGCCTCGGTCAGCCGCTCTGGGAAGAAGGGGGGCGGATATAGAGCGATCCTGAGAAATCGTTTGATCCAGGAGCCACGGCTTCCGTTCAACCCGACGGGGCGTCACTGCCTTAAATGGGAGGAGCAGTCGGAAGGGGGAGAAAGACTAGCCAGCCCGGAAGGGTTGGTGTGGAGCTTGGAACTCCCAAGTGGCATAGCCCCTTTCCCCTTACGGGGTCGCCCAGCCCATGTGCACCCCCGCGCCCCCCCCCCCCACCGACTGCTTGACTGCCTCAACAGCCTGTCTTGGTTCCAAGAAGCCAACCTTTCTTTCCCCCACCTGGGAATTGGGGGCCAGGGTTTTTCTCTGGAAATCCTTCAGGAGAGAAAAAGAAAACTCAGAATCAAGACATGTAGTCGTTTGTGTGGGGACAGGGTCCTTTTGTCTGCCCCCCCCCCCAAGTGCCCTTGTCACCTCAGGGCACACTTCCAGCCTGGACTCCCTCCTAAGCCCACCGCCCCTTCCTGTCACCCAGATCCCTTTGCCTACAGTGATAGTATTCAGTGGGAGAAACAAACACGTCGGTACTCAACTAGGGGGTTGAGACTGAGGCATGATAGCAGATGAAGAGGCAAGAAGAGACTCCCTTTTTCAGCAGCTGGCTTGAGAGACCATCACCTGGGCCAGTGAGCCTGAAGGGAGGTTCAGAGTAGTGTTGTGCCATTGGCGCCCAGCGCTACTGTGTCCAGTTTGGGGTGCTCTTGGGAAACCCTGCCCCTGATGCTGTTACCCCTCTCCCTCCAACTCCCAGCTCAAGCTCCGCCCCTCCGGCCTCCCCATGCCCCCTTTACCCTCACTACCTGTATCTCACCGGCGTGTGTTCACCCTCCCGGGTGTGCACACACTCTCATTCACACACACAAATCTCAGGAACAAACGGTCCCAGAGTCCTTCGGGACCCCTGCCCAGGGTCTCTGCAGGGCTCTGCCCCACGCGTTCCCGTCGCTGACAAAGCCACCAGCTGCCTCCTTTAAGCTTGGTGCTCCGGCTCTGGGCCTTTTTGCGCGCGCTCTTTCTCTCTCTCTTTCTCTCTCTTTTTTTTTTTAAAAAAAACAACAAAAAAAAAGACAATGAAAAATCCCAGAAAACGTCATGTGAGTGAAGAGATGTCACTGTCTGTGGTCTTGGAGAACTAGTCTCGTAGCTGAGGGGAGGGGTCCCTCTGATCTGGGGCACTGGCACCCACAGCAGGACTTACGCCAGGACTGAATAAAGTGTATTTGCCCCATCTCGCCCTGTGGTTCTACATGTCTTTGCCTTTCCTCAACCCTCCCCAAACAGTTTGACAGATTCAAGTCCCTGTGACTTAGCACCATACAGGAAGAGCTCGAGGTTCCAGGCAAGGAGGCACCTGGCCCCTCTAGGCCTCTCTGCTCCCTCTGTCTCAGGACTCCTGGTCTTCATTAAGGATGGCAGACTTGTCCCTGCAGAGGCCAGGCAGGTGACATGAATGAATGAGAGTCTGGGTGGACACTGGCTTCATGACCCACTTCAAGGGGAGCAATTGCTCACCTCCTGCCAGTTGTGACCCTGTGGGAGTGCAGCCCGCTGTGGCCAGGGGGCTAGATTTTTCAAGAGAAGATGTAAATCTGGATGTTTCTGTGAACATCTCAATTTCAAAATGAAAGCTGATTCAAATACTTTTTTTAAATCCTTAGGGACCAAGTGAAACACGTGTGTAGGCACACCTGGTTCCAAGGGAATCAGTTTGACTCTGACCTTAATGAAGATTAAGAATCAGGGTTGACCATGGCTGACTCATGTTGATGTTTGTTAGAAACCAACACAATACTGTAAAAGCAATTATCTTTCAATTAAAAATAAATAAGTTAAAAAAGAATCAGGGTTGAGCCACAATGTCTGGGCCCAAAGCCTGATACCACCACTGAGCACCTGTGTGCCCCTGACCACATTAACTTTACCCTGACTCTTTTTTTCCATTTATGTGACATGGGGATGATAACACCTGCTTCAGAGTAAAGTTTGAGGTGAGAGGCATTTAACATGGTGCTCCATAAATTGTATTACTCCACTGTCCAGAGGAGGGATATTAGGGCAAAGGTGCAGAAGCAGCTTGTAAAGGGCCTTCAAACAGCCTGGGTCAGAGACAGGGCCCTAAATTTTGGTTTCTGTCTCCTAGTGAAGTGCTGTTTTAGGGTGCTGCCTCTCCCAGCTTGAATCTGCAGATGGTGTTAGGCTGGTAGCTCGGGGTCTGGAGCTGTGTGGGGCTGGTCCTCACGCCTAGCATGTAACTGGCCACTAGTGTAGATGTACTGAATGATTGAAGAAGAGCAGCAGAAGCCACGATGATTCCAGTCCTTGAGATTCTTACCTGTGTGTTTTGGGAACTGAGACCAAGGCTTTTCAAAACTTTTGTCCCACTGACCCCTGTCCCCCTTATTCTTCCTCTACCAGATCCAGTGAATTCCTTAGGTTGGACAAAGTGTGTTTGCCCAGTAAGAACCAAGGCCAAGTGTTCAGACCTCATTTAAAGAGGGTATTTGGGACTGGAATACCCATAGATGTTTTAAAAGAGGACTAGAGCAGGTTTGGGAGGTCTGGACATCTACAGAAAGGGCGTCTGGGAGTACAGGAATTATAGTGAATGCTTCCTCATAGTCTCTGTGATTGGAAACAAGATGGCCACAAACCAAAACAAAACCTTTAAGAAAGAAAAGGTGAGGAAGAAAACTGATTCACCCCGGGGCAGCCTGCATCTGGTGTCTGAATGTATGCAAGTATAAATCCCTGCCACTTAAGTTTCACCCTTCAGGTGGGACAGACACAGTATCTGCCCTGCCCTGCACCCTGGGTACTCACCCCTTCAGGGTGGCTTGGGCTTGTCCATGCTGGCAGCACAGTTTGACCTCCTGTACCCAATTCTGCCTCCACCCTCTTCTTTTCACAGGTCTTTATCCCTAATAAATATCTTGCACCTGAAACTTAGTCTGTGTCTGCTTCGGGAAAACCCAGTCTGCAACAGAGGGTGGAAGGGACAGGACAAAGGGAATAGGGTCACTGGCCCAGCAGCTGCAGCTGAGCTGGGCACCTTTGATGCCCACCCCATCAGGAGGAGTCTCATTTCCACCAACACTGTCTCCCGACCCCGGGGCTGCACACGTTCCACTCTCCACTCTTTCCGGTCGGCGTCAATTAGAAACCCCAGCCTCAGCCTACAAGCCACTCCAGAGTCCTCTGCTGGTGGTGTTCTCATTTGCAGTCTCCTAGGCTGGAGAGAGAGAGGCTAACGGTCTGTGTTTGTCCTTCACAATGCCCTGGGAGGGGGCAGGGCAGGGAGTGTATAAAACCCCAAGCTAGAGATGGTGCTCCTCCCTTCAGAGGCCTTAGTCCCACCCCCACTCCCCCCCCTGCCCCGCCCGCCCCCAGGGTGATGCGGAGGAGAGGGAACTAGGAATAGAAGAGAGATCATTTATTGTTTTGGTTCCTTCCATTTCAGAAGGAAATGGATTCTGACCTGTGAAAGGTGCAGGCAGACCTGCTTATGTGGACTCTGGGGACACCTAGTGGCTGAAAGGAGTAGCACGCATTGGTCGGGGATTGGCAGGGTGTGTCCCACCTACTCCAATCATCCATTCATGCTCTCTGATACATCTCTGGGTCAGATTCTTGGCATAGGCTGTTTGAACCATTTGGTTCCAGGGCTTTAAAAACGCCTATAGGCTGATGTATTGACCATCTGTTCCTATGTAACAAAATGCAACAACGTTAATGGCTTAAAACAACATGCATTTCTTATTTCATAATCTCCATGGGCCTGGAGTCTCTGGGTTCTCTGCTCAAGATCTCTCAAGGTTGCAGTCCAGCTGTTGGCTGAGCTGTGTTCTCTTCTGGAGCTCAGTGTCCTCTTCCGAAAATCACGTGGCAGTGGGCAGAACTCAGTTCTTTGTGGTTAAAGGACTGAGGCCCCCGTTTTCCTGTCAGCTGGTGCCATTCCGGATTCCTAAAAGCCACTCACGGTTTCTTTCCTCACAGGCCCCCTCTCAGCATGGTGGCTTATTTTGTCAAGGCCAGCAGGAGAATCTCTGCAGCTTCAAGTCCCTTGGCTCAAGGAAGACTTTCTTTTAAAGGGCTTACCCAAGGAAATGGCCCTTTTGATTCACTAAATTTCAACTAATTTAATCACTTTTACTTTGATCACATTTATGAAATTCCTTCACCTTTGCCAATAATGTAACTTAATCAAAATAATGCTGATTAGGACTGGTGCTGAAGCTGAAGCTCCAATCCTTTGGCCACCCGATGGGAAGAACCAACTCATTGGAAAAGACCCTGATGCTGGGAAAGATTGAGGACAGGAGGAGAAGGGGATGACAGAGGACGAGATGGTTGGATGGCATCACCGACTCAATGGACATGAGTTTTAGCAAACACCCCAAGATGGTGTAGGACAAGGAAGCCTGGTCTGCAGTCCATGGGGTCACAAAAGAGTTGGATGGAACGCCTGAACAGCAATCACAATAATGACATCTATCATACCCCTTGGTCTCACCCACACTGGGAGGAGGAGTTTGTGTTAGGCACACACAGAGGGGAGAGGGGAATCTTGGGAGCCATCTTAGAATTCCATTTATCAGGACTGTAGAGTCTCAAGCCTATATCTCCATCCCAACACTGTTAGAGTCAGTATGTCTACCTGCCTTTTTGTCGTCTCCCCTGGGATATCTAATTGGCATCTGAAACTTGGTATATGTAAAAATGAAGTCTAATTTCCACAATCTGGCCAAGCCTGATGCTCCACCCACATCTTCACATCTTATATTGCTAATAGGCCAGCAACCTACAGTCCATGGGGTTGCACAGAGTCAGACACGACTGAGCAACTAAGCACAACAACCTCTCGGTCATCCTTGACTCTTCTTCACAGCTTCCTTATCCTTATAGACCATTGGTTTTATCTTTACAGTGTGTCCTATGTCCTATTACCTCTCACCTTGTCCATGGCCACTCTCCTGGTCCTAGCCCCCACCATTTCTTGCCTGGTATTCTGTACCAGCCATTTCACTGAACTTGCTTTGTCTTAATTACAAAGGCTTGTTATCCACAAAGCCATCAGAGAAATCTGTTTCAATATAGATCGGACTATATACTGTCTCTGCTCAAAACTCTCCAGTGGATCCCATCTCATTCAGACGAAAAGCGAAAGAAAATCCTCATCATGGCCTGTGAAACCCTGTGGGATCTGGCCTGTGGCCTACCCTGGGACTCATCTCCTGCCACTTTTCCCTTTTCCCACCACACTCCACACGGGCTTCCTTGCTGTTCCTCAAAACTGCCAAGCACACACCCACCAGAGGCCCTTTGCACATACTGTTCACGCTGCTTGCAATGCTCTTCTCCCAGATATCCACGTGGCTTACTCTCTCACTTCCTTCGGTCTCAGCTCCAACGTCACTAACTCAGAGTGGTCTTCCCTGACAGTTCATATAAAGTATTACCCTCCCCCCGATGCTAGCTCCTTACTTTGCTTCATTTTTCATAATAGCATTTATCGCTATCTGGCACTTATCACATACAGTTTTTATTTTGTATGTATCTCTCCAACTAGTGTGTAAACTTCATAAGGAAGGAATGGCCTCTGCATTGGGCTCCATGCCGTAGATCACTGAATCACTCATTTGCTTACCCAAGCAACAAACAGTTATTAACATCCTGCTTTGCCACACTCTGCTAGCAGCTGGGTGTACAAAGGTGAAAAAAACAGACATGATCCATCCTCACTGAACCCTCAGGTCAGAGGGGCAGAAAGACCAATAAACACAGGGATGGAAATGCATTGATGAAGATGAACAGTGGGGTTTGGGGGGACACAGAGGAGGGCCTTAATCCAGTCATGGAGCAGGGTGTGGTTCGGTCACCTCCTTGAGGAGATGATGTGTAAGCTGTGACTGAGACCTCCGTGGGTTGTTGTGGTTTTAGGACATGGCTACCAGTTCTTTGACATCCGTCCCATGAAGTTCCTTCCCCTTGAATCTGAACTGGTCTTTGTGATCCGCTTGTTACTGCTAGGATGCAGGAATGATGCTGTAGGTTTCCAAGCCTAGGTCACACTGGACTACTGTAAGAAGTCCAATAACCCTGAGATTGTCACGTGATGAAGAAGCCCCCAACACATATTGTGCCAGGTGATACAGACACTGTCAAGGCTCCAGACACATGAATGAAGAAGACTTCAGATGACTCCAGCCCCTAGTCATTCAAGTCTTCCCAGGCAAGGTTCATAGAGCAGAGAAAACCACCGCCTCTTATTGTTGTTGTTTAGTTGCCAAGTTGTGCCCAGCTCTTTTGTGACCCCATGGACTTTAGCTTGCCAGGCTCCTCTGCCCACTGTATTTCCCAGGCAAGAATACTAGAGTGGGTTGCCATTTCCTTCTCCAGGGGAATCTTCTCGGCCCAGGGATCAAACCCGTGTCTCCTGCTTGGCCGGTGGATTCTTTACCCACTGTGTCACCTGGGAAGCCCCCACCCTTTCTTGCGTTGTCTGAATTCCTGAACCACAGAGCCCATGAGCAAAATGAAACGGCAGCTATTAATATTTGCACTATTTAATTTTGGGGACAGTTTGTTATGCACCGGTTAAAATCAGAAGAGTAGGATGAGGCAGATGCAGGGGAAGGAAAAAGCTTTCCAGACACCAGTAAGTTCAAGAGGGAAGACTTGGCAAGATATAGGACTTGGCTGATACAGGACTTCCCTGGTGGTTCAGTGGTGAAGAATCCACCTCCCAATGCAGAGGGATACGGGTTAGATCTCTGATCCAGGAAGATCTCACATGCTGAGGGGCACCCTGGAGCCCACGTTCTGCAACAAGAGAAGCCACCACAATGAGAAGCCTGCATGCCGCAACTAGAGAGCAATCTCCACTCGAGGCAACTAGAGAAAGCTCTGGCACAACAACAAAGACCCAGCACAGCTAAAAATAAATAATTTTTTTTTTTTTTTAAAGAGAGAGGCTGACATGGAAGGAAGTTGGTTGTGGCTAGAGGGAATGGTGGGAGAAAGGAGATAGACTGGCAATAGCGTCAATAGCAAATGCCCTGAAGGCATTTAGACTTTATCCCGGGTCTCCAGATTGCATCCCAAGGATCTTCTGAACACACAAAGCTGACCACTGTTGAAAACTTTGTGGTGGCTCCCTATCACCTACAGGATAAAGTCTAGATTTCTTGGCCTGGCCTTCAAGGCTGTTTGTGGTTGACGTCTTTACCGATTTATAGACTTCATTTTCAGCTACCAGCTCTATCCAGTGACAACGCCCTCCCATGCCATCTGTCTTTACTTTTCTTGAGAAATTGGAGGGACTTTGGGCTAATCACCTTGCCGTCTGAGGCCTTAGTTTCCCCATCTGTACAGTTAGGTGGTCGGACCAGACGTCTTTAGGAGAATGTCCAGCCTGGCATTCCAGGAACCTATGAAACCTGCATGTCTAACTTCTTCCAGGTTGCCTAGCAATGGACGCCAACCCTCTCCCCCATCCTCAGAGGTTTCTTAGCAACCCAGTTTCTCACCCTCGGTTGTTTTCGGGGTTTTCTGTTAACTAAATGAATCTCAAGTGCTGCTTTTTCTCCTCAAAAAAAGTCTGAGACCAAGGAATCTCTTTGGAGACCTGGATACAAACTCAGAATGAAAAAAAGCCTTTTTGAGTCAGTGGAAGATTTGCTATGAGAAGTTACACAGCCCCCGCATAATTTAACATTTCTCCTGCTGAGTGTCTCCTCTTGAATCTGGCCTCTGTGACCAACAGACTAGAGTTGAAGTGACACCGAGCCACTTTCTAGACTCTGCTGCTGCTGCTGCTGCTAAGTCACTTCAGCCGTGTCCGACTTTGTGCGACCCCATAGACTCTAGTCTTGAACTTGCAACTTTCACCTCTCCTTTCCTGGAATTCTCATTTTGGGGATCCAGTCACCAGGCTGTGAGGAAGCTCGAGAAACTGTGGAGAGTCCTGCATGGAGAAAAACTGAGGCCTCTGGCCCTCAGCCCCAGCTGAGCTCGCACTTGACAGCCTTTACCAACTACTTGCCGGCCATGTCAGCAAGCCATCTTGGAACTGGCTCTTCTCAGGCCCCAGTCAAGCCACCACAGCTGATGCTAAGTGAAGCAGGCTCAAACCTTCCCACTGAGGCCTGCCAGTTGCAGATTTGGGAGCAAAATAACGATCGTTGCTGTTTTAAGTTACTAAGTTTTGAGTTGGTTTGTTATATTAATAACAACCAGACAAATGCTTTGGCCCAGAAGTGACATGCATCATTCTGTTCGTAGCTCACTGGCCAGAACAAATCCCATTGCTTTGTCTAACCTCAAGGGTGAAGCATTTCAATGGTGAGTAGTGTATGTTTCTATCACAGTGATGCAATAAAACCTCTTTGATAAGATTACATATGAGCAGAGCTCTGAATAATGCCAGAAACTAGCTATGCAGATAGCTAGAGAAAAGAAAGAAAGAAAGACACAGAAGCAAACAGGTGCAAAGTCTCTGAAGCCTTGAGGTAGGAGTTTGCCCAGGGTGCTGGGTTCATTCAAGGAAGAACAAGGAGGCCAGTGTGGCTGGAGCCCAGTGAGTGAGGGAATGGAAGAGATGAGATCAAAGACGGAAGTAAGGTTGGGGTTCAGTTCAGTTCAGTCACTCATCTGTGTCCGACCCTTTGCAACCCCATGAACTGCAGCATGCCAGGCCTCCCTGTCCATCACCAACTCCCGGACTCCACCCAAACCCATGTTCATTGAGTCGGTGATGCCATCCAACCATCTCATCCTCTGTCATCCCCTTCTCCTGCCCTCAATCTTTCCCAGCATCAGGGTCCTTTCCAATGAGTCAGTTCTTCACATCAGGTGGCCAAAGTATTAGAGTTTCAGCTTCAACATCAGTCCTTCCAATGAATATTCAGGACTAATTTCCTTTAGGATGGACTGGTTGGATCTCCTTGCAGTCCAAAGGACTCTCAAGAGTCTTCTCCAACACCACAGTTCCAAAGCATCAATTCTTCAGCACTCAGCTTTCTTTACAGTCCAACTCTCATATCCACACATGACCACTGGAAAAACTATAGCTTTGACTAGATGGACCTTTGTTGGCAAAGTAATGTCTCTGCTTTTTAATATGCTGTCTAGGTTGGTCATAGCTTTTCTTCCAGGGAGCAAGCATCTTTTAATTTCATGGCTGCAGTCACCATCTGCAGTGATTTTGGAGCTCAAAAAAGGTTTGGGGGGGGCAATTAGAGGCCACAGTAAGGACTGGTTTGCAGTATCTATCACTGCATAAGCAAATTATTGCACAGCTTATACCTGAAAACAACATTGTTTTGTTATCTTTCAAGATTCTGTGCGTTTATGGACTTCAGTAGGATGGTTCTTCTGCTCGTGTGATGTCATCTGGGGGCTCGAGAAGCCTGGAACATCCAAAATGCCTCACGCACATGATGCTAATACAGTAGTTGGCCCTAGCTGTAAGCCGGAAGTTTGGCTGGGGCTATCAAATGCAGCATCGACAGGTGGCTCCTTCCCGTGGCTTGGGTTTCTTCTGCACGGGACTGGGATCCAAGAGGGAGAATTTCACAAGTGAGTATTCCACAAGGGGGTGAAAAGGAAGCTGATCCTCTTGAAAGCCAGGTCCAGAGCATTACCTTCATCCCATTCTATTGGTTAAAGTGGACGCCGGGCCAGCTCAGATGAGGAGGAGCAAAGTGACAAAGAGTTTGTGGCCATCTTTATCCACCAGTCTTTTCCTTTTACCCTGAGTAAGATGAGACTCTCTGGAGGGTTTGGAGCAGGGGAATGAGAGAATCTGACTCACAGTTTAAAGGATCATCGTGGCTGCAATGCAGAGAAGAGGCCACTAGAGGTAGAGCAAGAGCACAGGGCGGATGGGAATGGGTGATGCGGGTCCGAGATAGCAGTAGTTGTGCCGGAGGTAAGGCCCTAGCAGCAAGATTTATACCGCTGACACTTGGTTGTCCAATATCGTGGCCACTAACATGTGGCTGTTTAAAATTAAATTTAGAGGGAATTCCCTGGCAGTCTAGGGGTTAGGACTCTGTACTTCCACTGCAGGAGACCCTGGTTCCATCCGTGGTCAAGGAACCAAGTTTCACAGAGTGGCCTAAAAACAAAAACAAATTAAATTAAGTTTTAGAGTAACTAAAATGATATAAAATTTGGAATTTGCTTCCTTAGTTGCACTAGCCACATTTCATATACTTAATAGCCAAATATAGCCAGTTAGCTCTGATATAGGCAGCACAGATACAGAACATTTCTGTCTTTGCAGAAAAGTTTACTGGATAGGGCTGACCTGGACCTTCTCATCTCTTACAAGTTTTAACATCTAAAATCTTTGACTACAGGGTCCCACATTCTGACTTGGACTCCCTTCCTTCCCATCAGCTTATTTTTGGACTGCACTGAGCTCTTCAGCCTGGAATCCTTGCATCTTCTCCAGGTCCATCTGCTCCCCTCCTAGGCTGCCTTCTTCATGAAGCCAGGATCTGTCGTGAGGTCCATCACGGAATCTGCTCTCTCCCTTTCTCTCTGCAGCCCCCATCACCCTCTCCTGTGCCCCCACCCATTCGAAGGAACACTAACCCAGGAGCTGGGGTACCAGCAGCCTTCTTCTCTCCCAGTTCTGACATAGCCAAAGAAAGTCACAGCCATGCAGACTGCTGTCTCCACAGATCACAGCCATAAAACCATCAGAGCAAATTCAGATTCTGCCACATTGTGGCAGACTTTAGGCAAGGGACTTACCTTCCCACACCCAGGTTTACCATCTATAAAATAGGAATTATCATAGCTCCTATCTCATAAGGTTATTGAGAAGTAAAATTTCCTGGCACATAGTAAATGCTTAATACGTGGTATCCATCACCATCATTATCATCACTGAGTGCCCAAATCTTTACTGCCATTAAAAAAAATGGTAAAATATATACAACATGAAATGTATCATTAGCAACATTTGGTCTGTTCATAATGCTGTACAATCATCACCACTGTCTAGTTCTGGAATATCTTCATCACCCCAAAAGGAAGCCCACCAAGCAGTCACTTCCCATTCCTCCCTTATCCCAGCCCCTAGGAACCACTAATCTGCTCTCTGTCTCTATGGATTTTCTGAGCCTGGGCATTTCATATGGATGGAATCATAAAATATGTGGCCTTTGTGTCTGCTTTACCACCCTTGGAAATGGTACTTCAAAGGGAAGGTACTAAAACCTTCCTCTCTCTGCGGTCAGATGCTCCACCCTGGAGCTATAAGCCCTCTGTGTCTTAATTGATAACACCTCTTGTTTTCCTAAAGAACATTCAATTTATCACGTTTCTTGTCACTCAACTTCCTTCCCTCCTCACCCGCAAACAATAAAAATAGTAGTAATGACCATAATATCTTGAGTTCTTATTCTGTTCCAGGTGCTTTGCTAAGCGTTATCTATACACATCTCATTTTCACTCTTATAACCCTTTTGAGAGGCAATATCGTCTCGATTTTATCTCAGTTAGGGAAACTAAGGCTCACAGCGTTGAAGTCACGTAAGCAGAGAGTGGTAGAACTGGGGATTCAAGACTGGCTCTGTCTGGCTCCAGAGTTCAACTCACAAACACCACGCCCCTCTTCTCCGTGGCCTTCATTCTCTCCTTCCCTGGGTCTCAGAGGGCACTGACTTCTGCCTATTCTGCTGGCTCAATGCCAAACCACCTACCTATACATGTGACCTCATCCCTTCCCATGGACTCCCCAGTCCCATCCATCCCCTCTCTCACATCATCGGAGCCAAAGCTGATTCAGCCCACTGTGGACAGGAATCATCTGGCTGTTTTTTTGTTCCCTTGACTGATGCTTGAATGGGGATGACTCACAGACCAAGCTCAGGTGGGATGGTGGTTACTGCGGGCTCTCCATATGATTCTGGCTTTCTCACAGCATGGTAGCCTCAGGGCAGCAGATTTCTTGCATGGTACCTCAGGTCTCCAAAAACTAGAGTTCCAGGGGAAGTGCCTGTCCTTTCATGTCCTGGCCACGGAATTCAGAGCATCACTTCCACCATGTTCTATTGGTTGAAACAGTCATCGACTCACCCGAGATACAAAGAGAGGGTACCTATGTCCCACCTCATTGTAGGAGAAGCGCTAAAGAATTTGCAGCCATGTTTTAAAACTGCTGCAGGTTATTTCCAATCTTTTTTTTTTTTAAGTTTATTTATTTAGTTAGTTGTTTTTGGTTGCGCTGGGTCTTCGTTGCTGCACCAGGGCTTTCTCTAGTTGTGGCGAGTGGAGGCTACTCTTGGTTGCGGTGCACAAACTTCTCATTGCAGTGGCTTCTTTTGTGGCAGAGAACAGGCTCTAGGCACCCGGGCTTCATATTGCAGCATGTGGGTTCAGTACTTGCAGCTCACAGGCTCTAGAGCACCGGCTCAGTAGTTCTGGTGCACAGGCTTAGTTGCTCTGTGGCACGTGGCATCTTTCTGGGCCAAGGAGTGAACCCGTGTCCCCTGCACTGGCAGTGGACTCCTATCCACTGTACCACTAGGGAAGACCTGTTTCCAACCTTTTGCTATTCCAGCACTTCATTTTACCCCCTAACACCTCTGAATCCATTCATTTCTGTGCAAGGAGACATCATCTCTAATATGGAGCCTCCTTTGTTCTCCTTTGTACACAAAAGAACTGTACAAAAAAGATCTTCACAACCCAGATAATCACGATGGTGTGATCACTCACCTAGAGCCAGATATCCTGGAATGTGAAGTCAAGTGGGCCTTAGGAAGCATCACTACAAACAAAGCTAGTGGAGGTGATGGAATTCGTTGAGCTATTTCAAATCCTGAAAGATGATGCTGTGAAAGTGCTGCACTCAATATGCCAGCAAATTTGGAAAACTCAGCAGTGGCCACAGGACTGGAAAAGGTCAGTTTTCATTCCAATCCCAAAGAAAGGCAATGCCAAAGAATGCTCAAACTACCACACAATTGCACTCATCTCGCACACTAGTAAAGTAATCCTTAAAATTCTCCAAGCCAGTCTTCAGCAGTATGTGAACCGTGAACTTCCAGATGTTCAAGCTGGTTTTAGAAAAGGCAGAGGAACCAGAGATCAAATTGCCAACATCTGTTGGATCATCGAAAAAGCAAGAGAGTTCTAGAAAAACATCTATTTCTGCTTTATTGACTATGCCAAAGCCTTTGACTGTGTGGATCACAATAAACTATGGAAAATTCTGAAAGAGATGGGAATACCAGACCACCTGACCTGCCTCTTGAGAAACCTATATGCAGGTCAGGAAGCAACAGTTAGAACTGGACATGGAACAACAGACTGGTTCCAAATAGGAAAAAGAGTACATCAAGGCTGTATATGGTCACCCTGCTTATTTAACTTATATGCAGAGTACATCATGAGAAACGCTGGGCTGGAAGAAGCACAAGCTGGAATCAAGATTGCCGGGAGAAATATCAATAACCTCAGACATGCAGATGACACCACCCTTATGGCAGAAAGTGAAGAGGAACTAAAAAGCCTCTTGACGAAAGTGAAAGAGGAGAGTGAAAAAGTTGACTTAAAGCTCAACATTCAGAAAACGAAGATCATGGCATCTGGTCCCATCACTTCATGGGAGATAGATGGGGAAACAGTGGAAACAGTGTCAGACTATTTTTGTGGGCTCCAAAATCACTGCAGATGGTGACTGCAGCCATGAAATTAAAAGACGCTTACTGCTTGGAAGGATATGACCAGCCTAGATAGCATATTAAAAAGCAGAGACATGACTTTGCCAACTAAGGTCCATCTAGTCAAGGCTATGGTTTTTCCAGTGGTCATGCATGGATGTGAGAGTTGGACTGTGAAGAAAGCTGAGCGCCGAAGAATTGATGCTTTTGAACTGTGGTGTTGGAGAAGACTCCTGAGAGTCCCTTGGACTGCAAGGTGATCCAACCAGTCCATTCTGAAGGACACCAGTCCTGGGTGTTCATTGGAAGGACTGATGCTGAGGCTGAAACTCCAATACTTTGGCCACCTCATGCAAAGAGTTGACTCATTGGAAAAGACCCTGATGCTGGGAGGGATTGGGGGCAGGAGGAGAAGGGGACGACAGAGGATGAGATGGCTGGATGGCATCACCGACTCGATGCACATGAGTTTGGGTGAACTTCTGGGGTTGGTGATGGACAGGGAGGCCTGGCGTGCTGTGATTCATGGGGTTGCCAAGAGTCGGACACGACTGAGCAACTGAACTGACTGACTGACTGACTTGTTCCCATGCTTGAGCTTTCTATCTTGTTCTTCCAAGGGATCAGCAGCCAGACAGATTTTTTCAGAGTGCAGATCACAGCACATCCCTCCCCTCTACAACCTTTCCGTGGCTCCCTACTACTCTTGGGTTGAAGGCCAAATTCCTTACCTTGGCTTGTGAGGCCTTGAAGGATCTCAGGTCTGCCTTCCTCCTCAGCTTCATCTCCTGTCACAGGGGAGGCCTTCAGTCTTGACTTCCAGGAATTCCTCTTCCTCTCTCTCTCTCTCTCTCACACACATGCAATTAAAAGTGTGTAAGTAGTGCACACAAAGCACTTAGAGAAGCCCTTTGCACGCCCGGAGCATCATATATTTGCTACTATTAGTCTGTGTTCAATACGTGTTTACTGAGCTCCCAGTTCAATGCCAAGTGCCATGTGAGGCTCGGGGATACAATAATGAGTGAAGAGGAAGTGTCTTCACTTTGCAGAGTTCATGCATCCCTGTGTCCCCCACTTCCAACCCAAGGAAAGACAGACTGGACACTCAGGGCATAAAAGCACATGTGTGCATTGGTGCCTGAAGAAGCTTGGAGAGGCGTGGTGACTTTGCCAAGACCATACAGTAAGTGTGGGACAAAGCCAAGGCTGTGGGTGGACACATGACAAGGAATGAGGCTGCCTGGCAAGGGCTGGCTCTCTAGGGAGATGGGCTGGAAGACACACACTGCCCAGGACAGAGCTAGGGGTATGCTGGGAGAGAGAGCAAGGGAAGATCCTTCCAGAAGAGAAAGGACTTGTCTCCCCCAACACCTCCTCTCCCACACCAGCTCCCTTCTCAAGATAAGTGGCGCCCATCCTCAGCAAGGGATAGGGACTCACAGAGGGAGAGAATGGACAGAAGATGGGGGACTCAGTGAGAGGGTGAGGACTTTAGTCAGACATGGGGCTTCTGATGCAAGCAGGAGGGGACTTCTTAGTAAGAACCCAGGGGGAGAGAGGTGGGGCTCAACCATGGGTGGGGGCTGGGAGAGAGAGCAGGGAGCCTGTGAAGAGGATGGGGCTGTGGCCAGGAGATGAGCGAGTGAGGGGTCCCTGAGGGAGACGGAGGCCCAGAGGGAACCGAGGATGGAGTGAAGAAATGTTGGTGTTCAGTTGCTCAGTGGTGTCTGACTCTTTGCGACCCATGGACTCCAGCATGCCAGGTTTCCCTGTTCTTCACTATCTCCCGGAGTTTGCTCAAACTCATGTCCTCGAGCTGGTGATGCCATCCAAACACCTCATCCTCTCTTGTCCCCTTCTCCTCCTGCCTTCAACCTTTCCAGCATCAGGGTCTTTTCTAGAGTCAGCTTTTCACATCAGGTGGCCAAAGTATTGGAACTCCAGCTTCAGCATTAGTCCTTCCAATGAACATTCAGGGTTGATTTCCTTTTCTCCAAGTGAGGAAATGAAGGTTCAGCAGAGTCAAGGGTCTTCAGTCAGAGGACTGAGAGATTGATGGAGCAGTCAGGGGAGGAGTTTGAGGGGCCGCATGAGGGAGTCGGGTCCAGGGAGGTGTTGGGGTCCCCGCGAGGGGTCTGGGGTCTCTGAGAGAGAAGAGACTTCTTGGAAGGGGAGAGGGGCTCACAGTCCTGCAGGGGTCCGAAATCTGCAGAGCCAGCTCTCGGGGCGGGCTGGCGCCCCCGCCACCCCCGTGTCACCCCCGCCCCCCGACTGCGGCGCAGGCGCCAACACAACCCGCTTCTGCTCTGCTTGTGCTCGCGCTCGGCAGAGACCGCGGACCAAGAGGTGAGCTCAGCCCCGCTCCACGCGCGGCCCGACCCCCGCCCCGCCTCCTCCCAAGACCCGGAGAGCCCCCCATCCCTGCCGCACCCCTAGTTTGGCCGTGTCCCTCCTCGGGCAGAACAGCGGTGCCCCAGCCCTGGTGTGCCTCGGGCTTTGGGAGGTGGGGTCCCAGGGAAGGAGCAGGGGTCAGAGGTCTCATCAGCCACCCCGCACCAGCCCCACGCTCCGAGACCCTTCAGGGTCGATAGGCTGGGCGGAGGCCTCCAGGACAAGACCCCACCCACCTCTCTGCGGAAAACTCATCCCCACCTCTCTCTGCCTCAGTTTCTCTCTAGGGAGAAGGATGCGCTTAATCTTGACCAGGGAACCTGTGGTCGGGTGTGAGACAGTGTGCGCTAGGGGCGGGGAGTTGGCCTGCTTTCCTGGGCCTCGGACCACCCTCTCCCCGGCACCTTCTGGCCAGAGAGAAATTGGATGCTGGAGTGAGAGGGTCTGGGGGTCTGGGAAGGAGAACTGAGACCCCATTATAAGCGAGAGACTCCATCCATCTTCTGGTCCTTGAGCCTGTCATCGCTCACCTCTTGGCCGCAGTCTCCATCCCCCGAACCCAGGAGCCCCCTCTTCTTCCCGGAGCTCCTCCCGCTTCCTGCCTAAGGACAGCTCCCCGGCGGTTCCTATGGCAACCTAGGTCCGGAGTCCTCAGCACCATCTCCCTCCCTTCCCCAGACCGCCTGTCCGCCTCCCGGCAACCCTAAAAGGAGAGGGAGGGGCCAGGTCGACGAGCGCGGGAACAGCGTCAAGGTCACCTTCCTGCTCCTACGCCACTGGGATCAGGTGATCGTGTGTGTTTGGAGAAAAGGGACAGTGAGATGCAAGGGAGGAGCTAACCCAGGCGTATGAACCCCGCGCCCCTCCCTGCCCCCACCCCCCAGGACCATCCACAGTGGTTGCTGTCTTCTCACCCACCCCGGCCTCCTCCCCGGGGCGGGCCCCGCTCTGGCCAACCCCTTTGTAGAGTCCCGCCTCTGCCCGCCCCCCCCCCCCCCGCCCCTCCGGGGGCGCCGGCTCTCCCCACCGACTTCAGTCGGTCTTCTTTCTCCGTCTTTCGTTTTTGGTCTCGCGCTTTTCTCATTGTCTGTCAATTGCGGGAGAGAGGGCGGGGCGATGTCTTTTACGCTTTTTCCGTTCCCCGCGTGCGTTTTGGGTGAGAGTTGTGGAGACCTGCGATTTATGGACGAGTGTTAAAGCCGCACCTCTGTGCCATTGTGGATCCATAGGATTACCTCCAACACGCGCTGTGTGTGTGTGTGTCTGTGTCTGTGTGTATGGGTTTGTGTGGTGTGCCTCTTTGTGCTGTGTGTCTCTATATGGTCTACGTGTGGCTGTCTGTACGTCTCTGTGGTGTTTGTGTGTTTGTGTTGGGGTGTGTGTGTGTGTGCATCTATCTGTGTATGTCTCTCGTGTGTGTGTGTGTGTGTATGTGTATGTGTGTTTCTGTGGTATCTGTTTGTGTGCTGGTGAGTCTCTCTACACAGGATTTGAAGGCCACAGTCTAGAAACGAGAGGGGGCTAGAAATTTGTCTTATCCTTCAGTGTAACCACATTACTTCATTTTGTTTGAAGCTGTTCAGAGGGCCTTCGAGCCATCATGGGGTGGAGGGGAGCCCAGTCCCTCCCAGTATCTCCCAACCCCTTTGCTTTTAGTCCTAAAGATGTGTGGATACACAGTACCCTCCATTCCCTAGGCCTCTGTGTCTCCACTTGTGAGAAGCAAGATCCTTAGAAAGGTGTCTATAGAAATCCGATCTTGAACCTCAGCCCTGTAGCCTGAGGGCCTCTGATTGTCACCTTCTATGGAGTCAAGATGTCTTGGGACTTAGAGATTTTTGCCTTCTGAAAGGGCAGCCCTGGGGAGGGATTTTTGAGGACCTTGCAGTTTGGGGAGCTCCACCTTGTGGGACAAGTGACAGCCATGACAGTTAGCCCCCAGAGTACCTTGAAAGGCGGGGAAATTAAGGGGAAGACATTTGGAGAGGAAATGGAGATGAGGAGCTCTCACTCTAGACATGGGACTTGAGAGATTCAGGATAAAACAACGAAGACATCACGGTGATAATCACAGAAGCTATCATTTCTTGGCACTGGACACAATAACTGTATGAAGCAGGTGTATGATCAGCTCTGTTTTACAGATGAGGAAACTGAGACTCAGAGAGGTGAAAACACTTGCTGAACGTCACACAGCCAGGACGTGGTGGATCCTGGATTCCAAACCAGCCAGTCAGGCTCCAGAACCCACAGTCCCAGCCTGGGCTACCTCCAGAGTTAACACGCCCATTTATTGCCACCAACAAATTGCCAGGCTATGGGCTAAACACGAAAGGCCTTGGCTTATTCTCACTATACTCAGGGAAAGACAGGCCAGAATTCCAGAAGGGCAGGCTCTGCTAAGAGTGTGAGTTGCTTAAAATGTGTGGAGAGGTAAAAGGAGCACGAAAATTCAGGGGTCCTTGGAGAGTCTCCATGGGCAGCCCTCGCTGACCCCTCCCTCTGTCCATTGCACCTGGCCCACCCCACAGGGACCCAGGATGCCGAGCTGTGACTGTCCCTGTGGCTGCAGCCGAGGCCCTAACGTGGAAGACGGCAAATGGTATGGGGTCCGCTCCTATCTACACCTCTTCTACGAGGACTGTGCAGGTACCACCCTCAGCGATGACCCCGAGGGGCCTCCCATACTGTGCCCTCACCAGTCTTGGCCCACACTGTGCTGGAAGGTAAGGAGGGAAGAGGAGCACTCGTCATATCCTGTGGTTTCAGGGAGGAGGGGGACCAGTGGATGGAAAGGAAAGGGACTGTGTAGCAAGTCAGAGTCTTGCATGTTCAGGCAACAGGAAAGCCAACTCAAATGAGTTTCAAGAATAAAGGGGAAATATTACTCATTTTATAGTAGAGACCAGGGGTTGGGTGTCTTCAGGCAAAGTTCGATCCGGCAGTTCAAACCATCACACTGAAGACTCAAGGTTTCCTTCAGCCTCCCCGTAATACCCTTGCAGCCCCTTAGCATCAGGCAGCCCCCACGTGTTCTCCAAATGGCTGCTTCCGTGATAACCCTCAGTGTCTTATTCCACACCATCTGAAGGAAATTAGAATTTCCTCCTGTATTTCCTTCAGAAAAGAAACAATGCTTCTCACAAAACAAAAAAGTACTGGCAAGTTTTGCATCAGCTCTGATTGGGTCTGCTTGGCAAGTTGCCAAGCCCTGAGCCAAAGACTACGGCCAGAGCGATGGTATGTGCTGACTGGTAGGAAGAAGGATTCACCTCCTTCAGATCTTCCTGTGGCTTCCCAGTGAAATGTTGAGGGACTGTTGCCAGGGGAGTGGAAGACATGGGAGAAACAAACAGTCGATGTTCTTAGCAGTCACGGAGAGGGGTCAGTTAGGGAGCACCGTGTGGGTAAAGGTATGGAGGTGGCCGGGAACCAAGTATTTACAATGCTCTTTGATAAATACTGTAGTAAGTTTGAGACAGAGGGTCCCTCCTCTCTGCTTTCAAAAGGCTTCACTCTAGTGGGAAGGCGAGGTGCCAGCCTGCACAGTGAATGCACAACCTCAGCCCCAGTGTACATAGGATGCCAGGACAGAAAATGCCCTCAGTGCCTGGGGTGATCAGGGAAGACTTCCAGGAGAAAGGATATATTTTAAATTTTTGAGCACCTCCTTATTGCCAAGCAGTGTGCTAGGTTTTGGGGGACACAGAATTTAAGACGATGTGGCCCCTGTCTTTGAGGAACTTTTAGTTATGATTCATTTAGTCATTCTGCAAACACTCCCTCAGCTACTGCTCTGTACGAGCACCGTGTTAGGCACAGAAGCCCCCTCGGGAGCCCAGATAGACTGTCTCTGATGTTGTGGCTTTCTCCACTCTCAGTCTGGTATAGCGGGCAGACACCATATACATAATAACCAAAGTACATGTCCAAGTGTGCACCAAGGTGAGTGCATTGAAGAACAAATGGGCACAGAGTTTGCATGAGTACAGAGCAGGGCGCTTGACCCTGTCCAAGGGTGTACTAGGAGAGGTGAGGTCTGAGATGCCTGTGATCTGAGGGATGTGTAGAAGTTAACCCAACAGAGGGATAGAGGTAGAGGGTAGATGGGACAAAGGGATAAGATGGGACCCAAAGGATGATGGAGGAGGAATCAAGGCTGGCAGAAGAAATCCACTGCTGGGTGGGGGCTTCAAGGGAAGTTAGTCCAGAGTCCTTAAGGTTCCAAACAGAACATGACAGTTTGTGCCTCTTGTCAGATCCTGGTAGGTGTGTCTGTGACCCGATCTCTTAAAGGGTTACCTTAAAGTCCAGTTGGGATCCAAGGTGATCCCTTGGCCCAGGGCCCCAGCTGACTCTGACTACCTCTGTCTGCCTCCCTCCAGATCAGCTTATCCTCTGGTGCCCTGCTTCTGCTGCTGGGTATGGCAGCCCTGATCACTGGCTACGCAGTGCCCCCCAAGTTGGAGGGCATCGGAGAAGGCGAGTTCCTGGTGTTGGATCAGCAGGCGGCCGACTACAACCAGGCCCTGGTCACCTGCCGCCTGGCAGGCACAGTGCTCTGCGGGGCAGCTGGGACCCTGCTGGCCATCTGCCTGATCTGGGCCATGACTGGTTGGCTGGGCCAGGACACCAAGGCGGAACCCTTGGACACTGAAGCCGACGGCCACGTGGAGGTCTTCGGGGATGAGCTGGAGCAGCAGCTGTCCCCCATCTTCCGTGATGCCAGTGGCCAGTCTTGGTTCCCGCCACCCACCAGCCACTTTGGGCAATCCTCTGTGCAGACCATCCAGCCCAAGCGGGACTTTTGAGTTGCCCATGCAGCCAGAGGAGGAGCCAGACCTGGGGTCTAGAGGCTTCCTCCTCTCCACCACAGCCCACCTTCCCACCATATCCCTAACTTATCCCTTTCAGTGGGGTCCCTTCCATGGAAGCCCCTAGAAGGCCCAACCCCAAGTCAGAAAGTCTGGACCTCACATCTCTGTGTCCCCTCCCAGGGGTGGGGCCCTAACTCATCCAAGATGCCAGCCTTCCCTGAGTCCCCACAAAACTGCCCACCCATCCCTCCTCTACAAGGCCATTCAGAAACAGAAAACATCTCCCTCACCCTATCCACACTCTTTCCTCTATATGACCTTGGGCAAGTCCCTCACGCGTTCAGACCATCGGTTCCTGCCTCTGTACTATGAACGATGTGGACCAGATTCTAGAGTTCCATGACTTTCTTTTTCTCCCCAGGATATAAGTATTATCTGCCATAGGCAAAGATGGGGGAGGGGTAGTAGGGTCCTTCTTACCCACTGACCCCTCCCTCTGTCAGCTGCACCAGGATGCCTTGGGATGAGTCAAAGATTCTCACTAGGACCAGGATGGTGTGAAAGTATTGACCCCCTACAGTATGCTTTCTATGCATTTTGCTGTCAGAGCCCCTGAGTCCACCCCATCCTGAGCTAGTCCCAGTTTACAGATAAGGTGGTTGAGAGAGGCTGGCAGTCTGCCTGCCTGAGTTTGCAGGAACTTGGACCCATGTCTCTAGACTCTAGATTTTGTTGTACGGCTGGAGCAGAATGCCACACCTTCCTGGCCTTCAGGGGACCCTGCAGGGATGGCACAGGTTTGGCCCAGAGAGACTTGCTGTTGTTGTTGTTCAGTCATTCAGTCATGTCCAATTCTGCAACTCCAGGGACTGCAGCACGCCAGGCTTCCCTCTCCTTCATCATCTCCCAGAGCTGGCTCAAACTCGTGTCCATTGAGTCAGTGATGCCATCCAACCATCTCATCCTCTGTCATCCCCTTCTCCTCCTGCCTTCAGTCTTTCCCAACATCAGACTCTAGTCTCCCAGAGAGACTGGCTGATGCCTAATGGTCCCAGGTGGCTCAGAAGATACTTTGGACATGCATTTAAATGGTCTCTAAGAGCTAGAAGACAGGAGAACTGGAATGTCTTTGCCCCTCAGAGCCCACCCACCTAGAAACACTGCAACAAATGTGCCTTCTGAAGGCACTGGTCCATCTCCCCAGCCAGATGCAGCATCTCTGTTCCCAACCACTAGGGGGAGCTCCAGGACAGCTGGAGAAAGAGGCCCAAGGCTCATGCCTCTACCATCTCCCCTCAGTCTCACCGAGTGGGGGTATGGGAGGGTAGGGGGATTTGGGGCAGGCCATCCTGAGAGGGTCCTCAGTCCTCCTCCAGCAGGCAGGCTCTACTGCTTCCCCCCATCTTTCACCCTCCCGGCTCCACCCCCCACCCCCCGCCCCGCCTTTCAATAAACAGTTGACACGGATACTGACTTTGCTTCTCTTCTCCCTGACCACCAGGGGCCGGAAAGGGAGGAAGGAGACTTTTATGACACCTACTGTGTGCTGGGCAATTAGGTCCATTATTTCTCATTCGCTCCTCACAATAATCTTTAGAGAAAGTGGATGATTATCATCATTTTACAGGTGAGATGGGAAATTTCTCAGCCAACTTGACAAATTTCTGTCCTCATCTCTGAGAAGGATGGGAGGAGGGGGTTCTGAGAGCCAGAGCTGGAGCTAAAAGTGGGATCTTGTCCAGGAAAATAAATACAGTTAGCCTCCTCTGGCACACCCTGTTCTCAGGGCCTTACAGACAGGAGCTCATTGAACCTTCACGACAACCTATGAGGTGCGTCCTAAGTCGCTGCAGTCATGTCCAACTCTTTGTGACCCGATGGGCTGTAGGTCATGGGAGGGTGTGAACTGGTGCAGCCTACAAGAGAGGCAGCTTAGCAACATCCAAATAGTATATTGACCCCTACCTCTTGAGCAGGTAAATCTGAAGGTTCAGTTCTACATGTTGGAACTGCAACATTGTAACAGAGAACATTTGGAAATAACCCACCCGTGTTTATTGACAAGGACTAGTTCATAAACCATGGTAGCCTTACATACTGGGACTCTACATAAAAGAATGAGAAAGCACTTCATGGACTGATCTGAACTGATTTCCAGGTTAAATTGTTAAGTGAAAAGGCGCCAGGTGCAGCACTGTGACCACCTCTAAGCCACTTGCATAAAAAGAAGAATAGGTATGGACATTGCTGGCATATGCATAAAATCTCTCCTGACTTTGGTTGCCTTTGGGGAGGGCACTGGGGACTGGGTGGCTGGGTGGCTGGGTCGGGGTGGGAGGGACCCTGGTATCACATGCTCTTTCATCCATTTTGAATTTTGAACGGTGTGACTATTAACGTTTTTTAAAATAATTAACCTTAACATTTTAAAAATAATAAAACTGAATACACTTAATAAGGGAGAAGGTACAGATCTTTCTCGCAGAAGAATTTTTAATTAATAACTGCAGAAGGATTGAGAGAAATAGGGAAATCGCCCTGAGCACACTGCAGGAATCATTGCTGCAGGTGAAACCCACCTATGAATGCTAAAATGAGCCAGTGAAACTTGAAAGCTAAATAGTAGATCTGCATAGTCTCAAAGTATCTCCCCTCCAAATATTTATTAACTTCCGTAGGTGGGGTGGTAGTAGTAGTTAACATGTGTCCACACCCCCGACCACCATCCCCCCCGCCCCTCCCCCACCCCTGGGCAGTGAAGTTCCCCTCCCCCTAGAGTGTGAGCCAGACTTGGCAACTTGTTTTCTGAATGTGGAAAGAGAAAAATGGTGACCTCACAGTGGAAAAATCTGCCAGGCACTACCTTAAGCAAATGATCAACATTCGTGTCTCCAATAACAAGTTTAGTTGGTTTTATATGTTACCAAGTCCAACCTTGATCTGCTTGCCGCACGGCAGATCAGTAAGTCAAGGGACGGTGTTGAGGTAGGGAATAAAGACTTTACAAGGAAAGCCGACAAATGGAGAAGATGGCAGACTAATATCTCAAAATAACGCTCTTATCAGAGTCTGGATGCCAATTTCTTTTATAGGGCAGAGAGGGGTGTTGTAGCCACATGTTCCGGGAAACAAACTCACTCAGAAGGACAATGCAGATAGTGGAGTGCAGTTTATTATACCCGCGGCCCCAAGGCAGAGTCTCCTCTTAGCCAAGGACCCCGACCAGCATTTGTGAAAATCTTTTACACCCCATGTGTACGTGTCTGAACCCACCACTCCAAATTCCTTGAGACTTACATAAACCAAGGAAAATACAATCCCAATAACCCCATCATTCACGTGCTATGTGCTCATGTGCTCAAACAGTCAAAGAATTAGCCAATAATCAAACCCGAGGTCACACTCCAATAGATACAGGAAAATTTATGGCCTGTCCGGAGGAAGAGGTAATTAGTGTATGTTTTCTCTTAAGCGATGAGTAACCTAGATAGATCTTCAAGGTTCCCCTGTCTGGAGGGGGTCTTATCCTTCTGTTGTTGTTTTCATAGGCACTAAACACAGAGTTCAGAGTCCATTGGAAAGGTGGCCGAGCATGATCAGCATGAACAGGCCTAAGATGGAGTCCTGATGCTGCTGCTAAGTTGCTTCAGTCGTGTCCGACTCTGTGCGACCCCATAGACGGCAGCCCACCAGGCTCTACCGCCCCTGGGATTCTCCAGGCAAGAACACTGGAGTGGGTTGCCATTTCCTTCTCCAAAGATGGAGTCCAGGCCCTATGAATTCCTTCTTCAGGGGGAGGAGGTGAGGAAGTCCATAAGTCTTGCAAGTATCTCCTGGAATGGCCAGTCCTGGGAGGGGATGTGTTAATTTCTTCTCTCTGGTAGCCATTCACAGGTGGACAGGGTCAGAATGTTTTCCTGAACGAAGGCACTTTGGCTTAACCTTTAGGCAGAGGGTTAGGGTTCCCCGAAGCAGGCCATTGTATATATACAGTATACTTTTAGTGAACAAAAGCAACACAGGTTAAACAAAGTAAAAGAAACAGATCCAACATATAGTTCGATTTTTGTTCTTCCCTGTAACCTACGGACCCCTGAAATGATGCAATGAGAAGCATACTTCACCTGTGTTGGGTTCTTCTCCAAATCCAGAACTTCAGCCTAATTATGGGAAAACCCCAATTGAAGGACATTCTACAAAACATGTGACAAGCACTCCTCAAAACTGTCAAGGTCACAAAAACAAGGAAAGGCCAAGAAACTGTGAATGATTGCAGGAGAGCAAGGAGACATGGCTGCAGGGTATGTAGAAACTCCCCCTACTGTGTTTGCAAGTCTTCTGTAAATCTAAAATTATTTCCAAAAAAAAAACCTTTAAAAAATAATATAATTGTTCTGGTTAAGATGGAGTAACAGGAATCAGGTTCACCCTTCCCACTGGAAGAACCAAGGAATCCGCCAGGAAACCAGTGCATGCCAGGAGACCTAGAGTCACCCCAAGTGACCTCCCTGAGAGAGTTTCAAAGCCATGGCATAGATTTCTACTCTCTGTCTCAATAAATGAACAAGTAGACAATCAGTAAGGATATGGAAGACTTGAACACTATCAGCCACCTTGGCCTGATTGACATTTGTAGGGTGTGCCACCCAACACTGGAATACTCAAGGCTTTGGGCCTCAGTGGCTCCTGGAAACCCAAGGGGCCGTGGGGGCACTAAATAGACTTACAGCTTATAGCTGCCTCAAGGGTGCCCTCTAGTGTTCCTGAAAGGTGATGGCGACTCAGCAGTTTGACAGCTTCCTTGCACCTGAGGGAAGCTGTTTCCACCAGCCTCAGTTCAGTTCAGTAGCTCAGTCGTTGTCGGACTCTTTGCGACCCCATGGACTACAGCACGTCAAGCCTCCCTGTCCATCATCAACTCCCAGAGTTTACTCAAACTCAGGTCCATTGAGTCAGTGATGCCAACCAACCATCTCATCCTCTGTCGCGTCCCCTTTTCCTCCCGCCTTCAATCTTTCCCAGCGTCAGTGTCATTTCCAATGACTCAGTTCTTCACATCAGGTGGCCAAAGTATTGGAGTTTCAGCTTCAACATCAGTCCTTCCAATGAATATTCAGGTCTGATTTCCTTTAGGATGGACTGGTTGGATCTCCTTGCAGTCCAAGGGACTCTCAAGAGTCTTCTCCAACACCACAATTCAAAAGCATCAATTCTTCGGCACTCAGCTTTCTTTATAGTCCAACTCTTGCATCCATACATGTCCACTGGAAAAACCATAGCCTTGACTAGACGGACCTTTGTTGGTAAAGTAATGTCTCTGCCTTTTAATATGCTGTCTAGGTTGGTCATAACTTTTCTTCCAAGGAATAAGTGTTTTTTAATTTCATGGCTTCAGTCATCATCTACAGTGATTTTGGAGCCCCCCCAAATAAAATCTGTCACTGTTTCCACTGTTTCCCCATCTATTTGCCATGAAGTGATGGGACCAGATGTCATGATCTTAGTTTTCTGAATGTTGAGCTTTAAGCCAACTTTTTCACTCTCCTCTTTCACTTTCATCAAGAGGCTCTTTAGCTCTTCTTCACTTTCTACCATCAGGGTGCTGTCATATGCATATCTGAGGTTATTGATATTTCTCCTGGCAATCTTGATTCCAGCTTGTGCGTCATCCAGCCCAGCGTTTCTTATGATGTACTCTGTATCTAAGTTAAATAAGCAGGGTGACAATATACAGCCTTGACGTGCTCCTTTCCTGATTTGGAACCAGTCTGTTGTTCCATGTCCAGTTCTAACTGTTACTTCTTGACCTGCATACAGATTTCTCAAGAGGCAGGTCAGGTGGTCTGGTATTCCCATCTCTTCCCACCTACATGCCCTCTTATCTCTGAAGTGGGAAGACCTGGGAGAGAAAGGGAGGCTGATGGGCAGGGTCCAAAGCCTGAGCACCAAAGCCTGAACACCAAACCCATCGCCACCCAGAGGCTATTCCTCCCTCCTGCGGGCTTGCATCTCCTCCCTTATTCCTGCTGGGGTGGTGGGGGGTATGTGTGTGTTTATTTCTCAAGTCCAGATTCAAGGGAGCTCCTCCACCTCACCCCTTACTGGATCAAAGAAGGGGTGACCTGGAGATACCATCTGCCTCTAGGGGCGTTGTGCCAGGGCAGGGAGCTGAGATGCCCTAGGGTGTGAGAGAGAAACAAAGGATATTCACATGGGTGGGGAGGTATTAGCAAAGGTGGGGTGAGAGCCTACTGGGGAGTCCAGGAGCCAGGAATTCAGCAACATTCATGCCCCAAACTCTTCATCCCAAATGAGAGCGGGCTGAGAGTGAGGCAGTCTACTGGGGTTCAAGTCTCTGTGTGAGCCTGAGTGTTTCTTAACCTCTCAGTTTCTTTGTCTCTGAAATAGGGACAACAAGGATACCAATCCCTTGAGATTGTTTGAAGACTTAAGGAGTTTTCAGCCATGCCTGACACCCAGAAATGCCTAATGTTAAATAAATGCCAGTTATTGTCGAGGAAGAACAGAACTCTGTGGTTCAGAATTAGCAGGCAATGCACAGGTTCTAATTGGAGATAACTCAGACAAGGTCCTGCCCTCCAGGGCCTCACAATGTAGAGGACAGGACAGCCCTGTAGGCAGACAGCAGAGTCACTGCTGTCACTGAAGGATGGGGTCATGTGGCCTCACAGAGGACAGACTCGGGGAGACTCAGAGAGGAGCACACACCGCGCTTGTCTGCAGTGGGCTCTGTACTCACCTCTTCTCATTATCTAACTCTTCTGGCCCTCAGACATCCATAAGGTGGTTGCCATGATTTCCAACTCCGAAAAAGGAAAACTTTGCTCAGAGAGTTGAAGCATCCTGCCCAAGTTCACACAGATGAGATCGGAACCCAAACAGTCCAGCTCTAGAATGTTCCATAACACTGGCATCCATAGCTGTAAAAATAACCCAATCAGCACAGATTCTACCAGCTAATCAGCCTGATAAGGGATACGTTTGTACTCAGAATCCCTCACAGGTCCACACAGACAAAGGCAAACATATATGTGTCTACCCAAATAAACACCAATTCCTGCCATGACAGATGCTGAGAAAATCCTCTGGAAATCCACCCCAGGGATGGTGTGCACTGATAGAAAAAATGACTTCACAGACACATCTATCCATATGCATATTGATGGGACCATACACAAGCCTTAAAATAAGCATGTTACATGAGTGTGTGCACACCAATATATATTCACGAATACTCCAATAGGGGTGTAAATTGTGATGACATTCTGTAGACATACCGACACAGTGTGTATTTGCACTTACTTTACTACTGATTTTTTTTTTTTTTTTTGGCTGCCACATGTATTGAGCATCTACAGTGTGTAAGTAAGTAAAGATAAGGCTCAGAGAAGTGAAATGTCCTCCCCAGGGTCACACGGCTACTAAATAGATATTGAAACTCTGGTCCTGTGATATCAGGAAGTGGAGTCTCTCTCTTCTGTTGTGCAGGTGTGTTCATGAGTGAACACTCTGCATGACTGTGTTCATGGTTCCCACACTGACATTCTCTATGACCTTGAACACATTGTGTGTTGTTCCCAGCCACATCCTCAGGTGTCCGTTCACAGGTGTGCTCCATGGGTGTGTGTGTCGATGGGACCATTGACTCTGGTTCCGCTCCAAGTCTCAGCCTGGGTTGGCATCAACTGAGGGCTGCGAACTTCCTGTCTCAGCCTCACCAAGCCCCAGAGCACATGATTCAAAGCCAGGCCCTGGGCATCAGCCCATCAGGAGCCTGCTGATGGAAGAACTCATAAGGTTTCGTAAGTGTCTGGCCCAGGACATATGATCAGGGCAAGGACAAGGAGGGAGGAAACCAGGCTGTCCACTGGGTGTGCATCCGGGGAGTGTCCAGGACTGGGTTTGGCAGGAGAAGAGCTGCCAGGACCTGGAATCGAAAGAGCACTGCGAGGATACAGGCTGTGTGAGGGAGGGAGACAGCAGCGCAGCCGCATCCTGGAGGCCCTGAGTGAATGGTGAATGAAGGAAGGGGTAATACATTCATGATGGAAAGAGGAAGGGGGTGAATTTATCCTCTCCACAAGCCTTGAGTGTCTCCCCTGGGCTGGCCCAGGGCTGGGCCTGGGGATGCTCGGTGAACAGGATGGACACAGTCCTGCCTTGCCAAGCTGAGAGCTCCAGGGAGACCAGTCAGGCTGGAGGCCTGGGAGGACCTTTGACCCACAGAGTGGCTCAGCGAGCGTGAGCAATCCTCAGCATGCTACAATGTGTATGTGTGTGTGTGTGTGTGCACACATGCGCTCACAGCCTGGTATCTGCCAATGCCTGTGAACACCAGTGCAGCCTCCTCCTTCCTCTTCCAGCCCCCACCTGCCCCTGCCCTGCCCTACATGGAAGCTGCTCCTTCCTATCAGCCCACACGCTGGACCCCAGGGCTAAAGACCTCCCAGCAGAGAGGCCCCCGGTGCCCTCAACGCCCACCTCTCCACCAGGAGCTCCAGAGTTATGAGGAACACATGCAACCCAAAGTCACCTTCCTAGTCCTGTGTGCAAGGGGTGTGCCCAGGCATGTGCTCCGCATCCCAAGCACTGGAAACATTCTAGGGAGGCCCAAACAGATGTGCAAATGGCACTTTGGCCACTGAGTCCCCACTCTGGGCACAGGCACTGTGCTAAGTGCTTCAGAGATACACTGACCAGCCGGGTAACCTTAGGCATGCCCTTCAGCTTCTAATCTAAAAACTGGATCGAAAATAACCACTTCCAATATTGCTGTTCGAATAACTCAAAGCATCATGATCTCAGTACATGATAATTATTTTTCCTCAGTCCTTGTCTTCCCAGCTATATCACCTATTCTTCAACAGCATCCACTGGGTCTCATATCTCTGCTTCTCCCAAGAAATGGCATCACACAGGACTCACTGTAAGCACTGCTGAGCAAAATTGCTTATTTTTCATATATAACCATATTAGCCCCTAGCCTTTATATAATCATACAATTTTGAGCTTTTTTATATGTCAAGCATGTGCTGAGCACTTTGCATTCATTCATTTAACAGTTCTTAATTGAATACATAGAAGGTGCCTGGCTGTGTTCTAGACACAGAGCAGCAGCACCCCTGCCCTCAGGGTTTCTTCCTTCCAGTGCAGGCAGGAGGGACAGACAACAGCAATTTAATTCACAGAGATCATTTCAAACCTTGACAAGTACTATGAATAAAATAAGATGGACTTATGGTTTAGAACGGGCTTCCCAGTTTGCTCAGTGGTAAAGAATCTGCCTGCCAATGCAAGAGACACAGCAGATGCAGGTCTGATCCCTGGGCTGGGAAGATACCCTGGAGAAGGAAATGGCAATCCACTCCAGTGTTTTTGCTTGAGAAATCCCATGGACAGAGAAGCCTGGAGGACCACAGTCCATGGGGTCGCAGAGTCAGACACAACTGAGCGTGCATGCATGTGTGGCTTAGAACAGACTGCAGGGACCGGGGTGGGGCACGGTGCTTCCAGAGGTCAAGGAGGGCCTCTCTGAGGAAGTGATATTTGACCTGCAACCTGGAGGAGGAGGAGCCTGGAGAAGTTCCACACAGATGGAACAGCCAAGGCAAAGGCCCTGGGGCAGGAAAAAGTTGGTTTGTTCAAGGAGTAGAGAAAAGGACACACGGCTGGAGTGGAAGGAATGAGGCAGGAGGAGAAGGAGATGACTCAGCAAGCCAGGCAGGAGTCTGGGACTGCTCCTGAGAACTGTGCAGACTCCTGGCTGATTCCAATCGGCTCGGCAGGGCGCTGATTGGAGGCTGAGTAGGGATTCCAGCTCCCGTCTGTCCATGCTGCCTCAGAGACACATCCATATGATTCACACCAACGTATGCACATCAGCACACACTCACTCTGCACTCTGACCCACAATGAGGCGTGTGCGCTTGACCATCGCTAAGTACCCAACTGCAGAGTGACTAGCTAAGACAGCCTGAGATTCTAGTGTTTTCACTATCTTTTTTTTTTTTTTTTGCTGCACTGGGTCTTCGCTGAAGTTCTCAGACTTAGCTGCCCTGAGGCATCTGGGATCTTGGTTTTCTGCCCAGGGATCGAACCCATGTCCCCTGCATTGAAAGGCAAATTCTTAACCACTGGACCACCAGGGAAATCCTTCCCTGATGTCTTAAGGGACCAGGCAGGAGGGCTGAATGTTACCTTCACCCAGCCTTCCAGAAGCTCTGGGCCTAGGAAAGATTAAGTGGCAGGAAGAGGGGAAGGGCTTCCTGAGGAAGGGGGTGGGAGATTTGGGGTGACCTGTAGGGGTGCAGAGATGGGAGAAGATGATAGAGACAGCCCATCTGGGAGGAGGAGGAGAACCAGGATCAGAGGGAGCAGAGGGAGTTGAGCGTTTTCAGAAGCACAGCCCCTGACAGGCTGACCTCTGGGCCTCCTTGCACCTCCCTGGGGTCACCTCCCAAGATGGGGTGCTCACTGCCCACCACGGAGACAGCCAGGGCAGGACAAAATTTGAGGACTTCCTCTTCCACTTCTGCTTCATAGGTGGCTATAAAATTCGAAAAGATTCATCTGTCAGAGAGACAGAAAAATCTGCATGCAGCCACTTTCATTTTTTTTGAATCAGATAGATAAAGATCAAAAGTTTCCATAACACCCTGTGCTGTCCAAGTTGCGGGGAAACAAGCTCTCACATGCTTCACATCAGGAGGTAGATTAGCACAATCTTAATGGAGTATCATCCAGAAATTTCCACCAAGAGTGCAAATGGACAAATTTTTTGAAAAAATAATTTTATTTATTTAATTTATTTTTGGCTTTTTTCTAGCTGTGGCAGGTGGGGGCTGCTCTCTAGTTGTGGTATGTGGGCTTCTCCTTGTGATGGCTTCTCTTATTGATAGCATGGGCTCTAGGGCTCTATGGTTTGTGCTAGATGACATGCAGACAAAGCCCTAGCTCTGAAATTCTGTGTCCTCCCGCTAGACCAACCACCTAGAGAGCAGACACTCTGTCTTCTTGTTGTTTAATTTGGTCAGTTCGCTTAAACTGAGTGGCTACCACCACCAGATTCTGGGTTCTTCATTTCTTTCCCTCCACCCCACATTCCAGTGCCTGGCATGGGAGTCAGTGCACTGTAGGGATTCGGGACAAACTTCTCACAAGCTTTGGTAGTTGCGGGTCCTGAGCTCTAGAGCACAGGCTCAATAGTTGTGGCGCATAGCCTTAGTTGCTCCTTGGCTGGCACATGGCCTTAGTTGCTCCTCGGCATGTGGGATCTTCCAGGATCAGAGATCGAACCTATGTCTCCTGCACTGGCAGGTGGATTCTTTACCAGTAAGCCTCCAGGGAAGTCCTGCACAAACTTTTGATTTAGCTTCTGGGATATTACCTCTGCCTTTCTCTCTACTCCCACATGGATGAACATCACAGCGTTGTTTGTAACAGTGAAAGACTGGAAATAATGACATGTTCAATCACAAGGGATGGTTGCAATAAACCAGTACATCCCCACGAGGAAATATTACAAAGCTGAAAAAAAAAAAATTCAGGGAATGCTTTTCTGAACTGATGTGGAATAATCCACAAGATAAATTGTTAGATAAATAGGAAGAAAAAAGAAACCTGAAGGACTGTATGTATGACCCCATTTGCATAAAAGGGGGAAAATAGTCATAACTTATGTCTTAAAGGAAACGCATGAGATTGATTGCCTCCAAAAAGAGGAACGAAGGGGCTGGAGACAGAAATGAGAAGGAGGTTTTTAAACCCCTGTACCTTCTGAGTGGAGTTATTTCTCCACTGATCTCCAGTAGCATATTGGGCACCTACAGACCTGGGGAGTTCCTCTTTCAGTATCCTATCATTTTGCCTTTTCAAACAGTTCATGGGGTTCTCAAGGCAAGAATACTGAAGTGGTTTGCCATTCTCTTCTCCAGTGGACCACATTCTGTCCACACTGTCCACATTCTGCCCACATTGTCCACATTCTGTCCACATTGACTTGTGGATCACAATAAACTGGAAAATTCCGAAAGAGATGGGAATACCAGACCACCTGATCTGCCTCTTGAGAAATCTGTATGCAGGTCAGGAAGCAACAGTTAGAACTGGACATGGAACAACAGACTGGTTCCAAATCAGGGATCAAGGATCTTTTCCATGGGGACATGGAAAAGAAATGCAAAAAAGCAAAACAGCTGTCTGAGGAAGCCTTACAAATGGCTGTGAAAAGAAGAGAAGCAAAAGGCAAAGGAGAAAAGGAAAGATATTCCTGTTTGAATGCAGAGTCCAAAGAATAGCAAGGAGAGATAAGAAAGCCTTCCTCAGTGATCAGTGGAAAGGAACAGATGAAAACAATAGAATGGGAAAGACTAGAGATCTCTTCAAGAAAATTAGAGATATGAGGGGAACATTTCATGCAAAGATGGGCACAATAAAGGACAGAAATGGTATGGACCTAACAGAAGCAGAAGATATTAAGAAGAGGTGACAAGAATACACAGAAGAACTATACAAAAAAGAGCTTCACAACCCAGATAATCATGATAGTGTGATCACTCACCTAGAGCCAGGCATCCTGGAATGTGAAGTCAAGTGGGCCTTAGGAAGCATCACTACGAACACAACTAGTGGAGGTGATGGAATTCCAGTTGAGCTATTTCAAATCCTAAAGGATGATGCTGTGAAAGTGCTGCACTCAATATGCCAGCAAATTTGGAAAACTCAGCAGTGGCCACAGGACTGGAACAGGTCGGTTTTCATTCCAATCCCAAAGAAAGGCAATGCCAAAGAATGCTCAAACTACCACACAATTGCACTCATCTCACACGCTAGTAAAGTAATGCTCAAAATTCTCCAAAATTCTGGTATGTTAGGTCCATACCATTTCTGTCCTTTATTGTGCCCATCTTTGCATGAAATGTTCCCCTGGTATCTCATCCAGGCTTCAACAGTACGTGAACTGTGAACTTCCAGATGTTCAAGCTGGATTTAGAAAAGACAGAGGAACCAGAGATCAAGTTGCCAATATCCGTTGGATCATCGAAAAAGCAAGAGAGTTCCAGAAAAACATCTATTTCTGCTTTATTGACTATGCCAAAGCCTTTGACTGTGTGAATCACAATAGACTGTGGAAAATTCTGAAAGAGATGGGAATACCAGACCTCCTGACCTACCTCTTGAGAAATCTGAATGCAGGTCAGGAAGCAACAGTTAGAACTGGACATGGAACAACAGACTGGTTCCAAATCAGGAAAGGAGTATGTCAAGGCTGTATATTGTCACCCTGCTTATTTAACTTAGATGCAGAGTACATCATAAGAAAAGGTGGGTGGTGTGAAGCACAAGCTGGAATCAAGATTGCCAGGAGAAATATCAGTAACCTTGGATATGTATATGACACCACCCTTATGGCAGAAAGCAAAGAACCAAAGAGCCTCTTGATGAAAGTGAAAGAGGAGAGTGAAAAAGTTGGCTTAAAGCTCAACATTCAGAAAACTAAGATCATGACATCTGGTCCCATCATTTCATGGCAAATAGATGGGGGAAAGAGTGGAAACAGTGGCTGACTTTATTTTGGGGGGCTCCAAAATCCCTGCAGATGGTGACTGCAGCCATGAAATTAAAAGATGCTTACTCCTTAGAAGAAAAGTTATAACCAACCTAGACAGCTTATTAAAAGGCGGAGACATTACTTTGCCAACAAAGGTCCATCTAGTCAAAGCTATGGTTTTTCCAGTAGTCATGTATGGATGTGAGAGTTGGACTATAAATAATACTAAGCACTGAAGAATTGATGCTTCTGAGCTGTGGTGTTGGAGAAGACTCTTGAGAGTCCCTCGGACTGCACGGAGATCCAACCAGTCCATCCTAAAGGAAATCAGTCCTGAATATTCATTGGAAGGACTGATGCTGAAGCTGAAACTCCAATACTTTGGCCACCTGATTCAAAGAACTGACTCATTGGAAAAGACACTGACGCTGGGAAAGATTGAAGGCGGGAGGAAAGGGGGACGACAGAGGATGAGACGGTTGGATGGCATCACCCACTCAATGGACATGAGTTTGAGTAGACTCTGGGAATTGGTGATGGACAGGGAGGCCTAGCGTGCTGCGGTTCAAAGCACACTAGGGGTGGCAAAGAGTCAGACATGACTGAACTGAACAGAACCTTTTGAATTTTGAGCCAAAACATAAATAAAAATATTTTCAAATCTGCCTTCTTGAAAATATTGTATTCTCACACATTTCCTGCTCCCAGTTAAGTTCTGTCCTCCTGGACAGAACATCCTAGGAGGGAAAAAATACCTGTCTGCCAGGACAGGCGACCCAAGTATGAATCCTGGTTCTTTTGTTGGCCCTTCAGATGACCTCAGGCAAGACATGTTCCTCTCTGGTTTGTACTAGAGGACACGCAGACAATGCCTCAGCTCTGACATCCTGTGTCCTCTTGCTAGACCAAGGACCTGGAGAGCAGACACCCTGTTTTCTCGCTCTTTTATTCATTCAATTTACTTAAACTGAGTAGCCACCATCACCAGATTCTGGGTTCTCCATTTCTTTCCCTCCACTCAGCATTGCAGTGCCTGGCATGGGAGTTGGTCTCCTGTAGAGGTTCAGGACAAAGTTCTTAGCTTACGAATGAGAAATGGATGTTTGGGCAGATGTGTGGTGAATAGTGGATGGACAGGTTGATGGTAGATGATGGTTGAATGGATTCATCAATAAACAGTAAATGGATCGATCTTTAAGACAACAGGCTTCCCTTGACTATGCAACCTTCCCCACAGCTACCATTCATTCTTGTACTTCATTTTGTAGCAAAAGTCTTTGAAAAAATTGTTTGTACTCACTGTCTCTGATTCTTAGTCTCTCTTAAATCCATTCTGATCATATTTCTACCTTCCCATATCCCAGTAGGAAGAAAATATGCAATAAATAATTAACATAAGAAATACTTAAAGTATAGGGCATGTTAGAAGATGATAGGTGCTAGGGGAAAAAAGTAAAAAAAGATTAGAGAAGGAGAATCAGGACAGGGTGGGGGCATCTTCATCTTCATTGAAACTGCTCTTGTCAGAGTCACTAAGTTTCTAAGTTCAGTGCTCAATTAACTTCATTTTCTTGACTGATCAATGACTTTTGGGACATTTGAACACTCCCTGCTCCTTGATACACCCTCTCTCTTCCCTTGGCATCCAGATTTCTGCATTCTCTTGGCTGTCAGAAGTACACTCCTCAATTGTCATTCCTTTGCTTCTCCCAACCCTTCCTGTTGGACTGGTCAAGGACCCAGTCCCTGCTGCTCTCGTCCAGTCTCATGCCCGTGACTCCAGATCTATACCTTCAGCACAGATCTCTTGCTTGAACTCCAGTGCATACATCCAACTGCCTACCTGATGGCTCCTCCACAATGTCTAAGAGACATCTCAAATTCAGCACAACCAAAGCTGAACCTCTGGTTTCCCCCGGCCAAATACTGTGCTCTCCTCACCTGATGGCAGCTCCATACTTGCAGTGTTGAGGCCAAGGAAGCTTGGAGGCATCCTTGACAACCCCTCTCCCCTCACGCTCCACATCCGAAACATCAACGAGCCTGTTGGTCCTACCTTTAAAATATACCCACAGTCAAATCCATCTCATCATCTGCATGACCACAGCCCTGCTCTGAACCACCAGCATTCCTCCACAGAATTATTGCAATATCCGCTCCTCTCTCCCCAGAGTCTGTTCAAAGGCCTCCAAAGCTCCAGAACATGTGAACCCCAATTCACCTCTCTGACCCCCTCTATTGTCTCCTTCCTTCACTTGTACCACTCCAGCCCCACCAGTCAGGTCTCCCCTTGGAACTTTTCACAGCCTTTCCTCCTGCCTAGACAATGTGCCCTCCAGTCTCATGGCATCTCCTGGACCACCTTCCCCACTGCCTGCCCCCACCTTGTCCTGATTCTCCTTCTCTAATCTTTTTTACTTTTTTCCCCTAGCACCTAACATGCCCTATACTTTAAGTATTTTTTATGTTAATTATTTATTGCATATTTTCTTCCTACTGGGATATAAGCTCTTTTTTGTTATTACATCATCTGTTACATCAGATGTATACATGTTATTTTCCCTGCAGTATTCCCAGCCTTTAGAACAATGCCTGGCAAGTAGTAAGTACTCAATATATATTTCCTGAATTAATATATAAATGGTTTGATTGATGCTGGAAAGATATATAGGTGGTGGTTGGTCGGATGTTTGAGGGTTGAATGGCAGGTAGATGGAAGAATAAAGCTACGGTAGGAGAAAACTGAATGGATAAGCAATGGGGAATGGGTTACAGGTAAATAGTAAATGGATGGATGAGTGATGAATAAATAGGTGGAGGGATTTAATTCATTCAGCTACTATTTACTGAGTACTTACCATGTGCCAGGCACTATACCAGGTACTGGAGATATACTGGTGAGCTGAATTAGCAGGTGCCTGCCCTAAGGGAGCTTACAGCTTAATAGGGGAGACAGATACATGCATAAATAATATAATAATTATTTATATAATTAAACACATGTATAATTCCAAATTATAACATGTGCTATGAAGGGAAAAAACAGGGTTCTCTGAGAGAGAAAAACATGGATATTGCTGTTGTTCAGTCGTGTCAGACTCTTTGCAACCTCATGAACTGTAGCAGGCCAGGCTTCCCTGTCCTTCACTATCTCCCTTTCCTTGAAAAATGGCAATAAATGGGAAAATGGAGGTAGATAGGACTTGGGCTGAGCTGCTTAATCTTAATGGTCTCAGCTAGCCACATACACCATCTGTTTCCAGACCCAGGGGCCCCTCACCGCCACCTGTATCTCTAGCCTCAGGGACATAATCCTTTGTCTCCCTGCACTGACTCAGCACCTGCCTCAGCCCCAGGCCCCCTCCCCTTCACCGCTCCTCCCCTCCCCCCCCCCCCACCGCCCCACCAGTGGCCCTGCCTGACTCCCTGTCCAGCCACCACCCTGCTGAGTCACAGTCTTGGGGTAATCCGAGGACAGCTCCATGGGGCCCCAGCTCAACCCAGCCCCTTGGCCATCCTCATCCTAGGAAGGCGTAAGATGCTCAGAAAGGAGGCCAGCAGATGCCAACCTCTCGATGCTTGTGCCTGAGCACAGGTCCTGATTCTCTGGGCCTGAGGTAAAAGTTGGGGCTTAGCTGAGACTGGGGTCAAGGGTAATGGATTAGAGCTAAGTCTGTCTGCAGGACTGTAGCTCTGTCAGGAGCTGGCATTGGAATTTAGGTCAGGGGTCAAGATGGGAGAAAGTGGGTGCCCCATCTACTTTCAGCACTCAGCCTGGGACCAGAGTCAGGATCTAGCCATGACTGGGGACAGTGATCAGGGCTTAGGCAACATCTGAAGGTTTAGGTCAAGATTTAGTCAGAGTCCACAGTCAGGGAATAAGGCTTGGTCTATGACCAGGGCTCAGTTCAGGGCACCGGACTAGTGTCCTCTTTCTCCAGGGAGGGGCTGAATGTGTGGGTTGGCCTGGACTGGTTGAGAAGCTTCTTCTAGTCTAAGTTTCCGTCCCCTCCCCCCCTGCAACCCCCCCCAGGACAGATGAGCAGCAGGAGCCCCAACCCTCCCCTCCATCTCTGGCCCCAGCTAGGTCATGCCCCAGGGTCCAAGCCTGGCTCAGTCTCCCAACAATAGCTAACCATCCCCACTCTGTTACCCCAGGGTATGGGGTAGGGGTAACGTGGGGTGAGGGTAGGGCTGTGGGACAGGGCTCTGTGCCTGACCCAGGAGGGTGCCTTGCGCAAGGCTTTCTGATGCAACTGGCTGCTGGCTGAACACCTCAGCACCCTCCACCCCACACCCTGAAAGCTTTTCTCAGAAAAGGAAGGCCAGGCAGTGTCCTGGATTGAACACTCATAATCCCCTTCCTTCCCTGACCCTGGTGGCTTCAGGACAGGCAGGAGGCAGGTCAGAAGGAAGGCAGGGCAGGGATCACATGAGTCAGCAGCTCTACGGAGCAGGACTCCAGAATAGCGAGGGGGCGGAGCCGGGGCTTCCTCCGCCCCCAGGGGGAAGGTAAAGGTGGGAGTGGGGATCCCCGGAAGTCCGGAGAGCGCCACCCCAGCACACACAAAGCCGTAATTATGTGGCTGAACCCTGAGCCAAACAAGGTCACCAACTGTCCTGTGCAAGGTCAGAACCAGAACGAGATTTTCTCCTGGGTTTCCGGCTCCACCCACTACAGATGGGGATCTTTCACTTGAAGAGGACGTGGGACTTCCCCGGGAACTTTCTTTCTTGTTGAGACTCCTGAATTGGTGGACCGACGTGAGCTTTTTGTTGTTCAGTTGCTCAGTCGTGTTCTACTCTTTGCGACCCCATGGATTGTGGCAGGCCAGGCTTCCCTGCCCTTTACCATCTCTCGGAGCTTGCTCAAATTCATGTCCATGGAATTGGTGATGTCATCCAACCATCTTGTCTTCTGTCATCCCCTTCTCTTCCTGCTTTCAATCTTTCCCAGCATCAGGGTCTTTTCTAATGAATCAGCTCTTCCCATCAGCCGAAGTATTGGAGCTTCAGCTTCAGCATCAGTCCTTCCAATGAATATTCAGGACTGATATCCTTTAGGATTGACTGGTTTGATCTCCTTGCAGTCTAAGGGACTCTCAAGAGTCTTCTCCAACACCACAGTTCAAAAGCATCAATTCCTCGACGCTCAGCCTTCTTTATGGTCCAACATGACTACTGGAAAAAACAGAGCTTTTCCAAAGACATGAGCTTTGGAGCCATACAAATCTGGGTTCAACACTCCCGCTTTACTGTGCGAACCTGGGTGGGTTACTTCCTCTCTCTGATACTTGGTTTTCTCACTTATAATATGGGCATAAATTTACTTTTAGCCCACAGGATTGTGGTCAGGATTCCATGAGAAAGTAGATGGAAGGCACAGCTCAAGCATGCCACAGGGGGACACTCAGCTCTCAAAGGTTGTCTGTTTGGGGGCGGGGTTAGCAGCCTGGGCCCCATGGAAATAATATTAATCACATATCATCAAGTGCTTACCATGTGCCAGGAACTCTTCTAAGCTCTTTACCTGAATGAACTCACTCATATAACTCTCCATTTAATCCAATAATAGCTCTCCATAATGGTATGCAGTCCAGTAACCCTACCAGGAGGAATCTATCCTCAATTTGATTCATAGATGAGGGCTCTGGGTCTCGGAGTAGTTAAATGACTTGCTCAGTGTCATCCAACTGGGACCGGCCAAGGAGGCTGTGCATCCAAAGACAGTCTGGCTCCAAATCCCACTGCCTAGCCCCTCCCTTAGGCCAGTGATGTCACCTCTCTGAGCCCCGGTTTCCTCACCTGCCTCCAGGGATGAAAATAGCAACCTGGTGGAGAAGTTTGTGGAGGCAGAGATGATGTAAAGGAGGCACCCACACAGGGCCATGTTGGATCCATGGGCACAAGAATCACATTCCTTGTGAAGAAAACCCAGGCCCATGGGGTAGAGATGGATCACCCAGCACAGCCATGGTCACCACAGGGCCCCCACTAGGCTGGTGCTGTGCCCAAGCGCTGGTTTTCCTGCCTTTCGTGGCGCCCAGCCTGAGCCAGATCCTGATGCTGAGGGATTTCTGCCGTGCCCTTGGGAAACCCTAGAGAAGGGGGAGGTGCCCAGTCTCCTAATAAATGCTCCCCAAGGGGAGCCCAGGCACGGAGTTGTAACTCTTGAATAATCCACAATTTCCCCCAAATTGATTGGCCCAGATCCATTTACCCGTCTGTATTATTAGTTTCATAGTGTTTTTCTTTCAGTCAGCTCATTAAAAAAAAAAAAAAAAAAACCCGTAGGTAAAGTTATGTAAAAGGGAAAATTTTAATCACTGACCTCAACTGGAAAACTGCTATCATTTGCCATAAAGAGGAAGTAACTGTATAATTAAATATGAGGAAAGCAAAACAAAATTCTTAAATCCCAGCCAAATCTCATTTCTTGCTGAAGGCTCTGAACTGAGCTCTGCTCTCCCTTCCTTGCCAGTGAGGTGTTAAAAAGACAGATGCTGTTAAATGAGACTTTCTTCCCCAGTAGTTGCAGAAACTAGAAGAAAATCAGAAGGAAATACGTGTATTACAATATGATCAATGTTATTTAGTAGTGTCTTGAGACCCTAAAACCTCCTGGCATCCTATGTGTATAACATATTGGGGAAAACCCTGACCTAATCCAACTCTCTTCCTATTTTACACATGAGAAAATTAAGGCACCCAAGAAGGAGAGGAGGTGACTTGCTCACCATCTCATAGGGCAAGTGACTTCAGCCAGACCTGGAATGCAACCAGAACTCTTCATAAGGTATCACTTCACTTCTGTGGGGAAAAACCTAAAGAGGAACGTTTGAAGGACACCACTGGTGGAATTTCAGGCTTAGAACAGAAACCAGGGTCGTCTGGGTGCAGAGGAAGGAAGCAGGAGTGGCTGCTATGACAGCCATTCACGACCCCTCCTCCCTTCCTCCCTCTGAGTTCCTCCTGGAGGCGCCAAGCATCCTCAGAACTACAGCAAACAGAAATGCAGCCTGCTTGGCTCAGGCGTCTAGGTAGAGGGATGTTCTGAGCCTGGAGAGAAGGAAATTCATGAAAGCCAAACTCTCTTTTCAGAAAAGTGCACATTTTTTGCATTTAATTTGAGTAAGGAGTGTTGGTTACCATTTATTTTCTCACTTTTTAACAAATGCTTATATCAGATTTATATTCCAGGCACTTCACAAACACTGTCTTTTAATCCTCACAACAAACCAATATTCATGTGTTAGTCATTCAGTTGTGTCTGGCTCTTTGTGACCCCATGGACTGTAGCCCCGCCAGGTTTCTCTGTCCATGGAATTCTCCAGGCAGGAATACTGGAGCGGGTTGCCATTCCCTTCTTCAGGGGATCTTACCCACCCAGGGATTGAACCCGGGTCTCCTGCATTGCTGTCTGAACCACCAGGGAAGCCTGACAAAATAATGAATTAGGTACTATTATTATCTCCTTTTTACAGATGAGGAAACTGAGACACAGAGAGTTTAAGTAGCTTACCCCAAGTCTCCCTCCTCAGGAGTGGTGAGATTTGAACCCAGAAAATGTGGTTTGACTATGAACATAAGGATGCTTCAGTGCATTTAATCCTCAGGACTACAATGCAAGGAAGGTATAATTAATTTCATGTTATAGATGCAGAAAATGAGGCTCAAGATTATTTGGCATCCTTGTTGTAGACTCAACAGGCTCTTCACATTTTGCTATACTCCTTGGATTCTGAGCCAAGGATTCTCAGTCTCAGGATGACAGCATTTGCTGCAGGTAACTATTGACCATTTAATGTGGCTAGAGTGACTGACAGGCTTCCTAGGTAGCTCCATGGTAAAGAATCCACCTACCGATGCAGGACCCACAGGAGACACAGGTTCAATCCCTGGGTCAGGAAGATCCCCTGGAGGAGGAAATAGCAACCCCCTCCAGTATTCTTGCCGGGAAAATTCCACAGACAGAGGAACCTGGAGGGCTACAGTCCATGGGGTCGCAAAAAGTCAGACATGACTTAGTGACTGAGCATGCACACACGCACAGGGTGACAGAGGAACTGAACTTTTCATTTTTTTGAATCTTAATTTTAAAACAAGTGAAACAGTTCCTCCATTAAACACAACTTAATTGTTTTGATACTTTTACTATAACCACTGACAATTTTACTTTAGTCACTGACAGTTTAGCTTCCATGTTGATTTGTAGCCAAACTAAGTGTAAAATATATGCCAGATTTTTAAAATTTATTTATTTTTGGGTGTGCTGGGTCTTCACTGCTGTACATGGGCTTTCTCTGGTTGCCGAGAGCGCAGGGCTACTCTTCATCGCAGAGCGCCGACTTCTCACTGCTATGGTTTCTCTTGCTGCGGAGCACTGGCTCTAGGCTTGCAGGTTCGTAGTTGTGATGCATGGGCTTAGTTGCTCCTTGGCATGTGGAATCTTCCCACACCAGGGATCGAACCTGTGTCCCTTGCATTGGCAGGTGGATTCTTTACCACTGAGCCATCAGGGAAGTCCTATACCAGATTTTGAAGACATTACTATGAAAAAAAATTTAGGTTATCTCGTTAACAATTTTTTACCATCTGTTGAAATGATCATAAGCCATATATACACACACACACACACACACACACACAAATAGGATCAAATAGACTATATTATTAAAATTATTTTCACCTGCTTCTTTTTATTCTTTAATGCATAATTGAAAATTTGAAACTACATATTCGGTTCACGCTGTGTTCTATTGAAAAGTCCTGGTCTAGAGAATTGGAATGTGATACCCCTAACTGTAGGTCCCCAGACCTGGGGTCCATGCCCAAGGTACAATTCCAGCGACCATACCACAAGTGTTAGAGGAGGCTGCCAGGTTGCAAAGATTGTGAAATGTCCCTGGACATTGTGGGCACTGGAGTCAGTTGCCCCAGATTCAAATCTCAAATCTGCCTCTTATACTAAGCTGGGTGGTCTTGACTCATCTATAGACTAGAAGTGACATTGCCCATTTCACAGTTCCATAAGTACCCCAGGGCCATTGCACATACTTTTTCCTCTGTCTCTTCTCACATGTTTCCACTCCCCCTCTTTTTTAAGATCTTAGTTTAAATACCACCTTCCTGATAAGTCTTACTAAAAATAGCCACCTCTCAGTCTTATCTGATAGAGAATAAATCTATGCTATTTATTTAAGAAAACACATGATGCATAATCTATTTTAAATGATTCTGGTTTATTGATTTTATTTTCCTGAGAGATGTCTGTCTCCTCCACTGATTTATAAGATCAGTGAGGGCAGGGATAAGTCGGTCTTGTCACTGATGAGTTCCCAGCACTTGGATCAGGGTCTGACACAGCATGGGACAAAGTTAGGACTGTATAAGCAAACCCAGCCACAGTTTGGTTTCAGAGAGGTGCTGGGAAAACAATATGCAATCTTTCCTTGCCCTCTAGAGCTGTGGGTGTGTCCATAGGAGTCTAGGTCCTCTTGCAGAAAATGAGTTCATTCATTCCTCCCAGGTTTGGGAGTCTCCAGGGTTAAATGGAGAAGGCAATGGCAACCCACTTCAGTACTCTTGCCTGGAAAATCCCATGGAGGGAGGAGCCTGGTAGGCTGCAGTCCATGGGGTCGCTAAGAGTAGGACACGACTGAGCCACTTCACTTTCACTTTTCACTTTCCTGCACTGGAGAAGGAAATGGCAACCCACTCCAGTGTTCTTGCCTGGAGAATCCCAGGGATGGGGGAGCCTGGTGGGCTGCTGTCTATGGGGTCGCACAGAGTCGGACATGACTGAAGTGACTTAGCAGCAGCAGCAGCAGGGTTAAATGAGATCTGAGAACAGCCCCCTGCTGTGCCCTGAAGACTCTGAGACACACATGAGCTGGTCCCTGGAGGTCTGCAACCAGGGAAACAAAGGTGACTCCACTTGCCTCCCATTAACCTCTGCCTGAAGGAGTTATTTTTTTGACATTGGTGAATTCAAACATCATGGCCTTAAGGGGACTGGACTCTCTGGGGCTGCATAGGGATGCTTCACCAAACAGCAAGTGGCACCGGGGCTTCCCAGCCTGGGGTGCAAGTCCTATTATTATAGGTACCATTCCTCTCTCAGCCTCTACTGTCTCCCACTCTGTTTACTGAGCTTCTACCATTCGGTGGTAAAGAATCCGCCTGCGATGCAGGAGACACGGGTTTGATCCCTGGGTCGGGAAGATGCCCTGGAGAAGAAACTGGCAACCCATTCCAGTATTCTTGGCCGGGGAAATCCCATGGACAGAGGAGCCTGGTAGGCTACAGTCCTTGGGACAGCAAAAGATTCAGACACGACTTAGTGACTGAACAGCAGCAGCAGTACTATGTGCCACAGAGTTCAAAGCATTTGACACGTGTTAGCTTATTTCCATTTCCTGATGTCGCACAGTGGGTTTGGCAGAGTTAGAGTCTGGGCACACTTATGCAGACTGGTTCCAGGGTTTTGTTGTTGTTGTTGTTCAGTCGCTCAGTTGTATCCAACTCTTTACGACCCCATGGACGGCAGTATGCCAGGCTTCCCTGTCCTTCACCATCTCCCGGAGTTTGCTCAAACTCATGTCCATTGAATTGGTGATGCCATCCAACCATCTCATCCTCTCTCGTCCCCTTCTCCTCCTGTCCTCAATTTTTCCCAGCATCAGGGTCTTTGCCAACGAGTTGTCTCTTCACACCAGGTGGCCAAAGTATTGGAGCTTCAGCATCTGACCTTTCAATGAATATTCAGGGTTGATTTCCTTTAGGAGGGACTGGTTTGATCTCTTTGCAGTCCAAGGGACTCTCAAAAGTCTTCTCCAACACCACAGTTTGAAAACATCAAATTCCAGGGTACTTCCTCTTAACTTCCAGGCTACACTGCCTGCATCAAGTGAGTGCTATGAAGCCCACTGGACCCCAGGCCTCTCCAGGGCACCACAATGGTCTTTTGAGCCCGGAGTCAGCCCCTAAGTCTGTGGTCTTTGCAAAGCTCCTGGGTTGTTTTTTCATAGCTGTAGAATGGGTTGAATGGAGCTTCCCGCCGGCCCAGGGTTCTCCTAAACATTCAGTAAAGCACTGGTGGGAAAGTGCTTTATTACCAGGGGAGTACCCAGGGAACTGTTAGGGTTTGCTTTTTTTCTCCTCCACCCATCCTGAGAAAGGGTGTTCTTCCTTCCATTTCACAGATGGGAAAACTGAGACTCAGAAAAGCAAAATGCTTTCTCTAAGGTGATAGGGAGAGCCAGCCTCTGGCATCGCTTTCAATCTTCGACCGCTGAGCGGGAGGGGTCGGGGGGTGGAGGCAAAACACCCCTAGAGGGCTAAGGGGAGGGGTTCCGGGACAGCTAGCTGTTCGCAAAGGAGGGGCGGGGCGGGCTTGGAGGTGACGGGCGGGAGGGCGGCGCTCAGCTGGGGATGGTGCAATCCCCGGCCTGAGGGCATCAGGCGGTGGCTGATTAACTCAGGTTTACATCACCCGGGCCGGAGCTGGAGCCCTGCTTTCCGCGCTCCAGAGACACTCGCAGCGGAAGCGGCGGCGGCTCCGCACACGTCCTGCTGCTGCCGGACCGAGGCCAGAGCCGCACCCGGAGCCGAGCTCGGCGGCGGTGGAGCAGCGCGGGCCACCGAGGCGTGCCAGGCGACCCTGAGCTCTTTCTGCGCCAGGACCCCGCCTCGTGCTAGGGCAAGGTACTCGGTGGGGGCGGGAGGGGCGGGCAGGCGGGGCGGCTGAAGTTGCTGCGAGTGACACACACACACACACACAGACACAGACACACACAACTTTTAAGGAAGCCCGCCGTCGGGGGAGCGACGCTGGCTGAGTGTTCCCGCTGGGTCCAGGTGACGCGGTTCCGCAGGGCGCGGGGTCGCCGAGTGTGGCCGATCGGGCTGCGGGACCGTGGATCCCCGCGGGGTGGGGAGGCGTGTCCCGGGGAGGAGGGTGTGCGCTCCGAGTCTGTCTGAGTGTGGGGCGGGCAGGAGAGGTGTGTGGTTGGGTGCGGGGAGGTCCGTGGTTGGGTGCGAGGAGGTCTATGGGGTCCCTGGGAGTCGGGTGGTCCCGAGTACCTGTGAGATGTGTTCGTGAGGATTTGCTGGAGTCGGCTTGGGCCGATGGGTTCCGGGTGGGGCCGTGTGTCCGAGGACCGTGCGGAGGCCTGGGCACTGGGCGGCAGGTACTGGCCGTGCCGGGACGCACTGGGGTGCCTGTGGGCGGGGCGGGTGCGGGGTCAAGGGCGGCCTGGACGCTGTGCGCGCGCACAGATGTGCCGAGTCTGATGACCACCAGTTCGCCAGCTGTAGGATGCGCGCGTATTCTGGTTCTGCCAATGGTGTGTGTTGTACCTGTTGATTCTGGGGTGTGCGGGCAAGGCCGCTTATCTCAGCGCCAGGGCCCAGCCTCCTTCCCTTTGCCGGTCCCCTCCCAGTCCTCTAGCAGCCCCTCGGTTTCCGCTTAACCTTCTGCAGGGGGTCGCGGGCGGGAACCGAGCGGTACTCCTGCCGCCCCGCCGCTTCCGCTCCCAAGAGAGGAGCCCAGCTGCTGAGGGTGCGGCGAGTCCGCCCACTGCCTTCTAGGTGGGAACTTGGAGTGGGGGTGGGGGGTACAGACTGAGCGTGTGGCCTTGTTGGTATCCGTCCTACAGTCGTGAGTATAGTTGGGAGAGCTCTCGGTGCGTGTGCTTGCACCCTTGCCGGTGGAGGGTACCCTTGACCTTGGCAAGACTTGACACCGGTGTGTCACTTAAGGATATGGATGCCCCTCTCTGCCCTGCCCGTGTGCCATGGCGGGCCGGTTTGGAGGAATGTGTTTGGGAGGGGCGCGTGTACACCTGTCTGCCCTGGGTTATGTGAATATGTGTTTGGTGTGACCCACCCTATTCCCCTGGGAGGGTCAAGGACCAGCAAGAGGTAGAAACTAGGCGCTGCCTGCATCCTACTGCAGAGATTCTAATCTTGCCCTGTGGCCTGTAAATTCCTGTATTCATCTATAAACTCAGTTACCCTATCTGTCCAGTGGAGCTCATCCCAGGCAGGACCAGACTCTGAGCCCTGGATAAGGCCAGAGCAGCCTGGGGTACTGATGTAGTCATGGGAGAGTCACTCCAGGGAGTCTCGCTTTGCAGGACACAAAGCATCTACACACCTAGGGATCATCTTGCTTTACTCTTGGAAGAACCAGTGCAGTAAAGAGTGTTATCCTAGCTTCATCCCTGGGGAAGTTTCTGAGACTCCCAAAGGTAGCACTTCAGCATCTTCAGCTGTGAATAATAATAGTAATGAGCCAATGGTAGTGAACATTTCCTGACCCCTACCATGCAACAGGGCCGTGTTAATTTATTTGTATTTTCATTTCATCATCACAAAATCTTATGGACTTTGCATCCTGTTTCCACTTTACAGATGAGGCACAGAAAGTCTGAAAAACTTGCCTAGGGCTACCCAGCCAGGAAGGGTCAGAGACAGGATGAGATCCAGGGAATATCTGATGACAGCCACCCCCTACTGCATTCTCACCAAAATGGGATTATGCCTTTTTGTTCAAGATGGTGGCTCCCTCCCTCCCAAGGCAGCCCATGCATTTGGGAGCAGCAAGACTGGAGAGGTGGGCATCAGCCTTAGAACTTTCTCTGAGTGATGTTCCCTCTAATCCTGCCTGGGACTGTTTGGAAGGTCTTTACCTGGCTGCAGTCCATTGTCCTCTAACACCTCATACCTGGGCTCCTTGTTTCTCCCCTGGAGCCTGGATGGGTGGGCACATGGGTGTTGGAGAGAACCTTTCTGCCCTAACATGCCATTGCCCTCCTCTACGCACCACACTGGCACACAGTGACATAGCTGTGTGGGGACGGGGCGGGGGGCGGTGCTTCCTCTGCAGTTAAGTAAGTGAATCCTGGGGCTTCCAGCCACCTTGCCTCCCTGCCTCATTCTCACCTGATGGTAAAACTGAGCTGGCTGGTGGACTAACTCCACACGTAGATCCTGTGATTCTCGTAGGTCTTGGGCCATCAGTTGATTGCAGACGAAGTTCACATTTGAGAAAAGAAATAAACTCCATCTGTTTTGAAGTACCCAAGCACTAAATAAGTGTAGAATCTTTATTTTAAAATACTGAAATTGAACATTCCCTTGCCTCCCTACTAAATCCCTTCCACTCCTGGAGTCTCCCAGAAGGCCAGAAGCTGCTGTGGCCAATTTAGCCTGGGTCCTTCTAGACCTTTTCCTGTGCATTTACACACCTGTGTATACAAATAGGCCTTTTCTGGTGGCTCAGATGGTAAAGAACCTGTGTGCAATGCAGGAAACCCAGATTCAACCCTGGGTTAGGAAGATCCCCTGGAGAAGGGAATGGCTATCCACTCCAGTATTATTGCCTGGAGAATTCCATGGACAGAGGTGCCTGGAGGGCTACAGTCCATGGGGTCACAAAGAGTCAGACACGACTGAGCTACTAACACTTTCACACATATCATATTACACACTTGTGGGGTTTTTTAAATAAATGAGATCATTTCATGTATATTTTTCAGCAGCTAGCTCTGTTCACTTGACAATATATTTAGTCATTCCAGAAACATCCATGTACATTCAGTATATACATCATTCATGCATCATTCTTCATCATCCATTCTTCTCTCCCTCCTCCCATTCCTCCCTCCCTTTCAGAGGTAATAACTGCCCGTGCTACAGCACTCAACAGATACAGTACAAAGTCTTTCTTCCTCTTCTCACCAATCTTCAAGTCCATCTCTCCTCTGTACTTTTTTTTTCACTTTACAGTTCACTCTGGAGATTTTTCCAACTAGCACATAAAGGATTTCCTCAATCTCTTAAATGGCTACAACTATTTTACGTATGGTGAAATATAATGTATTTAACCAGTCCTAAAAATGGATGTTTAATTGATTCTATCATATGGGCTGTAGGAATAACTTTGTACTTGCACCATTGCATCAGTATGTAGAGAGTTCTTGATCATTTTTAGAGCTGTATAGTATTCCACTATGTGGCTGTATCATGATGGCTTGCCCAACCTCCAACTGCTCAACATGTGGGAGAGTTTCCTACTTTTTGCTGTTAGATACGACACTGATGAGCAGCCTTTCACGTATTTAATTTTTTTGGTGAGCATTTTATTTGGAAGATAAATTCTCAAAAATGCGACACCGAGTCAAGGGTATATGCTTTTGTTCATTTAACGCACACTGCCAGGTCACCCTTCATAAAGGCTGTGCCAGTGTAACCTCCCACCAGCAGAGGAAGAGAAGAGCCGCCAAGTAGCCTGACTTCAATGCCTTTCTCCCCTTCTTTCTAGATGCGAGCAAGCCCCCTGGCTGTTCCAGCAAATGCCCCCTCCAGAAAGAAGCGGTTGGAGCTGGATGATGACCTAGACACTGAGTGTCCCAGCCAGAAACAAGCTCGAAGTGGGCCCCAGCCCAGGCTACCCTCCTGCCCGCTAACCCTGAACCCACCACCTGCTCCTGTTCATGCTCCGGATGTGACCACTCCCTCCAGGCTTGGACCCTATGTTCTCCTGGAGCCTGAGGAGGGGAGCCGGACCTATCGCGCTCTGCACTGCCCCACAGGCACGGAGTACATCTGCAAGGTACATGTCCCAGAGGCCATCTCCATGAGCATCACGGGGGCTGGGAAAAGGCGTTGGCTCTAAAGAATTGCCAGGGCTGAGGGCCCCTTATAGTAATTTAGTTCTGTGTTTACTGGGAAAGCAGCCAGTGAATACCCAGGCCAAGCTGAAACCAGAAAGGTAAACCAGATGGTCCCAGCCCTGGGGGAATACAGAGCTTAGGCTGTATAGTGTGATAAATGTTGCTGGGGTGAGGCTTAGGGACCAGGAGTGCAAAGAGAAACCTCTAGTATATTAGAAAGCAGAGTCAGAAAAGGCTGAGGAGGAGTCAGCCAGGGAGAAATGGGAAAAAGGGGTTCCAGGAAGGGGAAATAGCTGTCAGAGGCCAAGAGGAGTGAACATGGCACTTCAGAGCATGAAAAGGACTTCATCATGGCCAGAGTGAGTGGGAAAAGGATGCAGACAGGGCTGACAGACGAGAGCTAGCAGCCGCGGATTGTGAAAGCATTAGGAAAAAGCCCTGCTAGGCTGTGGGGAGCCACTGAAGGTATTTGCACCAGGGAAGGATGAGATATGGTAGACATTAGAACTCCTGGGACCATGGAAGTCATTGGGCCTACTCGTGACCATTTTATAGATGGAAAAACTGAGGTCAAGAGAGAAGGGCCATGCATGAAGCCACATGGCATCAGACCTGGATCCTAGGGCAAGGTCCAGGGCTCCTGACAGAAATCAGGGTTCTTGACAGAATTCAGGCAATAGGCAGAGCCACGTGACCCCTACAGGACACTGCCAGGTCTCGGCCCACAAGGACAGAGATGAGAAAGCATTTGTTGCTGTTGTTTCAGTTGCTAAGTCACGTCCGATTCTTTTGCAACCCCATGGACTGTAGCCTGCCAGTCTCCTCCGTCCGTGGGATTTCCTAGGAAAGAATACTGGAGTGGGTTGCCATTTCCTTCTCCAGGGTATCTTCCCAACCCAGGGATCAAACCTGCATCTCCTGCGCTGGCAGGCAGATTCTTTACCACTGAGCCACCAGGGGAGGCCCTGAGAAAGCATAATCGTAGGCATTAACTGTGCACAAGGTACTATATTGATCGTGCAGTCTGCATCCTCTCTAATATTCACACAGTCTATGAGGTAGTTACTATTATTGGGCCCATTCTGTAGAGAGAGGACAGGTTCTGAGGCTCAGAAAGCTGTGGTTACTCGAACGTGAAAGTGTTAGTCAGTCAGTTGTGTCTGACTTTTTGCGACCTCTTGGACTCTAACTCACCAGGCTCCTCGGTCCATGGAGTTCTCCAGGCAAGAATACTGGAGCGGGTAGCCATTCCCTCCTACAGGGGATCTTCCCAACCCAGGGATCAAACCTAGGTCTCCTGCATTGCAGGCAGGTTCTTTACTGTCTGAGCCACCCAGGAAGCCCTGGGGTTACTTGCCACCTCACAAAGCCAGGAGGTGTCAGAGCTGAAATTGGGCCAAGGCAGGTTTAACCCAGAGCCTTGAACCCCATGCTAGGACAGGTGGTTCAGATACAAGCAGGGCAGGTTTGCCCTGGTGGGCAGAGGTAAGGAGGATAGGGGAGACCCAGGTACACAGGGAGGGGTAGACGGGAGCTGGGTCCCCTTGGGAAGGCACAGAGAGGCAGGGGGACTGACGCCTCCATCCAGTTGGCCGGGGGGTGAGGGGAAGCAACAGCAGTGGCTCCAGTTCCTGCTCATGGGGGTGCAGTGGGCGGGGCCACATCCGGACATCAGACACCAGCTTTACCTGGGCTCTGGGCACTTGATGCAGGTTCCTAGGTCTACCCTAGGTATTCTAGGGAACCCATGAACTCTGGGTCCTCTTTCTGTAGCATCACAGGTTTTTTCTGGTCCCTCTAGGGAGGGAAGTCCATACCGAAAGGAATGACCATGGCAAGCTGGAGTCAGAAGCTTTCACATGACCCCAGATATTCAGGAACATTTAGGGCAATCTACTGGGAGTGCCTGTCCTTACACCCAGCATGAACTGTGGGAGCTGACCTGTTGTTTCCACATTGCCTAGGCTTTTCTGGTCAGCATGTAGAAAGATCAACATCCTGTCTTTCTAGATTATTGCCTTATTCATTAATTCAACAAACTCTCAGTGAGCACTTGTATACTCTGTGCATCATGCAATATGCACCACATATGGCTAAAAAGTGGGCCAAGCTGTGCCATCACAGTTCATGGGGCAGGTGAATGAGTAACATATATATCAGGTTATCTTAACTGCTATGGAGAAAAACTAGGAGCTAGGAGAAAGGGGAGAGGGAAGAGGGGAAGGGGAGAAGGTGCAGGTGATCTTAGGTGGGAAGTCCACCTTGGAGGAGGTGACCTGAATAGTGTCTTGAACTGAGGAAGCCAGCCCTGTGGGTATCTAGAGGAGAACGCTCAGGTAGCAGAAAAAGCAAGTGTAAATGCTCAGAGGCAGGGATGCATTTGCCCTGATTTTTAAAAAAGTCTCTGTTTGTGAATTGTTTACTCGAAGCCACTCCAATTGCTTTAGGACATGTACTTACATCTTTTCATGGATTAAATGTGTATATGCTTTATTTATTTTTATTGGCTATATGTCCTAGACAAAATGACAAGCAAAGGGTTTAAAGGCAGATAAACCAAAGTGCATAGACTGCTCTGCCAGTGATGAGCCATGTGGCTTCCAAGTCACCATCCTCTGAACATCCTTTCAGGACTATGGAACGGCTTCCATCTAATGTCTATAAGCCCCTAGCATCTTTCCCCACGACCTCACCACGCTCACCACAGGCCCCACCTTCCTTCACATTCCAGCCACACTGAGCTTTGGCTGGGTTTCTGGAGCAGCTCAGTTTCTTTCCTACCTCAGAACCTTTGCACTGCCTTTGCACCTGGAAAGCTTACTCCTTGGGCATCTCAATCACTCAGGTCACTTCCCAGAGTCCCTTCTGGACTATACTTTCTAAAATAGGTGTCTCCTGCCAAGATATTCTTCATTCCAGCATTCCTTTGCCATGCTCATCAGAATTTGTAAGTATTTAGTTTTTTGGCCTGTTTAACTGTCTCATGTATTGGACTGTGGGCACCAGGAGGGCAGGGACCGTGGCTGTCAGTCAAGTTATAGTCCCAGTGGCAGGCACAGGTGGGCATTCAATGCCTGCTTGTGGGATGAAGGAAAGGGTGGGTGGGCAGTGAATGCTAGAGAATGGTAGCCATGATGGGTGATGACGACCATAAGGTTACTTCTGTATTGTCTACTCTTCCAGATTCCTCTTGTTTGAGTTACTTTTGTTCTGGTTACCTGATATACTTTTGAATATCTCAAGTTTAAGAGCACATGAGCTTGTAGCTAAGAGCACAGATGATGGAGAACAGGGATTTAAATCCCAGCTCTGCTCCTTGCCGGTCACGCAGCCCTCAGCTGGGTCAGTATTGAGTGACATGCAGTGGAAGCGCTGGGCACAGGGCCCAGCCCACAGTAGTGCCTAAAGGATCGGCTGTGACCTGCTGCAAGGCCGGCCCCAGCTGCCTGCCCCTGCCGCCTGCCCCCTGGAGTCCCCACCCATGCTCATACCAGGCTCTGCCCACAGGTGTACCCGGCCTGCGAGAGGCTGGCGGTGCTGGAGCCCTACTGGAGGCTGCCCCATCATGGCCACGTGGCCCGGCCGGCGGAGGTCCTGGCCGGCACGCAGCTCCTCTACGCCTTCTTCCTGCGGCCGCACGGGGACATGCACAGCCTGGTGCGCCGCCGGCGTCGCCTCCCGGAGCCCGAGGCCGCCGCGCTCTTCCGCCAGATGGCCGCCGCCCTGGCGCATTGCCACCAGCACGGGCTGGTCCTCCGCGACCTCAAGCTAAGGCGCTTCGTCTTCACCGACCGGGAGAGGTGAGTGTGGCCCCCGAGGAGGCCCCTTTGTTTGGCCTTGACTGATGTTCTGGTCACACTTAGATTGAGGTGATGCGTTTTTTGGCAAGAATACCACAGAAGCCATGGGGCCTTCTCAGCCGGTTCTATCAGGAGATTCGGGCTGCTGAGAGGAACTACTGTGATGTTAACCTCGGTCTTTGGTTACAGTGGCTTCTGCCAAGTTGTCCACTGGAAGGCTCCTAATTTACCCTTTGTGTACCTTGGGTAATTCTTTGTCATTAATTTGTCATTAAAAACCTTGAGGGTTTTTATTGACAAACTGCTATCTATTCCATAGCAGTTACTCTTATGATATTTGCCTAAGGGTGGTTTTCTTTTCTTTTTAAAAATGTTACTATTTATCTGGCTGCACCGAGTCTTAGTTGCAACATGTGTAATCTAGTTCCCCGTTCAGGGATTGAACTCTGGGCCCCCTGTATTGGGAGCGTGGAGTCTTAGCCACTAGACCACCAGGGAAGTCCCTGAAGGTGGTTTTTCCTTTTAAAGATGGTATTTCCTTTTACATTTTATACTAAAATGACCATGCTTTGAGTAATAGGTAGAATGTAAATTTTATAATGATTTTTAAGCTAATATGCAGCTTTTCAAATAATTTCAAGCTTAGGGTGAGTACAACACCCCCAGACCTCCCAGAAGTGAGAAAAGTGCTTTCTTCCCTTTTCAAGGCAAAAGTTTGAGCCCACCATCAGTAAATGATAGATAATGGAATCATCCTGGGGCCAAATTCTGGCTCTACTTCTTTAACCTGCAGTTTGGCCTTGAGCAATGGCTTCATCTGCCTGAGCCTTGACTTCTTTATCTGTAAAATGGGCCAATAATGCTATCATCTCCGCTCACCCCCAGTGCAGTGATTGACAGGACTGGTCAGCATTTTCAGACCGGCACCCAGGAAGTAGTACCACAGAAATGAGATTAGTAGCAATGGCAATGCTATGCTTACTATTAAAGTAATCTAGACCACTCTGTGGGAGTTATTTAAAGCAGAAATTGCTAAGGTTGGTCCACACACTTTTTTTTCTTTGCACCACATACCTGTTCATTTGTGGGGTTTTTTTTTTTTTTGCTTGTTTCCTGTTTTTCTTTCTTTCTTTTAGTTGAAGGATAATTACAATATGGTGTTGGTTTCTGCCATACATCAATATGGGTCATGTTCGTTTGTGGTTTTAATTGAAGTTGGTTGCCAACTTTTTAAAACCTGTTTTTTTTTTTTCCTTTAAAATATGATTTCTGGGTTCTTTTGTGGAAAAGGGGTACCATGGAGGCACCCTGGGAACTATATGAGCAGCTTATAGCACTGGCTCTGGGCAGGAGAGAGCCAAGGTTCAGTCTCAGTCCTGCTCCCTTGGCTGCAAAATGGCATCTTCCTCACAGGCTGCATGAGGGGGAAATGAGGTGTGATAGATACAAGCTTAGCTCAGGGTGAGGTATGCCGTGGACACTCCCAAATATTAACTGTCGGTTTGTGCTGAGATAGTTGACACAGTCCCCACTTCCTGTTTCTCATTTTGTTTCCTGCCTAGACCCCAAGTTTGCATCTGGCTTCAGAGAGTTTTAATGCCCTCAGCCCCTCAGCACAGCCCCACGTCCCCAGCCCCCAAGTCAAGGTTCAGGCAGGTGAAGCCATCACTCAAGGCCAAATTGCAAGTTAACAAGTAGAACCTGAATTTGACCCCAGAGACATTTGGAAAAATGTGTTCCTCTCAGAGTCCTAGTTCAGATTTAATTGCTGTGTGACCTTGAGAAATGAATAAACGTCTCTGAGCCTAGACTTCCTCATCTGTAAAATGGGATCAGCCAACCAGCCTCACAGGACTGACTCATGTCTGGCAAATGCCAGCTGGTACTGGGGAAATGGGTGCCACTCAGGGTGACAATGTGGGGTAGTAGAAGCGGGGGTCCCACTGGCTGACTCCCTGTCTCTCTGCCCATGTAGGACGAAACTGGTGCTGGAGAACCTGGAAGATGCCTGTGTGCTGACTGGGCCTGACGACTCCCTGTGGGACAAGCATGCGTGCCCAGCCTACGTGGGCCCCGAGATCCTCAGTTCCCGGGCATCCTACTCAGGCAAGGCGGCAGATGTCTGGAGCCTGGGTGTGGCACTCTTTACCATGCTGGCCGGCCACTACCCCTTCCAGGACTCAGAGCCTGCCCTGCTCTTTGGCAAGATCCGCCGTGGCGCCTTTGCCTTGCCTGAGGGCCTCTCGGCCCCCGCCCGCTGCCTGGTCCGCTGTCTCCTCCGAAGGGAGCCAACTGAGCGGCTCACAGCCTCAGGTATCCTGCTGCACCCTTGGCTGCGGGAAAATGCCATCCCTGCAGCCCTACCTCGGTCCCGCCACTGTGAGGCTGACCAGGTGGTCCCCGAAGGGCCGGGGCTGGAGGAAGCAGAGGAGGAAGGAGAAAGAGATATGGGTCTCTATGGCTGATGTCACCTTACTGGACTCTCAGCTGCAGACAGCAGATTGAGTCTGGGGTATCTCTAAGCTCTCTTCTGCCTCTTTGAGCTGAGCCAAGCCTTAAGTGCCTTCTGGGAGAGAGAGAGGAGGAGGTGTGTGCAGAGCATGCTGGACACAAACACCTGTGCAGATGAGCTCGTGCCCCACCGAGTCCTTCTCAGGAGCTCCCTGTGCCAAGCCCTGTTCCGGATGCTGGGAACACAGCAGTGAATAACAGAGACAAAGTCCTGCTCAGAGCTGACAATACTTTCCATGCCCATGAGTCAGTGTCTACACTGAGCACCCACAGTGCAGGGGTTGGCATCCACTCGTGCTGATACCCAGGCACCTCTGACATGGAACAGTCCCTGTCACAAACAACCCAGCTGCCTTTGTATCTCATGCCTTTTCAGAGGAATGGAAGCATCCCTGTGCCAAAGGCTCCAGGCCTCTCCCCTGTGATTCAGGACCCTAGAGCCCAGACCAGGCTGGGAATTTTCCTCCCAGCAGCTCTGTCCTCTTGGCCAAGGGCTTCTCCATCCAGGCTTGAGCCAAGGATTTAGGCTGGAAGATCAGGAGTGCAAAACATGAGGCTGGTCCTCATCTTACTGAAAGAGTAATTTGGAGTGAGGGCCCAGGCCTGTCCATCTCTGTGGACCAAGCACCAAGATCAGGCAAGTTCTGTCCCCTGGCCTCCTGGAAAGTCTCAGGTTCAGGACCCTACATTAACACTATGGGTTTATATGCCATGAGTGTGTATTTTTTATCTTGTGCCTCATAAAGGAATTATGAAATGCTGTCATCTCTCTTACATATTTCATCCATCTTCTCCTCCCCATCTCTTATGAGTTTTCCGTGCCTCTGCAACCAGCCTCAGGGTGAAAGGTCGGAGGCCTTGTGTCTCAATCTCAGCCGACTGGTTCATGAGAATAGAAGACCCAGTGGGTCTTCTCTCATTCACTCTGTTCTTTCTGGATGTTCTGATGTCTCAGGGTACTGTTTGACTGCAAGTCACTGAAATCTTGAGTCAAAGTGGAAAGAAAGAAGGAGACGAACCAGGAAGTCAACAGGCAGAGAGGGGATGGGCTTCAGGGCTCATTTATTTATCTGGCTCAGTGGGTAAAGAATCTGCCTGCAATATAGGAGAACTGGGTTTGATCCTTGGGTCAGGAAGATTCCCTGGAGAAGGAAATGGCAACCTACTCCAGTAAAATCCTGGAAAATCCCATGGAAAGAGGAGCCTGATGGGCTATAGTCCATGGGGTCACAAGAGTCGGATACGACTTGATGACTAAACCACCACAGAGCTGTTAGAAAGGACCCTGGCTCCCTACGTTCATTCTGTCTTGGCTCTGCTGTCCTAGGTAACTGCTGGCACAATGGCTACAACCATCTGTGGTGTCACCTAAGACAGACCCATGACCAGAGAGGAAGGAGGAGGGTGGTACCTGAGAACTCTTTCTCTGGAGTCAGGCTGCCTGGAATTAAATCCTGGCTCCAACACTCACTAGCTGTTTGACCCTTGACAAGTTTCTTAACCACTCCATACTGCAGAGACTTCATCTGTAAAATGAGAGATAATAGTACCTAACCCAAGAAAGTTGAATGGGTTATTTTATTTAAAGCACTTAGAATTAACAGTGCCTGGCAGTGGCAAGTGGAGAAGGCAATGGCAACCCACTCCAGTACTCTTGCCGGGAAAATCCCATGGACGGAGGTGCCTGGTAGGCTGCAGTCCATAGGGTCGCTAAGAGTTGACACGACTGAGCAGCTTCACTTTCACTTTTCACTTTCATGCATTGGAGAAGGAAATGGCAACCCACTCTAGTGTTCTTGCCTGGAGAATCCCAGGGATGGGGGAGCCTGGTGGGCTGCCATCTCTGGGATCGCACAGAGTTAGACACAACTGAAGTGACTTAGCAGCAGCAGCAGGCATAACAAGCCCTCAAAGTTAGGTATTTCTCTCCATAGCTTTTCCATGGGATGAGGAAAGCTTTCCTAGGAGCATTCTGAACAGACTTGCCCACATTCCTCACTGGCCAGACCTGGGTGTGCCTTCTCCTGACCAATCACCAGCAAAGGAAATGCAGTTATGTTAATTATCATGTCAAGTCTCCAGCAGTTTCCCTGAGGCTCATGCTACATATTGGGAGTTGGGATGGTGGGGGAAAGATACCTGCACAAAATCAAATTCTGAGAGGGAGGAGTAGTGGGAAAAAGTGCAGAGGAAGAGAACTGCAGAAGCTCCCTCAATAGCTTGCTAACTGCAGACAGGTGAGGGTGGCTATCCTAGATTGCCCAGCCATCAGTTGACCCTCCAGCTGACTGAAAATGCAGAGTTCAGTTAGGTTGACCCAGACCAGAAAATTTCCCCAACTGACCCACAGGATCAGGGGCTAAATAAAATGATTGTTTTAAGCCATTGAGTTTTAGTGTTTTGTTACACAGCAAATGCTGATATAGACAGGGACAAGTCAGCCTCCTCTCTGTGCACCCAGCATGACCCAGAAGAGGGCCCAGCTGTATCTAGGGTCTCATGGAGCTGCCTCCAACCTTTACCCTTCCATCCAGCCTCGAAAAGACCCTGCCCCATCACAAGCTGTGCGCAAGTAGCAAGAGCAAGAGGGGACAGTTCATATAAAACGGGGGCTGCCAAGTGGCAGGTCTTTATTACACAGAGACTCATCACCATCTCACAACAGCCCTATGAAGCAAGTGCTTTTGTCATTTCACTGACAAGAAAAATGAGGTTCAGAGAGAGCACAAGATTCATCCAAAACCACACAACAGGGAAAAACTCACCTGGTTTTTGCCTTGAAGCAGGAGCTTTTGCCAAGTCTACTCTGAGGCAGCTGAATGAGAACTATCACATAAAAATGTAAATCTTCTCTCACCAAGCAATGCACATAGCCATACCTCTGGCCGCAACTAGTAGGGACTTTCATGTTCTGTTTGTATTCTTTGGTTGATCACTGTGTAAGAGATTTACAATATCAAAGGTAATGCATATGTGTTACTGGGAGGGAGGAACTGTTAGACATTTAATTGGGGATTTTCTCTGCAACTGGGAGCTAAATACAAAAGATCACACCATGACCTGCCCAATTATTCATTAAACTAGCAATTCAACAACTATTCCTAATGCCACTTGTAGGGTAGGCCCCATGAGAGATGGATGCAACATGATCATGCCCTCATGGACTTCAGTCCAACAGAGGAGACAGATATTAAACAGGTAACCACACAAATGAAGAAATTAATTCTATCTGTGGTATGTTCTTTGTGGCAAAGACAGGCATCACCACTGTGTCCCGTGCTCCGCTACATGCCCTGTCTTCCCTTTCAGGCAGCGGGACAAGTTCTGACTAATAATGTGTGTGTAGAAGTGACGTAAGGGTGGTCACTTCTGGGCTGAATCGATTGAGAGCTGGTAGGCCTCCATACCAGTCTTTCCCTTCCACCTTGAGGCCTTGTGTTCCCTTAGCTATAAAATAGAGGAGATCCAACCAGTCCATCCTAAAGGAAATCAGTCCTGAATATTCATTGGAAGGACTGATGCTGAAGCTGAAACTCCAATCCTTTGGCCACCTGATGCAAAGAACTGACTCATCTGAAAAGACCCTGATGCTGGGAAAGATTGAAGGTGGGAGGAGAAGGGGACAACAGCAGATGAGATGGTTGGATGGCATCACCGACTCAATGGACATGAGTTTGAGCAAACTCCGGGAGTTGGCGATGGACAGAGAGGCCTGGCGTGCTGCAGTCCATGTGGTCGCAGAAAGTCGGAGACGACTGAGCGACTGAACTGAACTGAACTGAACGGAGAGGAGGACTACCAGATTCACACTGGATTTTAC